>NW_020448863.1:1244743-1557527 GCF_003343035.1 Apteryx rowi
TAAAAAAAAAAAAAAAAAAAGTAGACAAGGAAAGGTTTAGCTGCAGAGAAAAAGTAATAAGCAACGAGCGGCAGCACGTTCAGGTTGTACTATATGTACTGTTTCTCCAGGACATTGGTGAAGTGGAGCCATCTGATATGAAAAGAGAAAAACACAGTCAACAGTCAACACAGTCAAAAAAGTAGGAAAACTGCAGCTGAAGACCAGGCAACTGTAAAAATGATGGATGGATGGCAGGATAAGTGATAAAATTACTAACTTAAATGACACATGGGACCAGGAAAAGTCTGTGGATAAATGGATAATAGGTACTACAACCTAAATACCAAAGAAAACTATAGCAAATATTGGTGAGATACTATACCACTTTCCTGAGTAGAATTTGCAAAAGACCTTACCACTGCAAGTTATGAAGGTGAAGATCTCAGGCTGAAAGATCATCAGTTGACCAGATTTTTCTCTGTAAGAATCTCTGTAACAGTCATCAAAAAGGCCATCAAATGGTAGGGGAGGGGAAAGCCAGCTATATACTCGCAGATTTTATTTAGAAGCTTCCACCACAGTCCACTGAGGAACATCTTGAAGTGTGATGATATGCCAAGAAAAAAAAACTACAGCACAAAGGTCTGATCCTATTCTTAATTATAAACTTGAACGATTGATCCATTGTAGATATTAGCATTAAACTTGAATGCATTCTTTCACCTCCAGTAAATACAGTCACTGATTCCATTACAAGAAAACTTGTAAATATATACATGGAGTCATTGCATGCTTTGATAAATGTATGCTAGAATAATTAGATGTTGCAGATTATGTAGCTTAGCCAAGAACAAGTAAACACAAGAAAAACTGTCCAAAAAGAGGGAGTTGGTTATCATTTATGGAAAAAAAAAAATAGCTCTACAAATAAATTCAATGAAAAATCCCAATCTGGATTCTAGTTTAGAAGACAAAGAAAAAAGTGACTTAGTTTACTTACCTTGGCAGTCGTATTCACATGAAAACAACGTCAGAAGCTGCCTAAGATGGCTATGTTTAGCAGTTTAGGATTTGTTTTTGGGAAATCGGCAATTTAAAGACTACACTATGAATCTTCTGTATGCCATTTTAATATGTGTATTAGTTGTAGATCATCTAAAAGCACAGAAGGAGATCTAAACACTTTGAAATACTACAATAAATTTCTAATAAATACAAGGATTGAGTAGATGTTAACAACCCCTTAGCTTTGAAAAAGCTATTGAGAAAAGATATTGGAAAAATTTGGGTCCTCTGTTGAGAAAAAGTGTCTACTTGAGTACTTAAGCAATTGAGTAATTGCAAAATTATGCAAAAGGGACCAAGGAACCTAGAATTCCCCCAGTGGTACTATTCAGAAGGGGGGAAAAAATTACTATTATGCAGAGCATAAAAAGAAAGGCTCAGTACAGATGGATACTTGTTCATGGACAGTAATATCTAACACACTGGAATTTAAAAGCAGTGATCATATAGTTATCAAATTTACTGTAATTGTTAGCATATTGAAAACAAGCACTCCTAATGATATATCAAAGATGCGTGGAATAGAATTTTGTTACCTCAGAGGAAGGAATATTAAATGTGTAAGCAGAAGCTGTGTCTCTGTGGTTTAGAAAATACCTATTGCTTGTATAAAACACAGTACCAGTCATCTGTGAACACTCTCAGTGCCTCATTTGAGTGAAATACTGGAGGATAAAACTGTCTACTAGAAAATCTGGGGTGATATGAAAGGGAATTTTTTGAAAAACCTTAATCTGTGGGTTAGTCCCTTTCTGTCAGTGAGATCTCAGTTCTCTTTGAGCCATGACTGATAAGAGCAGCCTCATTTATCTGCACCTACATCTGTGCTAATGCTAGTTAGGGGCAGAAAGAATCGTGCATTTTAGGCATGGATTGTTTTCCCCAGTATATAGGAAGAGAGAGCAGGTTCATCACAAAGATTGGCTCATTTCTTTCTAAAAGGAATAAGCTGGTTTTTTAGGTCCCCTTTGTTGATGTCAAAGACAGCACATGTGGTGCCTTCCACCTCTAGCAATTGTGCTTTCTTCTATTCTAGATTGCTATCTAGCTATTCTAAATAGCTTTCTTCTGTTCATAATACCAGTGCCAGTGCTCTGGGTTATAACTGTTTTTCAAACTATCTGCCTCTGTGTCTTGCTTTATAGTACTAGAGGCATTTAGATTCAAATAGTTGTGTCAGTGATGAAACAATATATGTTAATACATTGCTTGATTTGTGGGTGTGATATCCAAGTTAACTCTTCTGGAGAAACTTAGAAAAGTGTAAATGACTTTGTTTTGTTTTGTTTTTACAGAAGTAATGAACTGGACATGATCCTCTGCCAAGGTATGGCCTCTTTTAAGGAATAAATGTTTGTAGAAGCTGCAGATAGGTTGACAAAGGGGAAGCCATGTGTTCATTACAGATTATGACAGAGAAAAAATGCTATCTTAAATGTTTGGGAAACTGAGTCAGCTGTGAAGACTGGGTTGGAGAGACTATCATGTTAGTCAGGAAGTCTGTCACCAAACCTAGACCAAGAAGGACAAGGAATATTGCATTAATATCTTGCACTTCATTTTAGTTACTGGAAATATCTAGAAAAAAACAGCAAGACAGCGCTGAATTGGCCCACAGGAGGGAAGGCTTTGGGATAGCACTACATTGTTCGTATATCTCTGAGTGACTGGAGAACCAGCTTCAGGTTCTCTAGTTCTTCAGCTAGGCTCTTCTCTTTATGGTCTCAATACATCAGAAAGAGGATTCTGCTTGGGAATGCACCCTTCTGCTTTCCTTTTCTCAGACTCCTCTCTCCCAGCAGATGGCTCAGATTCCGGAAAAGAGCCCCAAGGTTGCAGCAAGGACTCCATGGGAATGTGCCCAACTTGGTCCCCTCCACTGTGTCTTCCTCCATGCTGTTCATGATGTTAATAGTACTGGCTGTGCTGTCATCTCCTCTCACCTTCTCAGCTACATTGTTCAGGGTTAGCCCACAAAGCCAGCATTGTCCACTGTTTCCAAAGAACAGCTCTTCCATTTCAAAGGACACATTAAATATTCTCATACAACTCGGCTTCTCGAACACCAGCTATCTGACAGAGCAGAGAATGGACAAAAACCTCAAACTCTAGCAGAACAACATGCAGTCCCAGCTGCAATATCCTCATCTTCTCCTGGCTTCTACAGAGGAGTTTAAAATTATCCAGGATTTAATGAAGTACATGGCAGAAGTCTTAGGCATTTTCTAGAAAACTATCCAAGAAAAACAGCAAAACTTTTGGAAATATTGCACTTGTCAACACAAGCAGTTTAGCCATGCCCATCTGGCATACACCTGTATAGGCCTCAGCAATGTCCAAAAAAAGCAGATGGAACACATCAAACTCCTGCAAAAGCCTTTTAACATGTTTTTTGCTCTTGTGCCTGACTGTAGTGGATGAGGCAATCAAGCAGAAAATGGACCCTTAGCGCAGTTCCTAGATAAAAGACATCCCTGGAGCTTTTTTGGCTGAAAATGTTTACTCTGCAATTTTTTAACAGCAGTGATTGGTTATGTGATATTGTTTTTGTTAGACATTCTACCAATATAAGTTATTAAACTAACTAAACTAGCTACAGTTCCAAACAGTTAAGTCTTCTGACTTACAGGTCTCTAGGTTACATTGACCATGGCTGACACTGTAGCACACACAATGACAATTTCTGTGACTGCATGGGTGTCATTATGATTTCAGTGTTCTGAAGTCCTCCGAGTGATCCATGTAAAAGCTGAGGACATCTGTCTGAGATTGTCTTCATCAGTGATATACATGATACCCTCCACATCCTAATGTGCTCTCAGGCAAGTTCTGCTGAGTTTCCGTGTCATTATTCCTAAAGAAATACTTGTGACAACAAACATATTTTAGTGTGATGCTGTTCTGCCACCAACCACTAAGATTTACAAGGTTAACATGGTGGAATCAGAAATGGTGCTTTGTGCTTTGGATGGGACTTCCTGCAGGTAGTAGGTTTGCTGACAAACCTACTAGGTTTGCTGACAAATGCTAGGAACATTTTATACTGCTTTTTCTTGCTATGCTCCTTGGCCTCTTAGAGTTTGGCATGAAATTGTGTCAGATCAATAGATCTTTGCTTTCATAAACATATCAGATACATCTATACAGTTTTCCATCATTCCAACCCCTTTTGCTCTTTTCTATTTTTTTAAAAGGATTCTTTTTACAGGACAAGGTTAGTCATCCTCTGAGTTTAGGATTGGTAACTGATGTGCTCTGAGAGTTTAGAGGTTTGGAACTTTTATTCCTGATGCTTTACAATTTCAAAGAAGCAAAGGGAGTGGAGASACAAGCTTGACCCTCTGGTGTTTGACACCATTTATCATCTCAGATTTTGAACGATGACTTCAGCAGCCATATCCCTTACGTTTCATCCTTGTTATGGTTTGAGGACCTCAAAGATTCAAGCTGTCTGCTTTCCTGTTCTGTTGCAATTAACATCCTTTAGTGACTCAGTTGTAGAGGGAAAACTCATCTGAATTACTATGTAATTCAGGATCTGTGAACCACTTTGGAAGCTTACTTGCGTGTATGTTTATCTCAAAGCTCTGAATCCCATGACTGGTATACAGGGTTTTCCTCTCCCTTCATCACGGATTAGTTAATCAAACACAGGCAGAGAATACCATAATAATGCAAGAAATTAAAGAGCAAGAGGTGATGAGACAAGCCCTTGCTTTGTCATGGTCCCTCATTTCTACATTCTGCTCCAAGACATTTCTGTCCCTCTGCGTATATCTGTTCAGTAGCAGGAATTTTTCTGAGAATTTTAAAGACTTAGACATCAAGGGTCTCTTGTATAAAGAGGATTCCCCAAAATCCTACCAGAGGAGTTGTGAGTTCACACACTGTCTGGGAGATGGCTTCCTCTTCTTTTGGACTATGACTGATGTACAGATTTGATTCTGAGAATCCTAAGAAAAGAAGGCTGAGATTGCTCTGTCATGAGAGAGGGAGTCCTGGTACTTTGATCTGCTGATGCCTGCAAAATGATCAATCGCTTCACATACTGTACCAGATACTGTCTTCCAGAATAATAACCAAATCTTGTACCTAGTCTACTGATTTCTTCTTGTAGCAAATTCAATTTTGCTTGACTGAAGGTCCAATGAGAGACCTGTTCTATTTCAGAGCAAATTAAATTGATTTTATTTCAATGCAGTTTATTTACAAAGACATTTTTTTCTACCTGAGCAGTTCAGAACTAGTTTTATCTGCAGACCTTGATGATAATGAATTTTTTGCTCCTCCTGAAGCAACATGCGCTTTTCAAAATCTCCATTAAAGTCCACTGAGCAGCAATATTCTGCAAAATATCTTACCACATTCTTAGCCCTCTTGCAGAGCTTCTTACCATGGCTGTACAAATCAGCATGCAGAAAACCATAGGATAAAGGTAAGAAATCCTAGTTTTCTGTCTTTAAGCTCCTACCTTCCCATGAAGTGAAGCTCTTACCTTGTGTGATGAATGCTATCATTCTGCATAAAAATATAAATGAAGAAGGAATTTTTTCAAGCCATTTTGGGCCAGAAGGAGATAGTAGCAATTAATATCTACAAAGAGGTTGTCCAAATATTTCAGAAACTTCATCAGAGACTTTTAGTGTATAGCTGGGAAAAAAAACAAACAAAAACTATACTAGGAATTAGCCAGACTCTCTTTTCTACTTAGAGAATGTAATACTTCAGATGGGACCAATA
Source organism: Apteryx rowi (assembly GCF_003343035.1). Taxonomy (NCBI): domain Eukaryota; kingdom Metazoa; phylum Chordata; class Aves; order Apterygiformes; family Apterygidae; genus Apteryx; species Apteryx rowi. Next base: position 1,250,531 of record NW_020448863.1, read on the forward strand.
CTTCTAAAGTAACCTAGGAAGCTTGACATTCACATTTAATTGTAGTAGTACCCAGGCATGGGTTTTCTGATAGTATGCCAGTTTTAGTACGTTGCYCAGTAGTCTCTATTCAGGTGTGATGACTCATACCTGTTCTGTAACACGTAGACCACTGATTGATTGCTCACCAAGAGGGGAATCTGTGCAGGCACGTGCTAGAAAAGGAAGGAAATGTTACTTACCTTATGGCAATTGTCGATCTTTCAATATGTTTTCCAGATTGAATCTGTAACCTGTTCTTCCTCCTGTTCTTATGGGATCTATCCTGCTGGGACTCCATACTGACTCCGCATGAGCCATATTGGCTCATTCCAGCCTTTATGCTGTCATCTGGAAAGGTACAAGAATGTTTTTAGTGTATGTGTACAACACTGGGTTAGGGACAGAAGACCCTGATCTCAGAATATTGATGTGAATGAACACCGATGCCTCAAAGAATCCCAGTTTTGCCAGGATAGGTAACAGTTTTTAGTAATATTTGTAAAGGCTGGCTTGGCTTTATATCTAAATATATATGGGTGCAGGTTGATATATAGCTGTGAATATCCATCAGTTAAAGATTGCAGGAAGAGAGGGGGGAAGTTTTTTTTTTTTTTTTTTTTTTTTTAATGAGGAAGGTGACACAGGAAGAAGAAACTGTACTAAAGCAGTGGCATGCTTAAAACCTACACTAAAATTAATTCCTATGCATAACTTTTTTTGTTTGGTTTATACGGAAAGATTTGGTAAGTATGGTGGCTGTTATGCAAAGAAAAGTCTATTATTTAATTTTCTGTTTCTGTAGCTTGAATACTTAATGATGGCTACTGTATTTCTTTTATGTCAATTATAATCTGAAAAAAAATTGATTTGGGTCTTCTGTGCTCCTTCTTGAGGATAGCATGAAAGTACTCAAAATATAGTATCCATTCATCCTACAGTACAGAATTCAGGAAAACAGCTGGGGAAAGCTGAAAGCCGTTAGCAGTTAGCTTTAGAAATGATGATGCAAGTGGGATTTTAGCAGCCTAGAGTAGAGGATTGGGGAACTGTATGTTAAAGAGAGGGTCAAAAGTCTGATTAAATATCTGATCGGATCACTGGTTAATTAGGGAAGCAATATGTGCACAGACTGGTAGATAACATTTAAATAACAGTATACTGGATTTAAGAGTGTTTGTGCCATGATTGCTTGATTTCATTCTTTTGTGTGTGTAAGATTAGTGGAATTCAAAGAAAAAAAGGAGTATTTCTGTTCTTTGAAAGACATTTGTTGCAGTATTATGTTATTACATAAGAAATCAAGAGAGAACAACTACAGTAAGATGGCTGCACAAGTTTGGAAAGTTGCTACTAGATGTTAAATATGTTGGAAATAATTGTCCAGTGAAGTTCTGAGCAGGGTCTGTTTGGTGAAGGATTTCCATTCTTCATGAGGCACTCTTTGATTGCTGTCGGGGGTTACTGAGCTACAGGGACCTTTGGTCTCTCTATTCAGCCACATGGTGTAATGAACTTAATTTTATGTAATTCTAAGAGGTTTGCAGAAAGGGGAAACATAGCCTATCTCTGTCCGCAGAGAGTCTGAGGAGTTTGTCCATGGATTTGTGGGTTCTGATCAGTATTTTCTTTTCTTTGGTTCTGGCTGGGCCCAGTTAATTGACAAAAGGTACAAATCTTGAGAAAAGCAGAACCATGTCAGGAGACAGATTAAAGTGTGAGTATGGAAAAAGAATAAAGCTAAATAGTATTCAGCAATGACAGAGGTTATCTGTACTGAAAACTCAAATAAAAGACTGGGCAAGTTACATGGACTGGTAGATCTCTAGGACGGAGGGTGTTTTTATTGTTTTTTGTACTGGGTCTGGCATAACACGATCCTATTACAGGAGCTCTTCAGTGCTGCCGTACAAATAAAAATCTTAATAGCTACAGAAGAGAAGAGTTGTGGCATACAGTTTCACTCTAGATAAGAATCTAGAGATAATGTAATGACGGTGGAAATGTCAAATATGTAAAAATTAAAAGTGATCTACTATAAACAATGCAAGTGTGGTGTTAGGTTACAGAACAAATGATTTGATAAGTGAAGACAGAGAGATAAGTCCTCCATGTGTTGGTGGTGTCTAGGTGGGCTGGATGATTCAGAAGACTGTTTTGACTATAGCAGTGCTCAGGAGTAAACTGAAGAGGTTTGATGTGTTGGGAAAATGATTCTCTAGGAGAGTCCTACAGCTATAACAGCTGCAAGATATCAGGGAGGAAAATATACCTTCTATCCTCTTGCAGTCTGAGGTGTTTTCTTAGACCTTCTAGTAATTTGTGTCATTTCATATATGGCCAGTTACCTAGAGGTGCATCCCAGTGCAGAAGGGCATAAGCACTCTGTATGGCACATGCCATGTAGACACGAGGTGGTTTTGCATGTAAGAAGAACCTGTGTTGCACATAAAACTGCTAATGTAAATGGTTCTAACATTCAGAAACAAGGAAAAGGCAATACCATTTAATGTTGTGATGATTTCCTTAAAAAAAAATCTGTGTCTGCAATTGGATAGATCCAGAACATCTGGATCAAAGTGAACTTTCAAGGCAGTCATGGTGAGTGTGCACAGCTTTGAAAAGTGGAAAATCAAAGCTCTTGCTAGGCATTCACTTTCAAGGTTCTACTGTGTATGCTTTGCTCTTCTATTCTTTAGAGCATTTAATCTCAACTTCTTTTCATTAGTAGCTGTAGAAATAATCCTCTTACCTGTTGCTTCCCACATTAGTCATGGCTGCAAAGGACTGGGATAAGGATTCTCAGAAACTACCATGCCAGTGTTTGAATGCTAAATAGTGCAGTTGGTGGGATAAAGGACCTTTGGTAGAGATAATTTTTCCTCTCACTTCCTTCCACCCTCCACAGCATGCGCACACCTTTAAACAGAAGTTGCTTCTAAGTTTCAACAGAGTTGCCTGTGCAGACTCCTTTAGGACACCCCTGTCAGCCTCTGGACAGGATTGCTGTGTTGTTGGCAGTGAGTCTGAGGAGTTTGTCCGTGGATTTGGAGGTGGTGGAAGCAGCAGCAAGAGGATGGGGGGTTGTGATCTTTTCTTTGGCTCTGGCTGGGCCGAGCTAAGCTTTTAGTGACTTCTGCACAGGAATGAGACTTCTGTAATGTCCCCTCTATGCCCAGCTTTCAGGCCACAGTCCTGACCTAGAATTAGTGTTTTGCTATCATGCTGCTTGCACACGAGAGTTGTTACAGCTGTAAGCAATTGCAGTTGGCCCTGGTAGCCAGGGCAGTGCTTTTCTTCACAGCTGAAATGAACAGAGATCCTTTAAAAAACTTGAGAGCACTCTCGGAGGCCAGCTCTGGGTAGTTGTTTGTCCTGACTGTGGAAATAACTTGATTGTAAAGAAACATTTATGACACTTTCAACTCTATCAGTCAGTATATGTTGTCAAGATTATTTTGAAAGATAGGGGATAGACCAGGGATAGAAACATGCTTATTTTTTAAACAAGCTGATATTAGAGCAAGCATTTCCAGTTTCACAAATCAAAGAAGCCTGGGACTTGCGTCTTTGGAGACCCTAAAGCCTAGCTTTGTCAGCCAGAAATAAAACTTGCTAGATAAGACAACATAACTACGTTCTGAATCTTTGTCCCATGGTGACATGGTTGTGCTGTGCTGTATTCGATCTACGCCATCAGTTGTTCCCCCTGGGACCAGCATGACCTTCTGTGACCTGTCCATGCAGAGAACTCATCTCTGACACAAACATCTGCTTGTGACTGCAGTAATAGAATTGTTCGCACAATCTCTGTTTACAATGGCATGTGGCAGTTCTGGCTACACTTCAGTGTTGTCTTGTTGATATTATTTTGAAATGACTGCTTCATTTTCTCATGTGCCCCTCATCCCTGTCTTCCTCCCTTTGGAGAATTGATTTACCAAGTATTTTAGGCTTTGGCTAGTATAGCCTTGACCAGTCCCTTTTTCTAGGGGAGGAAGGAAGAGCAGAAAAAAACAACTGTTGATTCTGGCTTTATTACTGTAGATACTACCAGGCTGCAAAATGAGAAACTAATCATACAGCTCAGATATAACTTTGAAATGTTTTGTGGTAATTGAGGGTTTTGTGTGTGTGTGTGTGTGTGTGTTTTTTTTTAACTGTGATTTGTTTGAAGCTCCCTTTTGACCAAATTTGGAGAGATTCGGGTAAGGCTTTTGAAGGATGCCTTTCTGCTCCAACTTTCACTGAAATCCATCCAAATATATGAAATGGAAAGGTTGTTGATATAGTTTCTTTGGAAGCTGTGTCCCCTATTTTCTCCACTTTTCAGGCTGTTTCCTTAAACCTAGTTTTCTGCCTATTACTCCTCTTATTAAAACTGAACTAAAAAAAAAAAAAAAAAAAATGGAACTTCTGTGTCTGTTCTAAGTCCTCTTCTGTGGTTCCCAAGAAAGTACTCTGCCAAGATTTTCAGTGAGCATTTTATCACTGGACAGCTGTAGTGGTAAGCTGAGGCAGGGAAGTACTATTAGAGAATGATACAGGAGCTTTTTGTGGGTTCAGTAATTGCAGAATTTGATCCTGGTTTGATCATGCCAAGTTCCAAGTCCCTCAATGAACTGCAATATTTCCTTCCAAGATTAATGTTAAATTTAAGCAACCATTCCACAGGCCCTCCCTAAACTATTGCCTCATATGCTTGTCGGTTCCTTTTCATTTTATTGCAGCTAATACCATCCCATTCTGTTATACCTCTTCTACTGAAAGATCCTTCAGTTGTAATAAGCTGGGCCTCTTTCCTTTACTCTTACTATTCTCACAAGCCTCTTCTGAGAGGTCTCAAACATTAGTGCTAAAAAGCTCTGATGATCTAATACAATAGTAGACTTTCTTCTGCGTTTCTCTCATTTGGAGGTTGCCAAGGTGAGTCTTGAAAGCAAGTCCTAAATCCTACCAATCCCTTTCTCTGACATCTTGCTTCATAAACAGTATGCGTTGTTTTGTGACTGTATGTTGTGAGTGTTCTTGACTTCATAATGATGAATTGCGTGCCATTATAAGCATTATTTCTACATCAGTTTTGACAATCTTCCATCAGTGTGCACTGCTAGCTCTCCAGGATGCTTGTGCATAACACAAGAAATGACATATTGCAAATAACTGATTTAAATACTTTGTTTAATAGTATCCTAATTGCCATTTCTACTTTTCCTTTTTTTTTTTATGATTTCTCTTGTTTTAGGGTCCAGATAGCAAGATTGGCAATATTTAGATTCTGTACTCTAAAGAAAGGACTCCCTATCTCTTTATGGATCTGCTTTTGCATTTTGTCTTTTGTATGGCATGGCCTGCCTGGTCTGCTTTTTTATTTCCCCCCTTTCTATTTTTAGGCATGGCTTGTCTGAAATTTGTTTTTATTTAATAACATATCTATATTTTGGAGGGACTAGGTCCTCCAAACAAACTGGTACAGGAGTTTTTCATCAGCTTTCTATTAACAAACCTGTTCTGGAAGGGCTGGTGCTCTCTCTCAAGTATTGCTATAATTAGCCATGGCATCATCAGGCCTGTGATTCACTTCCAGTCTGGTAGCATTAAAGTTTTGAAAGGTAGATCTTCACTGGCATTTCTGCTTATTAACTTTTTCCACAACTCCCAGGGAACTCTTCTGCTGAGCAAAATGTTTTCTGCTGCTTTCTAGGGATCTGAAATCACACTAGGTCTTCTGCATGAAATGAGCACTTACAAATATTTTGATCATTCCCTTCTTCCAGTGCTTTCTGGCTTTTGGCCATATTCTGCTGTATCAAATACACTGTTAATTTTCAATCATTTTGAAATGTTTTCACATTTGTGGTGACTGGATTCTCTCCAGACATGGAGCTATGTTCCCACATATGATAGTATTGGTATTACAGATGACCATCCTCATAAATGGAGTGCCTCTGATTCATTTTTTTTAAAATTTTGCTTTTGTTTTCCTTTCCACAAGTTTGCCATTTTTAGGCAGCCAAACCATTATCATTCGGCCCCTTGTCATTGTCGTCTTGTACAAGAAAAGAGTTGCCAACAAGAAGAAGAAAAATAACCACTGACTGATCTCTGTCCTACCAGGGTTTGGCAAGCAAGGTAAGGCTACCTTTTGTGTCTGCTTATGTCTTAAGCAGTCAGCACTCCTAAAGTCAAAATGAGTCTTCACATCAGTGTTGATGACTGAGGCCAGTCTCAACTTGCAGTGCAAATTGTACAGATATATGTATTCTACAAATCACATTTTCATGCTTAAAAATAATACTTAATGTTAATAATCATAATTATTTACATTCATGGTAGTTTGATTTGATGTTACCATCTTGTCTTTAACATACTTGCCAAGTGCTGTGCTCCTAATTACAGTGTATGTTGTGTTGCATGTGTGCTTGTTTTTTTAAAGTTTCATTATTTGAAATCAAATAAAATTACCAGACTTAAAATGTTCATAATGATGAACACATGAATATGAACATATATTCATGATAATGATTCACTGTCTAACAAAACCAGCAGCTTGATAGGAGACCCTTTTAAGCATTCTTGGCTGCTGTAGCAGTCCTCAGGATAGGATTTAAAGGCAGAAAGGTTAAGTTGCTTCTAGTGTGTTCCAGAAGGGGCCAAAGGAAAAAAAAAATCTGTTTGTTTTCTGCCAACRTTTTAAAACTTAAATCCAAGTATTTTTCAACAGCTCCTGCTGAGGAGAAGTTTTGAATAGCAAGGCAGTAGAGTTTGAAGACCTGTTAGTAGAAGGTCAAAGAATTTTTGTTTTAGCACAAGTAGGTCTTAATACACGTACTCTAGGGAGCAGATAGGGTTATGTGCTTTCTGCTTGTGTCACTACCACAAAATCTGGTCAGCATTTGTAGTTTAGTCACAGACACTATCTGCCACACTGAGAAAGCCACTTAATTATTTTGACATTTGAAAGGCACCTAGATCCATTTTTAGGTAAATAAAAGATACTGGATTTTCCATGGTAATGAATAACTGCTATTTCTGCTGATTTCATTAGTGCCCAGATACAGATTATTGTGTCTAATCATCCATGTTTAAAATCACTGATCTTACCTGCTGATCGTGTATGTCACTTTCCTCACCTGTAAAATTGCAATCGTGTTCTTTCTCAAACACTTTTTGTCTCATTTAATTTCAGAGTGTAATCTGGGTGGGACAAAGCCTGTCTCTTATTGTGTATGTAGCACCTAACAGAATGGAGTCCTAACCTCTGTTGGGACCTCTAAATAGCTGCTATGTTACAAATAATAATAAAAAAAAGTTATTTTTTTTTAACCCATACTTTCTCTGACGTTTCCAGAGCATTTTCAAAATGTGACATCACATAAGTTACACAGAATCACAGAATCACAGAATCGCTGAGGTTGGAAGGGACCTCTGGAGATCATCTAGTCCAACCCCCCTGCTCAAGCAGGGTCACCTAGAACACGTTGCACAGGATTGCATCCAGGCGGGTTTTGAATATCTCCAGAGAAGGAGACTCCACCACCTCTCGGGGCAACCTGTTCCAGTGCTCTGTCACCCTCACAGTGAAAAAGTTTTTCCTCATGTTAAGATGGAATTGTCTGTGTTTCAGTTTGTGCCCATTGCCTCGCGTCCTGTCGCTTGGCACCACTGAAAAGAGTCTGGCTCCATCCTCTCAACACCCTCCCTTCAGATACTTGTACACGTTGATAAGATCTCCTCTCAGCCTTCTCTTCTCCAAGCTAAACAGGCCAAGCTCTCTCAGCCTTTCCTCATAAGAGAGATGCTCCAGTCCCCTAATCATCTTTGTAGCCCTTCGCTGGACTTGCTCCAGTAGTGCCACATCCCTCTTGTACTGGGGAGCCCAGAACTGGACGCAGTACTCCAGATGTGGCCTCACCAGGGCTGAGTAGAGGGGGAGAATCACCTCCCTCGACCTGCTGGCAACACTCTTCCTGACGCACCCCAGCATACCATTGGCCTTCTTGGCCACAAGGGCCCATTGCTGCCTCACGGTTAACTTGGTGTCCAGCAGCACTTCCAGGTCCTTCTCTGCAGAGCTGCTTTCCAGCAGCTCAACCCCCAACCTGTACTAGTGACTGGGGTTATTCCTCCCCAGGTGCAGGACCCTGCACTTGCCTTTGTTCAACTTCATGAGGTTCCTCTCTGCCCACCTCTCCAGCCTGTCCAAGTCTCTTTGAATGGCAGCACAGCCCTCTGGCGTATCAGCCACTCCTCCCAGTTTTGTATCATCAGCAAACTTGCTGAGGGTGCACTCTGTGCCTTCATCCAGGTCATTGATGAAGAAGTTGAACAAGACTGGACCCAGTACTGACCCCTGGGGGACACCGCTAGCTACAGGCCTCCAACTAGACTCTGTGCCACTGATCACAACTCTCTGAGCTCTACCATTCAGCCAGTTCTCAATCCACCTCACTGTCCAAGTTGTTAATATCTGTACAACCTGTCTTCATCCATAATTGTGATGTCATAGAATTATGTACTTTGTATAGCCACTGCCGTAAGAGAGTTAATTTGGACTGGGTAACCTGGGTTTTATTTTAAGTCAAGCTCAGCCTTGTCTGGTTGTGCCAAAATATCTAAAAACTGACCACACGCTTCAGTGTCTGAGGGGCCAAAAGTTTTAAAGCTGTTCTTTTGCTTCCTTTATTAGTACCTGCCTCAATGGGAAGAAGTTGAAAATTAAGAAATGATGGTGGGCAGATTCTCTGTTGGAATAAAGCTGTTATTGGTTTATATCAGCAGAATGTTTTCTGAGGATGAGAGGGAAAAGGTGGAGATGGGGTAGCATTCCTTACTCRTGCTGTTAAAGAAGGTGTGGGTTTTTGTTAATCAATCAATCAGGGCTGTATTCTCTATTGCCCTTATAGGTATGTGAAAAGAAACATGTATTAAGAGGAAAAAGCTCTGCTGAAAAATATAGGACTGCTTTGGGTAAGTAAGAGTTGCAGAGCTGTCAGCAAGCTTGTTACTGCTACTGGCATGACTGCTTGTTGTGATCCTTGTCTGAAAAACATATTTTTTTGGAATTGTAGGTGGTGTCTGCAGAAAATGCAATACCCAAAGGCATAATGGACAAGATGCCTGGACTTATGTGCGACATGGAGGGAAGTTTATAGTCCTTTTATTTGGAACGAATAATTCCAGTTACTTGAGGACATTTTAAAAGCACTGACATATTTAATAGGGGGGGAAAAAAACAAACACAGCTTGTCAATGAAAATTGTTGATGCTGGCATTTAATGGTGTAGTTATTAACAGTGGGGTAATACTTGGAATCCATTTAGCTTGAAGAACTGAAGGAACCAGTAAAAGGCCAAGGTTTAAAATAAATGGCTGTCTAAAGTTAGGCTCGTCACTCAATATTTAGTTACTTAATAAGGAAGAGTGCTTCTTCGAAAGTGTCAAGTGCTCATCAACAGCTATTAACAGAATTATTAGTAAAGGAAACAACAAAGAATAGTCGTTAAGTTTGTTTTGTGCTAGATAATCTGTGCATGTGGTCAGAAGCAAGCCAAGAATTCAGTCTGTGGATTCTGATCCAAATAAACCCAGTCTCTGATATAAAATAATACAACATCAGAACAGTGTGTTATAGACAGGAAGATAATGAGGGTAGTAGAAGAAAGATCATATGGTCACTCAGGGAGGTGTATGTTTCTCTTGGGATTTTGACAGCTTATTTTAACTTTCCTCATTTCCACAGACAGCATGAGAAGCAAACATTGACAAGGAAAGTAGCTTGACAGATGGTCTTGGACAGCGCKCTCTGTGCACAAGGGGCAGTGTGGAAGGTGACACTGAGGCATCTGTGTGTCTTTGAAGAAGGAGGCAGGAGATATGGACAGATTGGAACACACATGGCCAGTATGATGTGAGTGCTAAATGTAGACTTGTTGTGAAAAGGAATGAATTAGTTTCAGATGACATCATATGTAATTACTGATTATAATTAAAATATATATGTGGTAATATGGTCTGAGACCTTTCATATGTTAACTCTGCAAATTTCAATATATATCTACATATAACTTGTAAAAACAAAGCAAAACTAGGTATGGAAAAAGATTTCCCCTAGGTGAACTTCAGGCATAGTTCCGCAAAAAGGTAAAATAACACAACCAAAGTCTTTTTTTTTATTATTATTTTTTTTTTATTACTCAGGTTGGTGGTTGTTAATGTAGTATGTAAAAAGTTGCATACATAGTGTATTTCGGCTTAGTTTGTATTTTGGGATGTGAAGGTTTGAGCCATATTTATCAAATACAGTGGTTACATTAAAAACAATTAATCTGACAATTACACTGTTTTTCTCTTCTAGTGAAAAAATAACTTTTTGGAAAAGTCTGAAAAGTTTTGCCTGTGCACAAAATAATTTGACTAGAAAATGCTGCTGAAGAAACTATTGGAAATTGTAGATCAGTTGTCTTACGTTCCCATTCTACAGGGTAGACACTTTGTATGGATAGCTCTCATAGCAGAAGCGGGAGAATAATTAAATAGTCAGGTGTTGTTAGATGTAATCTGTCACAGGAGTCCAGTTCAGGCAGCGCTTATGCTATCAAGTCCTTGAACTACAACAGCTTATCAAAAGAGATTTCAGACTTGAGATGAAATAGACATTTTGCATGGAAAGCCTACACTTCTCTCTTTCCTCCTCACCCTCTGTTCTCTCTCCCCCTTCCCAACATTTACTGGAAAGTCCAAATTTCTGATGAAAAAGTGTTTTGACAGGAAATTATTTAATTGACCTACAGCCTTCAGTATGAGATGGTGTACTCAAAACTATTTAAACCCAACTCTTTTTAATGCAGGAAAGTTGTGACTTAACCTGGGTCAAGTGGCGAGTAGGTGTCAGGGCTGAGAAGTGTTTCAGAAGAATTACCCTTCTCATTCCTTGTCTTTTGAATAAGCATCTTTCCTCTCCCAAATCATTCTACTGCTATGTGCAGGACTGTGCAACCAGTATGGGAGAAAACTGGCCATGTTTAGGAGGAATTTGAGTGTTTCGCATAAAATATTTTATTGAAGGTGTCTTTGTAGTAAATTCCCATATCATAGTGTCCCACAATTACTGTTTGAAGTGTGAATCTGCACCTGTGCATTTCTCCTCAGTCTGCCTTTCAGTCTTTATTTTCATTGAAGAGTTTCAAATGCATAATATTTATTTTACTGCCATGGTAATATGACAGCTCCATGACCTGTTATTAAATTTTCTTTCATTAGAAGAATTGGGATTGTTTGTTCTTCTGTGCAGATTAATGAAGGAATGGAAGAAACTGACTTCTTCAATGTCACATTTTTGTGCTCTGGTAGCTTTGAAAAAAGGGATTTCTTTTTTCCATGAATAAAGTGGAATAATAATCAGCTATTCTATGACTGTACTATACCAAATCAGGTAAATGCTTCAGAATGGGCTCCCTTCATCCTGCACTGGTCAGCCAGAAGAAGATACTTGCTGATTGGCAACTCATAGTCCTCTCCAAGAGGTTGTAGCTAGTGTAAAGCAGTGGAAATGACTGCATGGTAACATCAGGGGCTGAATAACCAAATGGGAAAAAAATGCGTTAGCAGTAAGGAAGGTGAAATGGGGCATTATAGGGACAGTATAAGAAATGTATAGCAACAGTCTTGACTGGAATAGGTATGAAGGATATTCAGTCTTCAGTAAATGTAGGTGGTTTCATACCGAGTGTTAGTCGTAAGACCTTCCACAGAAGAAAAAAGAAAAAAAAAATCTGTTTGGGACAAAATCACTATGGAGAAGAATGCCAAAAAACCTGTGTTGGGCAAGTCTGCTCTAGACCATCTGGGCTGACTTTAAAAGGAAACAGAAATCTGCTGCTGTTAGAACTGCAAATGGGAGTTGTACCATTTTGTGAAAGTTCAACTTCCCACATTATGTAGAGAATGTTGTCAAGTCGAACAAAAAATGAACAAAACTGATAGTACTTTAGGTTTATTTTTTGTAAGCAATGAGAGCCCAGGAAAAAAAAAAAACAAAATAACTCTAGATAATATGGTTGTGCATGAATTTAGGAATTGTTGTGAATCCCATTTACCCTGATTTTTATTACTAAATTGTTGTAGTGATTTGACACATTATTTCCTTTTCAAATGTCATTAGTTGTTTCTTCACTGCTGCCTTCTTTGCCAGAGAGTTCTTCAAGAGTTGCTTAGAAGAAATTGCAAAGTGCCTCAAAAGGGGTGCAATATAATCTCTTATATATCCAAACTTGCATTAGTTTGCAAGTACCCAGCCAGATTTTTCTGCACTATCACTTTGTTCAGGTTTACCGTCTTTATGTAAACAACATATTTAGTGTTTTTTAGAGCTTTATGTCCTTTAAAATGCCCTGTAGCATTGGTGCAGGAGTTATATGTTTCAAGATGCTGGAAGTCCAACTTCTTGCTGCCTTCAGAGTTCAGCCTCTTGTCTCCTAAGAGACAGTTTTGGAAAGGCTTGATGATTTTCTTTTTTCTTTTTTATCCTCCTTTCTGGTTTCTTATAAACAAGATAGATGTCTATAGAAGAGGAGTTTTATAGTTGTATCAGTGTGAATAAACAGACGAGATAAGGAATGGCACCTTGTCATAGACGTTGTGTACAGGGGAGAAGAGAAAGCYAAAAATTTTTGCAGACTGAGGTCCATCTCCTATTATAGTCCATCTTTAGGTGGGAAGAGGGAGGATAATGAGAAAAAGAGTTGAATCTGAGAGGTCAGCTACAGAAAGCATGAGTTGAAGAAGCCATGTGATGTATATGAGAAGCCAACTGAGAAGCAGCTCTTCCTAGTGTTATGCTAATAGGGCTGCAGCCTGCCAGTGCATCTGTCTTTAGCGTAATTGCTTGTCCAGATCAAGACACCTTGTCTCTATAAGTATTTGATACAACACGTGTCATGTTAGGTTATGAGCTGAAAGAGACTTCTAAAATAAATCCCTTTTCCTGTTACAGAAAGGAACAGAATTCCCATGATGCATATGGTGCAAAGGGGATCTCAATAGCTAATTAGTAGTTCACTGCATGGCATTTAAAATGAGCACAATGATACCAAAATCAGCAATGAATTATCACAGTATATCGCTGAGCAACTTTTTCTTTGCTTCAGAAATATATTAGTGTTCATAGCCAGGCTGTTGTTGAGAAGAAACTCAGCAGATGACTTTAGAAGAATGATAAGGATCTTCCTTTGTTGCTATTCTCTGGAAGGTGAATTTTCCCAAAGGAAGATGAGCAGAATTTGGTGGCATCAAGAGGAAGCCAGAAAATCTCACTGCAGTGCTCACCTATGAACAAACTACCCCAAGAGAATCAAATGATGCAATCTCTCTATCACCACATGCCTGTCTATCTTCTGCCATTGTAGTTAGATATTGTAAGGAAGAGAAATGGTGGTTCAGTGGGTAATTTTAGTTCAATTTTCTTTCCCCTTGTAGACTTCAAGGAGGTCTGTGTGCTTAAGAGGATAATGACCTTGAATCCTAAACTTGAATGGTCTGACTCGCTCCTCAGGCACTGAAAGTAGGTGGTTTGGTCTCTGCTTAGCTTCCCAAACGTAAATAATGGCATAGAGGTGCTTTGATTTTTTTTTTTTTTTTTTTTTTTAAGTGTGCTGTATCAGATCCAATGGCAGTGGGAGTAACAGAAGGCTTATAAAAGGCAGAACGTAACAGGTAATCATAGTTTATGTATCTGATAGCTCTGATGTATTAAGTCAGTGACTTAGCCAATGTAGTCTTCCTTCTCATTTCCCCATGTACAGGAGTTAGAGATCCGAATGGTGTTAAAACACACCTTTTAATAGCCTTAAGACCCTTTTAGATGCCTCTAACTAGAGGACCTGTTGTCTTGCCATTCTTGTGTGGCAAATGCTCTGTAGTAGTTGTGCACCTCTAATTGTGCAAGTAATCTAATGCACATCAACCAGAGTGACCCCATGGCAGTGAAGGTGTTAGAAGTTGCTTGAAACTCTTGTTATTTCAGGGTTCTAGGAAAGCCATACTTTCCACTTTGGTTTGGTTTGGCTTTGTATTGCTTGATCTTCATGTTCAATTTCAGAAAGAGGTTTGGCCACATGAGGCGCTACATACCCATGTGCAGTCACAGACATTCACAGTTGAGCATTATCTAAGGCCTTCCCAAATGTGCTTTCATTCCTTCCTCTGATTTGTGTGTCCAGACATTTCCTGAGAGTAGTCTAGCACCAAACAGTGCTAGCACCAAACAAAGTGTTTTGCCCTTTCAAGTCTGAATCACCACATGTTATTGTTTCCCCTGTTTGGGGCCACTACAAGCTTTTTCCCCGTTCTAGACAGGGTAGAACATTGCCAGCATCCTTTTTTCATCCTCACAGGATTTAAACATGTGCAGTCACTATTGCCTGGATTCTCCCTTTTCAGGCACCCAGCTGTGCTGCCTCAATGCTCACCCCAGCCTGACTGCCAATTTTAAATGCTTTACAGGGTCATGTTTTTATTCAAGCCAGTCTGAACTACAGATCACATCAAATGTTCTGCTTTACCAAACAAAACACAAAAACAAACCCAAAATATATAAAAAAAACTCATAGGACTTAATTTTCTGGTATATCCTACCCTAGAATAAAATGTCTGTCATGATCTGGTAGGGGAAAAGAGATTCATTTCTAGCAGGAGTAAAGGTTGGACCCCTCTTAAGAATTGCAGTGGTCAGGTTGCACTACTCCTTGTCTTTTGTAAAGACTGCAGAAGAGCTTTTCTGCCATGGGCAAACTCTTTCCTAGGTCAGCACCTTTGCAAGCTTAAGATGCCCTGTGCCATGACAGCAAATCTTGTCCAACAATCTTCTGAACCAAACAAAAATGTCTTGTCATGTAATGAATAAAGCTGTGCGTGTTTCATAACTTTTTCCCCCCTCTTTGAATGTTAACTGCATTATTTAATTTTGTACAGAAGCTCTTTTCTATATTTTTTCCTCCTTTGTTTCAAAAACTGAGCTCTTTCCATGAGCCAGTCCATCAGGGGCCTAGAAGAATCAAGCCTAATTTAAAGTGCTGGAGAGATCATCTGAAACGTAGATGATCTATATGCTTCTGACTCTCCAAACCAGAAAATATGTAGCAATTTTAGCTTTGATTGTCATGACTCAAGTTGCTGTCAGAGACATCTTTCTCATATGATTTTCTTCAAAGTATTTCTCCCCTTGATATGGTTGAATGATAGCATGCTCTGTTTTGAATAGACTGCCGAGGCTGCAAGATGATAAATGCATGTTTACATAAGTAGTCATTGCTATTTCCTTCTTCCTCCTTTTATCAAAGGGGATGTGACATTTGTGTCAAAATTGACTTTAAACACTTTTCCAATGTTATTGGCATAACAGCCTTTGTTACGAAGGCTTTAGGGTTTTGCGAAAACTAAAGGTAATCTTTGAATAATGACATATGTAAGCTTTAATTCAAAAAGCTCATGGAAATAGTGGAAAACTGACAGAAAGTTGTCATGGAAACTGCTAACACCTAGATATTGGTGAAAAAAGAAGCTTTTATTCAGAGACAACAATTATTTGCAAAAGAATCTGTAGGTTTCTGAAACATTATTTCCGCTCAGTTCTGATGGTAGGACTGTTTTTAATTTTCATAGACATATGCGTGGATTCACACACGTACACAAACCAGGAACACTGTGCTTTGCTTTGGATGAATAAAACATAGTTTTGTGGGAGAATATTGCTCAGAACCAAAGACACAGACCAAGAACAGGCTTTTATTGGCCTCTTGTGATTGATGAGTAAAGCTTTTTTATTTTTAATAAAATTTGTTTAATCCTTGTTGAGTGAGCACAAGAAAGAGATGTGCATATAGAATAGATGGATGGCTGTGGTATTGACTAGAGAAATTCTATCTGACAAATCTGGCTGATGAGGACATAAAATAACAGCTGAAATAAATGAGAAGAGGAGGAGGAATCCAAGAGAAGACATGGCTCTATAGCCTGTGTTTTAGATATTCTTCTATCAAGGTGCTATAAGATCTAGTTACTCAACAGTTCCCAGTAAGTGTGTAACATCTTTCTAAAAATGGATTTAGGACGCAAAATTTTTTAATTCCAGTTTTTTTAAAGTCTTACATGCTTGTTTATCTAAAACTTTGGGCTGGACTTTCATAGCTCTGTGTCGTTTAAGTGGGATTTTTAAAATGTCACCTTCTCTATCTCTGCAGCACTCTTTCAACTCTAATACCTAAGTGTTACAATAATCTCATGAATGTACAAAACTGACAGTTCGTCATAGTATGTTCTGAAAGGCCTATTATAGATGCTTTGAGAAATCTAAGGAATGGAGTGATTTCAGATAGGGAAAGACAATTCAAATATTGAAAATATTTATGTTCTAGTGGTTCATAAGACAAATGCATCTTCAGAAAAGATTTGAGAGGGTTCAGCTAGGGGAGTAGAATTTGGAATAAGTTTCCAAACCTGTTGGAACATAACAGCACCCATAATTGTTCATAGAAATTGTCCACATAGCCCAGAATTTTATCTCTAAGAGTGGCCATAAACAGATAGGTGCCTGAGGAAGACTGAGAATAGGTCAAACATACATACTACTTCCACTCTGATGTTTTCTCAGGCTCTGGCTACACTCACCTCGGAGAATTTCCTGAGCCTGCCTGTGCTTAGTCTGCTTTGTAACATAAGATGCATCTTTCTAAGCACCTGGTTTCACCTATATAGACTTATTGCATACATGTTTTCCTTTGCCAAGGAGTACCATAGGTTTGCTAACCACTGGAGCAAGAATCACCCTCCTTATACGTTTTGTACCAGGCTCTGACCAGCTTTACAGAATGGCCCCTACCTCACTTTGGAAGAGACAGGGAACAGGTCATCCCTGTCTCTACTGTCCTTGTCATTCAAGAGTTCATAGACTTCAACCATATTCCCCCAAGTCATCTTCCTCAGGCTGAAAAATCATCTTCCTTATATAGAAGTCATTCTGTACTCTGATAACCCTTTGCTGCCCATCTCTGAATCTTTCCCAGTTTTAACATATTCTTTCTGAGAACCAGACTAGAACAACATACAGTATTCAAGGTGTGAACAAACTATGAATTTGTGCAATGGCATAATTATATTCTCTGTTCCTGATGTTATCTAATGTTTGATTTGCTTTCATGACTATTGCTGAGCACATAAATAATGATTTCATGGAACTGTTTTAATCCCAGAGCCTCACTCCTGAAGTGGCAATGGTCAGCTCAGACAGAACCTTCTACTTGTGATTGTTTTTCCCCTGTGCATCACTGTATACTTATCTACATTGAATTTTATCTGCCATTTTATTGCTTAGCCTCTCAGTCTGCCCACATTCTAACTACCTTAAATAATTTTGTATTATCAGGAAGTTTTGGCTTGTCATTGATCACACCCCTTTTCACTTCCTTTTATCCATCATTTTTTGCTGTATAAAAGGAAATGACAGTGTGTTGATACCATTAGATGTGAGATCTGAAAAGTAGAACAGACACCTTTGTGTGAGGCTTTGAAGTCAAACGTGAGAAGAAAAACCTGATGCCACAAATAGGGATAAATGTCTTGAATGAATTGGGGAGCAGAATAACATTTGACTGGACGAGGAGAGTAGCTTCAGTTGATGTAATGTGGATGGTCTCACAAAAACAGGAGGTGTGATGCTTCTTGTTTCATGTTCATGAATGTGTACATAGGTCATCTGATCCTTGTATTGCTGTGTGCCTACCATGGGATACTTCTTTCCAAGACTCAGCACCATGCAATAGCAGGTCTCGTACTGATTTAGCAGGAAGCACTCCTCAGCTTGTGGTCTTTACAGATTTGTGGATACAGGTCTTTAGAAGTGCTAACATGTATAGGGTTTTTTTTGTTATCAGTGTTTTATTTGAGTATTTTTGTGGAGCCAGGGCACCTGATTCACCCTCTTCCCACAATGCTGAGAAGGCATAATAATCTACAAGAATTAATAAACAACATTTAAGGTCAGGTTTTTAGCTGAAAGACGAGGAACAGTTGGTGAAAAGTGAATCAAATACAGATGAAATTCTGGTCTACCTCAACAACTGTGTAGTTCTCTGAATACTAAATTTCTGAAGGTAGGCCAAACATATTCTTGCCATTAGAGATGGGGGGGCTTAGAGTTCACAAAAATACCCCATCACTTAATTGCTATTCTTGGTTTCTGAAACAAAGCTGGAGGGATGGGAATATAGCTCAACACCAGACTACTCTACTCTCGCAAGCTATTGCCAGAGTCTTTCCACCCTGTTTGTCCTGATTCAAAGCCATACCAGCTTCAATGTGTGGTTTTGTTGGAGTTAGTCAACTGTTGGCATCTTTCTTCAGTCATAGGTGGCAACTTCCTTTCACTCTTCCTTTTACCAGAAATGTGGCTTCCTGTTTCTAATCCCATACAAACACAGATCTGAAGACTTTCATCTCCTGCTTCTGTGTATCTGTAATATAAATGCAAATAACTTTCACAGCTCTTTTTTTCTGGGAGGGTGCGTGCCTTGAATGTTTGAGGGGTATTATTTATGGTTCAGTTTGCTGTGCCACTAGCACTGTCTAATACAGCATGTTTAAGTGATGCTGTGGTTCCTTGATCATTTATACTTAATCTTTGCAATGCAGGATTATATCCTGGTGCAGGTTTGATCTGGATCAGGAATGGGGAGGCAGTCACATTTTATCATTGTCAGAACACATGATGTACAGTTTATGTTGACCTTCTGTTTTCATGTCAGCACTGGGAGGACAAACAATATGTGACCTGATAAAAATCCTACTAATACACAAGTAATAAATCTGGTTTAGAAGAGTGATTGCTCTTGATTCAGTAGTAGAGGCCCTAGAGACAGAGCTACTGAATAGAGACCCAGACTACTAGACCCCTGTGAGAGCTACTGATACCTCATGTTTTCCAAAGAAACTTCATGTTGCATGAGAATGGCATTTCTGGGCCAGATTCATCTAGTCCTGTATCTTGTCTCTGATAGTGGCAGTAGTGGCTGTATGAGGCAGAACAGAAGAATAAGGTAAAGATATAGTGCTATTTCCACAAAATATTCTATAAGCCACCAGTGACTTGTGGCTCCAGAAGTTCCTGAGTCAAAAGTAGTGTCTTTGAGTTTAAGAGAAAGCAATACTGACAACTGGTTTAATAGCAGGCTCTTTGTTCAGCCCGCCTTATCTGGCACCTGTGTGTGTAAGGGTGTGTGTGTAGGGGTGTCTAGTTATTATTGCTGTCTTCAGAATGCTGCAGTTGATAGTACTGTGTACATGACTAAGGACTGTAAGATCTCAGACCCCAGTGCTAATATGCTTCATCTGGACAAAAGGTAAAACTCTGACCCAAAGAAATCAAATACTGTTTTTTTTCTGTCTCTGAATCTTGAATTATTGTGGCTTTATCTTGAAATGCTAAATGACTGCATTAAAAGACTGTTCTAGAAATCATTCTGACAAAAGCTTCCTTAGTTGACTGCTCTGTCTCRTTCTGTTGATACTAGAATAAAGCAAGTAAAGGTTTAATAAGGATTTCAAGCAGGTAGACCACACTGTTCATTTTACATGAGTGATTATATACTCATGTCTGTTTAGCTATTAATTAACTTGCCCTTTGGCAATTGCTAACTAAAGTCTAATTCATTCCTATTTTTATTAAGGCAAGTATACTTGGTGCTGTAATGATGAGCAACAGACTAAATCCATAGTGGAAGAGAATTACAGCTGGAGCTAGAGGGGTTTTAGGAGATCAACATAACATTTTTTGGTGGAAGAGAATGGTGGTTTAATAAAATATGAGAAAGGATTAATGCTGTAGATGACCTTAAAATACTGAATAGCGAAGAGCAAATGGCAATTATATGTGCATGTATAGCAGTAACTGGCGGATGGTAGGTGCCTGTAAGTTTAAAAGGACAATCAAAATAGTATAAAAGGTTCTAAATAGAGAACGCTTGGGTTCATTGTGTAATGTATTGTATATGAGAGCTTACCAGAAAAGTAAACAAATATAAAATCAAGCATTTTTTCCATTTTGTGAAAACTTAAACTGTTTTTGGAAAGAGAAATTTAATAAAGTGAATTTCATTGTGGTCAGCTGTGGTGTAATAACTGCATGGACAGGTTATATGATCTTTCAGGTTGACTTTTCATTTTCATGCAAGCTTTATCTTTGTCCATTCCATAAGCTCTAGCATGCACTGAGCTTGTCCACATGGCATACTGTGTTCTTCTACTGGTAACCATCCTTGACTTACCAAGTGTGTATAGTGCTATACCGAGCTCACATAAACAGCAGATGAATTTTTTAAATATCATGTTCTTGGAGACTGTTAGCTATGCCCTGATGCTGGGGAATACAGTATGCCTCCAGCAGGTTCTCCCAAAACTTTGAGGGCATAAGCTATGTTTTTCTCAATATCTCACTCATGTTTATAACTGCTCAGTTTTTATAATCTCCAGCAAGAATTTCCCCTGTTTATTAGTTCAACTGAGGAAATGTACAATATGCCCTTTCCTTGGCCTTTTGTATTTACCTTTTCATTTAATATCTAATTCACAGCAAAACTGACCAAAACTTATAATGAGATAATACTGAATTTGCTTATACCCTTATCAAAAATAAGGCTTTATAGGAATAATTTGTGACTGAATGATCATTCACCTGCTGGTTATATTCAGTTTTAGGATGTGTACATTGAAACTGCACTTCAATGGCTTTTGCTAGAGTTTTAAAACTATTTAATGCATTTTTAATAATCTTGTAATATGATTTTTGAAGGTTTTGGTTTAGTTTTATTAGGAATTGATCAATTTTTATTGTACATTTTATCACTAGTGGTATTTAGCCTAATGCTAATATATATTTTATAACAACTATGCTATAATTTCTAAATATTTATGTTAATATTAAGCATATCAAATAATCATATGCTCACAGATATTAAGGTCTTGTTCTGCTTTAATCACAAACTGTTTTCCCTAAATGCTGTTTGTTCATGCTAAATTTGTTTTTTGAGGACAAAACTCTTCAGTGATTGTTGAAGGAACATGCCAAAAAGGTAAAGTAAAATGAGAATTCCATGGAAACCTAGCAAATGTGCTGTACTGTACCAGAATCTGGACAGCGGAAACTATCGTTGTGCTCCCACAACGCTTTGGCCAGGATAGAAAAATCTGGGAGGAACTTGTCCTTAAGACTTTGAACATGCAGGAAGTACTCTGATCACCTGTACGCTGTAATCAGACAGGGTTTAAGTATGGGTATCCCTGCACATTTCTTTTGGGACATATCTCTGATGTGAAGTGGTTGCTGTGTGGAATATGTTTTTATACGTATAAGAGTGATATGGCTTCTTTTACTCATGCTCAGTTAGCTTGACTTCTAAGTATTTTCAGTATTAAATCCTGATTATGGACAGTTTCTGCTGATTCCAAGTCAATAATTTTAATGTGGGATGAATAGCCTGTTCAAAGAACAGGATGCTGCATATCTCAATGGCTTTCATAACTGTAAGCTTCTGAGCATGCTGCAGTTCTGTAAAAAGTGACACAGCTAATGTTTGTTACATGTTATTCACTCTCAGCTTTTCCACTGGAGGACAAATGCATGTGCTGTTATTTGTGCCATTTTATATGGGTTTTGTTTCAAAACAATTCGCAGCTGCATATTTGTGATACAAAGAGAAAGGGGCAAGGTTAAAGTGTGCTTTGCATACAGAGTGGGATGTGCTAAGATTTGTCTTTGCTTCAGTGAGAATTTTTAGACTGTCCTTCAAGAAAGCTCTGCACAGCTGAGCTTTTACCTTTACATAAACAAAGTTGTATTGTGCTAAAGTATCATCACTGTTGATGACATGATTTTCATCCTGCATCTTTGGGAGATGTCCTAAATATATGCTTTCAGTACCTAGAAGGCTACTAAGTGATGAACAGATGAGAGCTGCGACCTTGTGTATGGCTTCCTTCCCTGAGAAGCCTTGACAGAGAGCAGAGTAAGTCTGATCTGCTCATGCTGGTTTGAATTACAGAGGGGAAGTGTTGCAGCATCTTCTGTTTATTGGATTTTATTGGGAGCTGTTGGCTGTCTGTCAGGGTATACTGTGCTGTGGTAGTGGATGTGTGTCAATAAGACTGTGTCATCCTTCACAGAAATGGGATAAATCCTTTAGCTAATTGGAGATGGTAAGAACCACCAAAAAACATCATTTACAGGTTCTTTGCAAAACTGAAAGCAGGACACTAGCATTCAATGATGAGTCTAATAGGTCCCACTTTTAGAAATTCCTTAATACTTATTTTCCATATTTTCTACAGAACTTTATAAACAAGCTGTAGAGGTTTGTGACCCATTGTATCTAAGCACCTGCTCAGTTTAAAGCACATAAGTAGTCCTTTTGAAATCTGTAGATTAAAGCCTCGCACTAGTGGAGTGAGTAGCAGATACCCATTGACTTCAGTGAACTAGGTTTCACTCTAATTAAATAATCCTGTAATAGAAAGGTAAATGTTCAGTATGTGCTTAGAGTAATTTCAGTGAAATCTATTTACATAGGACAAGGCTTTTCCATGACAGTGAGATAACTAGTTTTGTGACTTTAAACTGGGCAGTAAATTAATTTCAGGGAGAGGTAGTGTGTTTATGGACTGTCCTCTCTTTTCAGGGATATTGGTCTCTTCTGTTGTTGCCTTTCCTTCATTTGCTTACTTTTCTGTCTCATGGACTGTTCAAATCAAAGATGGCAATAAAACGTTTGAAGCACTTTAGAAAAATTGACACTTAATAACATTTTAGTTTTTTACATTCAGACCTGAATACAATTATTTAGAAGCAAAAAGCTGGAGAAGGAGGATCTTTCTCTTTGTAAACAATTTCCCCAGTCTTCCTCCAAATCTACCTAGCCTGCATCAAAACTCCTCTTTATTTTCCATTAAGAGAAAAAGGAAAAAAACAATTTTTGCTTCAAGGAGAAAGAAACATGATTCTGCAGCCTTTATTCACATAGTTCTATTTACTGCTTTTGCACTGGAGAATTATTTTTGCGTTCATAGAATTAGTCCTAAAAATTTGACCAGGTTTTCTCAATGAGGTGACTCACAAGTAAAAAAATATTGCCTGATCAAGTCCCACTGCCACACAAGAAAGAAGATCACATTGTTACTCCAATATGGGTCACAGCAGGATATGCTTCATATGTTTAATTGAATCTTTTTATGAATGGCACACTTTCATGCATTTCTTATTAAAGGAAACATAGTGTTTTCGTCTATTAGGAGTTAGGAGCGAGACTTGTATTAAAGAGATTATAGAGTATGATTTATTCATCACCGGCTGCCAGTGCTTCCGACCTGTGAGATGATACCTTATGAGAGTGCTTTCCAAGGGCAGGAGAGTTGGGATTTCAGCTGATGCCCTGGGGGAATATCCTCTTTAAAGACAGGTTCTCTTCGTCCCTAGAGAGCTTGACTCAAAGACCAGCTGGAGGGTGGGAATGCCGTATGAACTCTTCCTCTAGTAAGAAAGTGTTTGAAGTAAAATTATTTCTTTTTTTCCATGTCAATACTGAACAAAAGAGCACAACACTGAGACACTGAGTGAGTGCTGGCCTGAGCTGGTGCTGCTACGTACAGCATTACAGTGCCATGTAAAGATGTTAGTTGGGTATCAGGACTACTATCTTATCTCATGCAGAGCCAGCTTAGGTGTTTCTGCCCTGCATTACACTGTCTTCTCATTTTGGAATTTGTTTGTCAGGGATTCAGAGAGATAGATGTCTTTATACCCAAAATATCCTAAAAATTGAAATTCCAAGGTGCTCGCTGATCCAGTCAGAATTTGTTTGTGGGTTAGCTGTAATAAGATTTTTTTCTCTGCCTAGGAAAAAATGGTCCAGGATCACAAGGATTCCGTTGGACTTGAAGGGAAGGCAAAGCTCTGGTAAGACTGGGGAAGAGGCAAAAGTAACCTTCTTTCCCACTGCAGCAATCCACAGCTTGGTGAGAAGGAATAGGAGGAAGAATGCAGCAGTTCACGTCTGCAAGGCAGAAAGGATCTTGGGTCTTATCTGTACTGATGCAGAACTATGCAGGGATGTTTTTATTTGATTCAAATGTATTCCCTGTGATGATAGCATAAATTGCTAAAAGGAAATAGAGTTTGATTTGGACAGATGTCTGTCATCGTAATTTTAAGCTGTCAGGCGGTGAGTGATAGCAAAAATGGTCAGAATCAAAATATTTAGGCTGCCTCCTGCATGTATTCTAAATTAGGCTGAGCCCTTGCACAGAAACTCGGAAATAAGTAAATGTATCCTCCATGGGGCCTTCTGCACGCATTCAGATACAAACCAGTTTTTATCAGTGGATGACCAAATGCATTTGGTAAATGCAGAACTGAAACTATATGAAAATAAAGAATAAAAGGTGTGTCCCCTTTCTGTAACACTAGCATTAGTCCATCTTGCTATTTACCTTCCAGTAACACCCCAAAACTGATAGTCCCCAGGCCACAGTTTCAGTCCTCCACTCCTGATTTAGATTGGTGATGATAACCACAGAGGAGTTTCAGAAAGTCTGGTCCCCCTTAAAAAGACTAGACTCAACTCAGTCAAAGATAGAGGTGTTTGAGAATCTCAGCTGTGCTGCTCTCTGGTGTTCTCCCTCTCCAGTGCTCCTCAGCTGGTGCAATTTCTTAACATGGAGTCATGGAGTAATCTGTTCTGTGCCTTACAGAGGATGCCATAATCTTTGTTGTCGCTGTTGGCAACTTGTTGGACAAGTCCCTACAGCAGGGAGAGTTAAAAACGCTTGGGGCTCTTGAGCAGAATCATTGCTTGGATTTCCTGGTGGCTCGGGGGTGAGCTCCTTTTCCCCCAAACATCCCCTCCAGACAAACGTGTGTCCTTCTTCAAACACTTCTCATTAGCCAAGGCCCCTTTTCATTTCCAGATTTGTATTAATTTATTTTTATGCAACTCTCCAAATGTTATGGGACAAGGAAGAGTTCTTTTCCAGCTATAGCTTTGGGATGTGGGCATATATGATGCTAGTAGCGCATCACATAAGCTGATTAGTCGATGATTATTTTAACAAGAAAGGAGAAACTAAAGATTTTCTTGTATTCTGCTTCTCTTCATCAAGCACTAACCCTGACCTATGCCATTTCAATCTCTCTTCCTTTTTGTTTTGATATTTTAGGGGTTTGGGGGTGGTTTTTTTTTTTTGCCTTTTTTTTTCCTAGGGCTATTACACCTGTTTTACTGCTTTTCCATATCCTATTTCAAAACATGACCTTATCCAGGATTCGGCTCATCAGTTAAAAATTAACAGGCTTGTTTCCAGTCATAAATACTTAAGTTCTCTAAATGATGTTTATTCTGATCTCTCTTAAATGAGAATCATTTATGCAAACTCCTCTAACCTTGAAATGGAATTCAGATTGCCTGCAATTACCTGCAAATATTTGAATTAACACAATAGAAGCCTTTCTAATTTTACAAGCATTTTTCAAGTTCAGGGTCACTCTTCAGCCTCACCTACAGACGATGATTTTTTTTCATCCTGCTTTCACATCACATCTTCCTAACAGAACCTTTGCATTTACTCTGACTGGCGAGCAGCACTGGCGCGCTCACATTGTTAGGTAGAGAGGATTTTTGTAGGCTGAAAGACAAGTCACTCTTGGCAATCAGCAATGGTCAAAACATGAGTGGGCAGTCTGCAGGAGGCAAATTCTCTATATTCTATTCCCCACGCTCAGACTTTTCAGTTCTGTTATTTCCTTGGTTGAAATATGGGCTTCAACAGGTAGAAGTTTTCCCAGTTATGGGACTTCCACAGGCAAGGGCATTTTTCCTTTCCTCATCCACTGAAACTTGTCCAGAACTGTGATAGAGTGAGGGGCTTGAGATTTTTCTCTGTCAGAGTTGAGGAGTCATGGAATTTTCTGCTTTGATAAAAATTTAGAGGTTTTGAAACAAACACAGACACCTGAAGTGGAACTAAGGTTACTTACTTTTCACAGAGTTTGGCCTGCAGTCAGCCTCGCCTAATCTTTGGGAAAGACAGGCGAAGGAGATAGCCATGTAGAGGGGCACTGATGCTGAGGACTCCCAGGCCCACAGCCACCTGCTGAGAAGCTGGCAGAGTCCAGGAGGCAGCCAGAGAATGCAGCAAAGCCTGGAATCTGAAACTGCCCTGGGGCAAGGCACCCAGGAAGCCAGCCTGCTGCAGAGCTGGGAGCTGCTCTGCCAGTACTCCTAGGCTTCACGCGGCGAGGAAGACCGCTTGGGCTACGGGTGAGGAAGGCGTCAGCTTCCAAACTGATCTCTCTCTGAATAAATTCATTCTAGTGAAACATTTCAGTGAAGCCATTTCTCAGTGGAAAAATGTAGTGTTGAAACATTGTCTGGCCAGCTCTGGTTCCTGTTTTATTCAGGGCTTGAATGCTCTTGTTCTAATTCTTCAGTTCCTTAAATTTCATCCAGGCGTTTACACCTGTCGGATGTGGCTTTAATAGGCTTTGCTGTTCTGGTTTTATGCCTTTCTTTGTACTCTTCCAATGTAAATAATACTAGAACAGTATAAATAACATAATAAATGACTAGAGGAGATGGGATGCAATAGGAAACCAAGATGTGTGACACTTTCAGAAAGCAGGATATATTCAATTGATTGCCAGTCTGATTTCTAGGTACCATTCACTGGATATGGGAATAAGGGATGTGCCTGTGCTAAGATGCTGACCACTGGGCTGTTGAGGTATCATTTGAACATAATTGCACAAAGAAATCTTGGAAATTCAGTCCCTCAAAAGAAAAGCTACAACGGTACCCACTAACAGATGGTTTGGGCTGCAGATTCCTATGGTGTGTGCCGTGTGCCAAGAGTTTTGCCAAGAGTTCATTGAAAAGACTGAGATGTCAAGAGGGAACGACTGGGCCTCCAGTGTTCTGCTATCAGTTGAACTCAGCTCATTAGCCTAATGCAATAGAGGAGTTATCTGCACTTGCACAGATGCTCTGAAATTTAAACAAGATTTCCTGTCATCTTGGGAAGTGTGTGCTCTGAGCCTCCACAGCACAGAAACCAAGCAGAACATTTTATGATCAGAATAATGTAGAGATTCCTTAGTAGGTCCTTGTGGTTCTTGATCTAGCTGTTAGTGAGGGATATATGGTTGGACCATCCATGCAGCAGGTTGCTGATGGATTTCCAGAACTGCTCCCGGGAGCTTAGACACTTGGTATACTCTTGGAACAAGTCCAGGTTGTGATAGGTAGTTGGCCTGGCACCTTCTGCTCCCTCAGGTTCTCTAACGCTCTGTGTTAATCATATCACTTTGAATACTTCATTTGCATTTTAAATAAAGACACTGCTTCAAAGAAATAGTTTCAGTTAAGATGACCATGTGGAAGGGTTGTAGTGTAAGTTTTATACATTCACAACAGCCTGCCTCAGTTGAAAGGCTGCACTCTGCGGTAGCTGAGGCTTCCAGGGTATTTCAGGAACCTCTTTGAACAGAAGTGATAGATCAGCCTTGAAATAATAAAAGCTTGAATAACCAGTGGCAAGGACTGCCCTGTTCAGTGAAAGATTGTACTGTCTAGGTCATCCTGCAGTAACAGATGTACTTCAGGGTCACTGTTATTACCCAGAAATGCAGCAGCAATGATAGATCTATAAAGTCTCTGATCGAGCAAGCTACTGGGAGTCGCTAGTGTTGTGTGCTGCTCTGTATAAAACAAACAGGTCTGAATGAGTAACTTCCCCCCCCAACCCCCCGCCCCTTAGCTCTAGTCCATATAGCTTATGTCTGTGTTTGTCCAGGCCCCCAGACCTGCTGGAGTACAGTGCTCTTGTCTGCATGCTCAGAGGATGAGGGGCAGTTTGGTGCGGCGGCTTCTTGTCCTGACTGGAGAAGCACTCCTACATCCTTCAGCACTTCGGGTGTACCAGTGTGTTGAAAACATTCCAGTCAGAAAAGGGATTACATGGACTGGAGAAAGTGCATTTGTGAAGTGGTTTAAGTGCCTGCAGAATGAAAGGAAGATTCAAAGGAAAGGAAACAAGCAAGGAGCAAGGAAAAAGGACAATTTCCACCTAAACTGAAACGTTAGGGAAAACTTCTGTAAGTAAATCCATGTGTTTCTAGCATTCATAGTAAAATATTCCTGAGACAAAACTATAACAAGATAATTTAACTCCTAGGTCACTGTGTTGAAGTTGGTGGAACTGACATACATTTACGCTGCTTTAAATGAGAAAAATATAGACTTCTGAGTCTATGGTGTCTGTAGTCTTGGCACGTTTCCTAAACGCCAAACATATATTAGAAGGGAGGGACTTTATGCAAACATGCATATATACACCTCTTTCTTCTTGACATTTAAAGAAGCAAGTTAGCTAGCCAGTTGAAAAATATTAAGTTCCTGAACTAGTTTGTCATAAGATGAATGGCTGTTTAAGGGGAGCTGAGACCCATTTATGCCTAATTAGATTATTGTCTGCTGTATCTCTATGTCTTAGGTCTAGTGAGACTCAAGAACATCTGGTCCTCATAAAAACTGTGAGCACAAAGAGAGATTTTGGTGGATGGGAAGAATGCATTGCTCATGTAACTGCTTGGCAGATGGTAAAAAGTGTCAGGGTAGAAAAGTTCCTCTGGGAGTCCTTGGTTGAGAGAAAGATATGAGAGTCAGTTTCTAAGAACTGTAGGGCACATTCGCTAGACCAAGCTTCTGCCCAGTCAATTATTCCCTGAGACATATTGTATCCGAATAAAGTAGAAAAATAGGTTTTTGATGTGTTTTTTTTTTTTTTTCCTGCCTTGATGAGATAGCTGGAACGTGTATCCACAGAAAGATAGCATGGTTCTTGTGTGATTTTCTGCAAGCGATAAAATGTCTCAAATTACTGGCCTTGAAAAACTTAGCCTGGTGTCTGGCTTGGGTGAGCAAGCAGTTATGATAAAAATAATGAATGTAGGAAAACAGTTTGACTTTCCATCATTAAAAATGTTCTATATTTCAGCAAAGTCTTTAATGCATTGAGCTCCAAATCCCATTACTGCTAGTTGCCAATAGCAGAACAATCACTAGCTGTAGGCAGTCCTGGGTCCTTTAAGCTTTGATAAGCAGAGAGAAATGTCTAGCAATTCTAAATGCTTAGCATCTGAGAAAAGAAGCCCCTATTGTTTTTCTTGTAAATAATTTCAGTGAAGTAGTATTGTTCCTGTGTTTGCACTAGGTTGTGCAAGTCATGCAGTATTCCCCATGTATGGCATCATTTTGACTGATGTCCATTCTGCCTTCATGTCCTCCTAGCCTGACTATTGCAGCTCTCTGGCCCAAATCTTAGCTCTTCAGCAGGAGCAGAATGCTGCAGTCTGCCCTCATTTTATGTGTCAGAAAACATGAATGTCAGCCTCTTCTTTCAAGAATTATGTTGGCTCCATCTGCTTTAGAATCCAGCTCAAAAGCACCCTGCATCTATTTAAAACGCTATTTACAATCTGTATATTAGAGTAAGGACACTGTTTAGCTCTTTTTTTGAAAACAAAAATACATGGAAAAGAAAGGACTAAAATATATTAGTGGATAATAAAAGCTGGAGTTTGTTTCACCCACAGTTGCATCTGTCAAAAACACTGCCTGGTTTATCTATTACAGAAAACCCCTGTGATCAAAATGTATTTCTCCTGCTGGAAACTTTTTTTTTTTTTTAATCACTCATTATTTACACTTAGAGAGTGAATCCTAATTAATTTTTGTTAGGCATTTGCTATGACTGCTCAGCTTTCCAAAGGGAAGGAAGAGGTCAAGAATCAGAGTTCATGAAAGGATTTGCTCTTCTGAGATGCTTTCCAAAGGTTTTTGTTGCACCTGGAATTTGTCAGCCATATGCTCTTGGGCTGTGCAGCAGGGAGTATTATGCATGAACTTTTGGAGCTAGTGAAGGAGGATGCTCGGGGATTAGAGCCTTACGCAGTGCCACACACTTTTCTCCCTGTTCCATTTCCCTTTCTTCAGTCCCAGTAGTCCCTTCCCTGACCTGCGTTTCTGTGGCAGACACAAGATTTTGGGGATAAGCAACAGCAGGCTTATGTAGTTAAAAGGAGAAGATCTTTAGAGGCAGAATTCACTTCCCCACCCTGATCAGGTGCGATCATAACTACAGCTGAATGAAGTTCCTAAAGGCTGCTGGAGTTGAGAGGAATGGTGATGTGTGTAATGCTCTGGTTTGGCATATAGGCAGGGAAATGTTATGCAGTTTGGACTTAAATTTGCATTTCCATAAAGCTTAAAGGTTTATGGATCTATGTTTTTGGTCCAAGGACCATCTTCTCTTAAAGAGGTGAGAACTTCTCCTTGGCTTTTGAATTTAGTGTCATTGTTCTTAAAATTTCTGCTTAGAAACAAAGTCTCTGGATTATGTTCATATGTGCACCATGTTTACTTGTGTTGAGTCAACTTCTAAAGGTAAATCTTCCACTGTGTCACTTGGTCACCTGGGAAGCGTCCTGGAATCTATCTGTGAATAGTGAATACTTAGGGGGGAAGAAGGAAATGCCCAGACATGGATGATGAAGTTAAATCTGGAAGGGATGTAAGATTCCACATCCACACTATCATCACAGTTTTTTGACACTAATGTTTTATACTATTATCACTTGCAGTTTTAATAATTGCAGCTGTACTGCACAGTAGTTAGAAACAAAAGTTTGCAATGGGGTGGTATTTAATGAACATATAAGTAGTATCTCTTCTTCTAACATTGAAACTTTTTTTTTTAAAAAAAAAAAGAGATTTGGGCATTTAAATCTTGGGCTGCTTTGAAAACCACAGCCTTTATTCCTTATTTGGCATAGAATTCAAATAAGGAGAGAACAGTCAGAGTTTGGAGCTGGATAAAAAGTTTCCCAGACTTTAGAGAGTATTTGGACTTGGGATTTTTTGTTTCATCCTTTCTAAGGAAAGAAGCCAGGCAAGAAGTTATATGTATTAAAATATTTTATATGTATTAAAATATTTATGTGGCTCTCATCACTAGTTTTTGAGTGAATAGATTTGGATTTGAATTTCACCAGCAGTCAGAGTCTGGATCAAGGTTTTAATTCAGAACCATCTTTCATTTTAAATCACTTATATGGATTTATGACCCTACTTGTTTTTTTGTTTGAAACTCAATACATTTCAGACATTTTGGGCAGCACATTGATTTAAATTGGCAAAGTATAGCAGAGTTGTCTGTGGATAATGAACTTGTGGATATCGTGTGAAGCTAACACCTACAAATGTCAACCTTGACCTACAATGCTCTTTGCTTTAATTAAAATCTTTGTGAAAAGTCTTGACTAGTCAAAGATCTATGAGAAAGGGCAAAACACAAGTATTGTTTGTAGTGAATGTGCCATAAAAGCTTAAAAAATGAAATCCATTTCTAATAATTAAAAAAAGGAAAAAGAGATAAATATACCAGCTCAAGCTTCAGGATAAATTGCTTAGGAATATGGGAAAGTCTGAAAAGGCAAAAAGTTCTGTGTGTTGCTTCCTGAAATTAGTGCAAACAGGTTTTTGCAGCTGTGTGTAATTACAAGAAGTTAGAGGACTGTTTATTTAACAATGATATATTTATACATTTACTAGGAAATACAGCATTAGTCAGAGAGGCATTAAAATATCTGTTAAGCTATCTGTTATAGTATCTGCAAACTGAAGCCTTTATGAAGCAATATTTTTGCATTCAATCATTTTCAGTTTCCTGTAAACACAGCAAGAAAGGCATAATCCAAGGGGGAAGTTCATGGAGGTTTGCACAGAAACAGAGATGTTCACCTTATAAGTTTATTTCTCTCTCTCTCTCTGATACAAATTTAACACCTGTTTATATCTGAGGATTTCAGATTTTTATTTTTGTAAGTTTGTCCTTAAGTCACTTTTAATAGGTTAGAAAGTTATAGCATCTCCATTCCTGACACGAGAAAACTGAGCTCTGGACAGATTAATTCAAAAGAGTTTAGGACAGAGAGGGGATTTGGATGTCCACAGCTAGCTCCACAGACACCTACAGTTTTGCCAGTAAAGTTTCTCATTCATATAAAGTAATGTATGTCCAGAGTGGTTTGCTTTATGTTAGGGCAGAGCAATTTGCTGGACCTGTGCGTGGATCAGGCAGAATTTGATCCTTAGGCAGACATTCTGTCTGGGACCCTGCTGCTATCAGCATGGTCAGGGTTTATCTCCTAGACTAGGCTCCATACAGAGTGCAGTGGCAGCCTTTGCATTTGTTAAAAAACCTGTGGGAAAGGGTGGGATGGTAACGGTACTCCAGTTTACACAACAGTCTTGTGGTTAAAGCCTCTGGTGGAGATGTGATGCAGTCCCTTCCCTTGACTGCCTAGGATTGTAGCCCACATACTGTAGCTGTGCTACTTCCTGAAAAAGTACCACGACTGTCAGGGGATAGTTGATGTATTGAGGATACCTGAATTTCAGTTCTTCCTTCAAAAGCTGTCTGTGTATTATGTTAACTCGCACAGGGAATAGAAGCTAGTTTTTGTAAGTCACAGGCTAGCATCCTAGCCATTCATATTAAAACCAGAAGATGGAATTTAGTTTAATTTTCTTTTTGGGTAATTTCTTTTCTTTCTTCATCTTCTTGAATTAATTTAGTGGTGYTGAAAAGTTCTGAAATTCTTTCCTGGACTAGATTCATTATTTAAAACAATGGGAGTTGTTTGGTTGACTTCAGTGGAAATTAGATCAGGCAACTTATTAAAAGGCAAGATATAGCACGAACAAGCAATAAACCCAGCTCTCCCTTTTGTCCCTTCTTCTACACATGTGCAGGCACACATGCACACATACACACACACTAGCAATTTCAACTTTGATCTCCAGTTGTGAAAATAGGTTGTTCTTCAGGCCTTTACATTTCTTGATCATTTGAGGAGAGGTTGCTGGTGATGAGATAATCTTCCCACTACAAACTGAATTAACATAATGAATTCTTGTCATAGGGGTCATCAAATAAGTGCCAGAGCATAACATACAGCACTTAGAATGGATTTGTTCTGGTTTAAGGCAGTTATTTGGTGTGTGGTATTCATAACGTTTAAATGACTGTCTTATTGGCAGTCCTGTCTGCCCTGTAGATTTTGGGGGTGGGGAGCAAAACAGAGACTGACTAAAAAAGAGCAAACAACCAGTGGGATGGATTAGTTATAATACAGCCTCCTATTAATAGTACTGAAGTGCATATTGTTCCTTCACCAGTAGACAGCATAACTAATTACTGATGTGCTGTTTTCACATCTGCAAGAGCATTTACTGAAAAATTTCTTGAAGTGTGCAAAGCCCCTACACCAGCTAGCTGCCTTATGCTTGTGAGGGGTAAATATGAAAGCCTTTTCTCCCTGCCCTCAAGAGCTTAAGTACCTGCCTTAATTACCGATTACTGCAGATCCTGCTCCTGTTCCCATTGAGGTCAGATCTTTGCAGCTAATTTCAGTGAGAACGTAATAAGGGCAATAGAGAGGAGGATGCCTCGCAAAGAGGAGAAAATCTTTTATAATAAACCTCATTAACTATGAGGGATTTGATAGCTTTCTCTTCCCTGAAGAAAGTTGACTTGCAGTTTGGCATAGAAGTGTAAATGCTGTTTAAAGGCAGATTATGAACTCTTAACCCGTTCTGGGACTCTTTACATAGATAGAAAGCTAAGCAATCTCAGAAGCAAAAATTAAAAGACATGGACCTGGGGAAATGGCACCTAGAAAAATGCAAGGTTGTCGACCAGATGGGAGAAACTCTAAGCTGTGAAGACTGTGCACTATCAGTAAAGACATTGGTGCTCTACCTGATGTGCTCTGCTAGGCCTTGGATATCTAGGCCTTTTCATCTCTCCAGCTGTGGTTAGAAATCCACCACTGAACAGTGCTATGACACTGGTGGGGGAAAAAAAAATTGATTTTTTTTTGTACACTCCAGTAACTTTATTAATATGTTAATTTTCACAATGTTAAGAAGCTTTTAATCTTGTCCTGCCCCAGGGTATGGTTTTCACAAACACTCATCATTGATTTAATCCTTCTCCAGCTGAAGAAAATAAAGCTTCCATTAACTTAAATGGGAGACAGAATTAGGCCAACTTTAATCCTTTTCGAAACAGTACCTGGTGCATAGACTTGCTTCCTGCCTGAGCCCTCAAATAGGAAATTACAACTGAGAGTATAGCATGATAATGCAGCTTTTTGTCTATAGTAAATCAGACTAGAGGCTGGATCCTAATCTTAACAGTAAGGGAAGTTTACATCCCTACTTGTCTGATGCTTCAAACCATCTGTGAAACAAACTAAATAATTTATCACTTTTAAGGGCTGGAAGACTATTGTGTAAATCTTTCTTCCATTTGCAGCTCCCATCTCTGCATTCAGTGGAAAAAAACCCAAAAAACTTATAAGTAAAGACTGCAAGTTTCTTCTTCCTCTGACTAGCCTGAAATCTACTCCTTTTTTTTTTTATTCTCTCTCTTTCTGGCTCTATACCGGGATGGGGAAAGTGGTGGTTTTGCATCTGTATGCAGGTTTCACTCATGTAGAATATATGACTGACTCTGAACCCTTAATTCATAAAAAGATCCTAAGTAAGTCTGACTACTCTTGTAAATTCCAATAATTCTCAATCACTGACAATATTTGCTTTTCCCTATACTTTAATACAGTTATTTTGTGTCTTTTACAAACTGTCAGTGTGTTTATTGCTTGTCCTTCTTGCTGCTTCTTGACTATTTTAGGCCTGCAGTTGGTCATTTGTGCTTCATAGGGCTGTGTAGAAACATAATTTTTCTGTACAGGTGGGGGGATGAGTTTTGCAGTTGGCATGTTGTGATGAATGGATCTGGGACATTAGTGGACAAATTAAACAGATTTGGGGAGATGAGAACTGTTTTGGATTGATCCAAAAACAATTTTTGTAGCAATTCAGCACAACAAAACAAAATAAGAAAAACTTGTTTTCAGTGCCTCAGTTGTGACATTGTTTGCTCCAATTGAAATGTTTCAGTTTTAGGTGACTTAAACCTCAGGCCCAGTTCCAAATGAAAACATCTTGGTTTAAGAAGAATATTGAAGTGATACTCTTTAATTTTACTTATTCACTGCCCCTTCCTCATGCCTTTCCTTTTCCTATGTCTGAAACTGCCAAATTTATGGCACTAGAACTGCAGTCTGACCTTTACTGATTGCCACTAAACTCTTGCATAGTTCTAGCTGCATTATACTCCCATTGCACCCGTGTGGAAGAAGACAACACTGAAAGCAGAGCCTGGACAGTCAGTTTTCTTGAGTGCCCTCATGGACCTTGAGACCACATTTCTGGGCTTCATGTCATCTACAAAATGAATGAAATAAAGATAAAAGCCARTAGAAATTACATTCAAGAAAAACATTCTGGAAGAGATGTAAAAATTCCTGGTTTAAGAATGTAACCAAAATACTACTGCTGGAGATGAATGGGTTATAATTTTTCTGTGCTTATTGTACAGTTTCTGAATCTGCTTCTGAAGCATCTGTACAGGCCACTGTAAGGAGTAGGGACACTTAACTAGGTGAGGTACTAATCCAAGCTGATATGGCAACTTCTAAAATCTGTCTTCTGTAGCAAGATAGTTACTGTTAACTATTCTTTCTACTGTATGCGAAGATATTCAAATAAAAAGCCCTTGAGAAGGACAAAATATTATCAGTAGGTAATGCTGGTGACTACAATTACTGTGTCAACAGAGCAACCATGGGAGTTTGACCAGGACTAATCGTGAAGACCAAGCACATTTGCAGGTGAAACATATTCTGAACAGAAAAATAAGTTAATCAATAGAAGACAGCTGACTACTTTAGGCAACAGCCTTTTTTTTAATCAATGCTTGTGATGCAAATAAAAAGAAGAAACAACTCCACAACTAAATATAGCATAAAAGTCCTCAAAAGCCAGTCAATAAACAGTAATTATCTCTCACAGCTGGAAGCATGTTTTGCCTTGAGTGAAACCAGCAGACTATACTTGCCTGTGTGATGATTATTTCAATCAGGTTATAAAGGAAAATGTTATTTGGGGGCTGCTCTCTTGAAAGGTATTCTCGTAAATGTGTGCATATTTCCCAACCCTTCTCCTCCTTTCCAAACTGCTGCAGACCTTGATAAGTGGTAAAGCCTAGGCGATTTGAATGCAAAGTTAATTTATGATTCAAATACAGCTCCTGGGCAGAGCATTATCAGAACTGCTCTTCCGCGTGCTCCCACTTGCTACTCCTGTGCAGTTACCAGTCTCAAAATGTTAAAGCAGACTTTTGTATTGGATCGATCCTACCAGGTCCTGGGCAGCACTGTGACTGGATGCATGCCATTTGAGAGCTGGTGAATGGGGAGAAAAGAAGGGAAGAAACAAGAGGGCAACTCTCAGAGGAGGAGAAGAAAAGTAGGCCTGGTGTGTTTCATGGCCCTGACACAGTGATCCTTTCAGGCATCTCAGTAAAGCTGCAGAATAGCTTAAACTCAGGCAGCTTAAAAAACATGGTCTACAGGACTGATTACCTGAATGATGTCAAATAGAAGGACAAGTTTTAACTGATTCACAAAGTTAATTTGTCACTACCAGATCAGGAAACTGAATTTCACAGTGCTCTTGTGAAGCATCCTCCATGACTTTCACCAGGAAGTGAAAATCTCAGTGTTGTCCTGCCAGAAGCCCTTGGCTGGTATTCACATAACCCCTAGGAGCTACATTTTTGAGTATCATCTTGCAGTTCACTTGGCCTGTTTTAGAAATGGCACAATCTTTGAAGAGTACTCTTTCCGTGCTAGAATCGTGGTCATCATTTAGAAGATAACATCTATTTTGTTGTTCAGTCTCTGTTTCTGACAGTATCTACAAAATCTGGTTGTTTTCTCAATACAGAAAATAAACAGACAAAAAAAAAACAAACAAGGCCCTTACAGAGTCATGTGCATTTCATATCCAAATTGTCAAAGACCGTGTGGTAGGCACTGTGCTGGGTTTTGAAGCAATTTCTACCTGAGGTTCATCTACAGCTTCTAGACAGATACTTCACTTATTCTTATCTTCTTTCTTCCTGAGTAACCAGGCTTGCTGAAGTTTTCCCTTTTGTTTAATACCTTTTGTATATTTGGGAAAGAAAAGAGGCTGCCAATCATTTTTCTTAGTAGTTAAGCTGATGTCTGTTTTGCTAGAGCTACATGAGCATAGAAGAAGTTTTGAACTCCCACAAGGGACATTTTATGTTGTTTGGTTATTTTTTTTCAAACAATGACCTCTTTTTCTTGGAAGACATTTACATTTTTGTAACAAGCATTTTAGGATGCTGAATCTAACTTTGACTCTATTGTGCTGTTCAGTTTGTATTTCATGACTTAAAAAATATTTAGACTGTCATAACAAGTTAGTTGAAAATAAAAGCTCATTCCTTTCTGGGTCAGGTGCTCCTTTCTTCTTTATTTTGATTTTGAATAATTTGTGCTGTAGGTTATGTTGAAATGCCCATGTTTTATGTGGGGAACATGAGGCTGAGAAATCATGGAATTTTGTGGGTGGAACACCTCCAGAGAGAGCAGCTTTCCCTGCCCCCCCCCCCCAATTACAGCCAAAAGGGAAGGATCACCCTTGTAGTTAATTCTGATTAAAAAAAAAAAAATCTTACTATGCCTGTTCTAGGGCTGTTTTTAAACTACTACAGAACAGCAAAATCAGTGAGGATTTCCAAGGCAAAAAAGAGGAGAATGGCAAAGTAAGTGAGCTGTTGACTGTCTGGTAAAAATTCATATTGCTTGCCATAGGATGCTAAGTCCCTTGCAGCTGGCTGGCAGTGGAGTTTTCTTGGGCTTTTTTGCTAAACTAACCATTCATCTAAACAGAACATCAGGCAGGACACATCAGGTATGTCTAAGGGCTTTGCAGTAGTGCTGTTTCCAGGCTATACTTGGTCACTCCTTGAGAAATATAAAGCAAAGGTTATTGGCTTGCTCTAATTAAGTGATAGGTTTTTTTCTTTTTTTTCAGTAAAGGCTCATATATGCAATGACTCTCCCTTGTTCAAAGCCATTGAGCGGTGGATAGATGGAGTTGCATGATCATAGGTTTAGGTGACCCTTAACATTGTAAAACTCTGATAGAGCATAAAAGTATGATACAGCACAGAAATTCTTCACAGTCAAAAAAGATTCTCCTGAGATTAGCATAGAACAACACATCTTGGTGTCGTTCAGATGTTCTCTCAAGGCTGTGTTCTTGGCAGTTATTCAGTTTGGCTGGTCTTTTTGTTTTTCCAACTGTATATGGACTTCTTTTGTATCAAATTATTCTGTTGATTGGCTGCAGATGTATAGTAAAACAAAGGACATTTTGGTGTACATTTTCGAGTGACTAATGATCAGCATTGGTTGGAAATTTTTCCATTGAAATGGTTTGACAAGCATTTGGGGTTCCAGCAAAGTTGATATTTTCTATGGAAATGTATCAGTTTTGCCAAAGGGG
This sequence comes from Apteryx rowi, assembly GCF_003343035.1. NCBI lineage: Eukaryota > Metazoa > Chordata > Aves > Apterygiformes > Apterygidae > Apteryx > Apteryx rowi. The sequence continues at coordinate 1,289,152 of NW_020448863.1, forward strand.
GTGAAAAAAACCTTTTTTGTCAAGTTATCCTGAAATTCATGGTTTATTTTAGGTCAGCTTGTTAATGGCTCTAAGTTGCTGCATTGTTTCAGGGTAGTACTTCAGGCTCCTGTGTTGTATGACCTCGTTTGTTGCTATGGGCTCCACTGATCAGTCTACCTTGTACCTCAGTGTCTCCTGTTGGACATGGCATGATAGCAGCCTGGGGATTGTAGGGGTTGCCTGTGATGCTTTCAGAGAGAGAAAATATCTCAGAGGAGGATGTGGATAAGACCACAACTCTTGTGGGGAAGCTGAGGCAGCATTAAGTTTGCAGTTTCAACTTGGTAGGGGATTTGGATGGTTACTGTGCAAAATGTAGTTGTGAAAAGTTCAGAGCTTCCTTTTGAAAAACACTTTTAGCCAGTCCTAATAGAATTAAAATCTTTTATTTATATGCTGCCTCCTACGAGCATCTGTAGTTCTACCATTCTACCACCTGACTTTTTTTTTTCTTCTGTAAAGGTGCCTTCTTGCTCAGTTTTAAAATCACAAGGTTAAAAAAAACCAACAAAACGCAGCAACAACAATAATGAAGTTTTGCTTCTTTTTATCTTAATTCTGAGAGTATTTTTATAAATTCTCTTCTTCATAAGCACAAGGGCTTGAAACTTAACTTTCCTTAAGAAAATAAAAAAATCCTTAAGTAATTACTTGTTTTCAGGAACTGTAATGCTAAGGGGAAAAAAAATCACATCATTAGACTTTCATGGAAATCATGAGAACTGGCAACTATGGGATAGTGATAGTGCTGGCCTTCCAAAGACATGTAAGAGCTATTGTACAGGAGTAAATGTAATACTTGTTTTGGTGGCGATTGTTTTTCTCATCTTTGTATGAACCAGTAGATTCCAGGAGAACCTGGAAGCAACTTTGCCATTATTATCTTTCCTTGTGCTCCATGGGTACGGTAGTCCACATACAGTGCTATCGGTCAATGTGATCCCAAGACCAGATCACTTGAAGGAAAACGCTTCCCTCCCTTCCCTGCTTCCCCAAGAAAAAAATGGAGAGGCAAAAGGAATGGAGGGGAAGGAGAAAGGAAATTAGTCTGGAAAAAGGTTGGGAGACCTTTTGGGTCTCCCCAAACTCCTTTTGGGAGTTGGGAAAAGGTTGGGAAGCTGCCAAACTCTCACCTGGTGTAAACCATTTTCACTGATTCCAAGGGAACTATGTTGACTTATATTGCCCATATATTGGACACCCAATCCTTTAATAGAAACAAACTGAAAGAGCTGATTGGTAGGTCGTGTGGCACTTGTTAATAACTCAGAAAACTGCAATGTAGTCAGATGCATAAGATAGAAATCTTTCTGGCAGTGTTTTTGTCTCCTCCCTATCCTAGTGATCATTTCAGAAAGCCTGATGAATATCTGCAGTTCCCTAATATTAAATCATCAGGACTACCTTTCAGAATCCTTTTCCCACTAACTTTTAATTCTGCTTATAAACTACAGCTCAGAGCTGCTGCTCAAGGTTGTTCTGACAGTGAAAATATACTGAAGGCAAATATTTTTCCTTGAGTTTAACAACAGCGGACCAAAGTAATTTCTTTGAAGTCTGCAGTGATACCCTTGGAATGAATTGAGTCCACTGAGTGCATCTTGGGCCAAAGCAAGGGTGGGATGTAAATGTGTGTAGTAACCAAATTTATTGGAAAACTTTTCATTTATATTAAGTTTGTCTTTATTCTTATAAGTACTTTTCTCTGTGGCAAGATATTCACTCTAATGCCTCTTTATTGTTTGTCATACTTGTAAGATTCACTGAAGCTTTACATCTCCAACATGCCAGTGTCCTGAGGCAGAACATTTCTATTATTAATCAATTTGGGTTCATGAGGAATTTTGTTACAGTTTGTGCAAGAGAGAGGAAATCTCTTTTGCAGCACAAGCTTACTTTTTATAAAAAGACCCCTAAACTTTATGAAGTTATTTTTATAAAAAAATACTTTTTAGCAAAAAAGTAGTAAATGTCTTTTCCTCTATGTATCATTTCTCAAGCTTTTGCTAAAGTGGCTAGCTCTGGCTCTGAGTTTTGTAGTTGTTCCCATTTCTGTAATCACAAGTCATTAAATGCTCACAAAAGTGAATAAGCTGCTTGATGTCCTATACCCTTGTGACTTGAGACTTTATGTAAAAAAAAATCCTATGATAAACATCTTCCCAATTACTTAAACATCTGTCCTAGTATCATGCAATTGGAGCATGGAGGAAACAGAAGAGGCACACTAACCAAATGTAATTCTTGTAAAACAGGGACATAAGGAGATCAGATTGATAACTGAGCACATAAAGGATTTAATGTTATCCAAATACTTAAAGTACGTGCTCATGCAGGCACTAATAACCTCAGACAATATCTATAATATCCTTCATTTGAGGAGTGAATAGAAAAGCCCACTTAGTTGTACCCAGTAGTGTGCTGGTCTCTAACTTATTAAAATTAGTTTTACAATTAAAGAGCACACTGAATCTGTGAATTAGCACCATAATGACAGGAACAGATGTCACTTGCTGCTGAATGAGCAACAGAAAATATCAGGAGTGTACCCTGCAATGCTGTCTCATGCTTCCTGACAACCAATTCAAACACCCTGAAGTCAGCCTTCTCCTTAAAACCTTATTCTAATGTTTGTCTAGCCAGAGGCATATTGCAGCAGTGACAGAAGGCACCCCCACTGCAAGTCCTAACCCCTCCATCCCCTTGCCTCACTCTGCCAGATACCCTGGGCAGAGTCTGTTCAGTCTAGTCATTCCCTTCAGGCATGTGCTAAACACAAAATCTCAGAAATCTCTCTTTGACTAAAGCACATACAGACCTAAGATGATATATACAATATTCTGTTGTCAAATAAATAAATAAATAAATAAATAAATCATTAGATCAAGATTTTACCAACATCTCATAAGAATATAATTTTCTTATGCATTAGGTTAAATTAAAGCATAGGTGTAGACTCTTGGTGCCACAGTTGTGTGATGCCAGCAGAAAAACAGGGAGTTTTTAAAGCAGAGTTGGGGGTAGAAGGGACTTGACAGGCACTTTTCTGTGGTTGCAAAGAGAAAAGTGAAAATATGACTACTAGAGCGTACAGGGGGAGCAGCCTGCAGGTTCCACTGGAGCAGACTGTTGATACTGTTTCAGCGATGGGAACCATTCCATTGCTGGTATGGATTTGCTTATTAAGAAAGATAGTGTTGGGAGGGTCAAAAAGGTTTTTACTTTTACACTTAAAGTAGGCATGTAAAACCAGCTGCATGTTAGTAAAAATGTGAAAAGGGGCTATTAATAGTGGTGGTCATCAGTGGTAGGGTATTTGAGAAGACCTGGTGGAAGAACCAGCCATGTAGTAGTTCTTCAGTGTCCTCAACAGCATTGCAATTCTGCAGAGAGCTATTTCTGTTTGTCCCACTCTTCGTGACTTCGCAGAAGAGATGGTGCAGATGAGCTACTGCCAAAAATGATGTGACAGTTTGATACTATGCAGATTTTAATTAGGCAGTGTCATGATGAAAGAGATTCTAAGGGAGGGAGTGTTCATTCCTGTTCTGTTTACACAATGACATGAATCTGTCACGGAGATGGTTAGTCACATAATCCAGATCTACTTTTTGTGAATGAGCCAGGGGCAAGATGCTTCCCACATGCACTTGAAAGTGGGAATAATGGGGTTTTGTCAGAGAAGGCCCTTTGCAGCAATATGAGATGTGATGTTAGGTCCTCAAGGTTTGTCAGCCTTATAAACCATGTTCCCCTTCTCCTTGTTTGATTCAGTGAAAGTGATTTTGTGGAGGAGTAATTAAATAAAAGCATCAAGTTCTCCAAAGAAATAGAAAAAAGCTAGCATAGTATTTACACACCATATATCCATGTTGAGCCTCTGGCTTGTTTAAGAGGGCTTTTCTGCTCTAATTCTTTTGATTTGCCTTAGTGAGTCAAGCAATTGTGTGACTTAAATTGTTCCTACACATGCACACTCATGCAGGCTTTGGATCATGTGCAGAACATTCAGGACATGGAGTTCTTGTGAAACAATGGTATGGTTGAGACGGAAGTGTGCTGACCCTGTCTTTTGATACACTGCACCTAAGGCTACACATTTTGCAATAGTCACAAATAGTTGCCATGTCTTTATTCTTTATTTCAGAGAGCTCAGTTTTCTCYCTAAATCCTCAGTGGAGAATGACTGGCTGATATCTTTCTATCCCAAGAAAGAAACACAAGCAAGATCTTTGAGATCTAGCCTGTCCAGCTTCAGACTTTCTGYTAGGGTTAACTGCAACGTGAATAAAGGAACATTGCGTCCTTGGAAGATTGCTGTTGAGGGAAGTCAACTCAACTTCTTCTGGAGGCACATAAAGGTGTTACCTTAGTGCATAGATAAGATCTTACCTTTCTTTAAGCTGATTCTGGTGATTGTACATATGTGTTGTAATGCTGGGAAACCATATAAGGCCTAAACCTGTTGAAACTGTTAGCAAGCAGAGTTTTTTTGCATTGGACTTCAGCGAAAGTTGCAATGGTTCCTTAATATTGTTCATCATAATCTCTGATAAACTCTGGCAGATGAGGTAAGGAATACCTTTTTGGAAACCTATTTTTAAAAACCTTTACGACATTCAATTAACAATTTCTTGTATTTTGCTTTTAGCTGTTCGACTAAATTATCTTTTCTCCAGGGTTCTAGTCTAGGTTTTCTGCCTAGGAAGTCCTGTACCAGGCAGTACCACGAGAGGGCACCCGGAATACACTGCTACTGGTGTGCTGCTGACTTGTGCCAGTCAAGTCTAGAGCAGCACAGGCACACCTTGCTTCAGAGCACTGTTCACTATTTTTCCATGGATATTTCAGTCAAAATGCCTGATGAGCTTGAGCTATTTTAATTCATCCTTCCACAGGTAAGGGATGACACATGCACACACATCTGCACATGCTGAAATCAGCACGCTGCTTCTGTGAAACATGTAGGCACCCAAAATTGAATGGGAAATCCTATGTCAACACCATGGGTCACAACATAAAAGCAACAATTTTATAGTAAAATCAGGAAGCTCAGAGAAATATTCAAGCTTGATAAAGCTAAAAATGAAATGAAACTGAATTGCTTTGAATTTCCAAGTTTAAATGAAGTTTATTCTTTTCTTACTGGGAAAACCTGATTTGTCTGAGGTATTGTCATATTAAGGCAGTCATTCTGTAACTTCTAGTCTGGATAAAAAATTTACAAAAAATATATGTAGATCCAGACATCTTTCATGACAAGATGTAAATCAGATAATTGCAGCCCGCTGTAGTTTTCTTCCTATCTCAATGAGTGAAAAGGGTTACTGCTGGAAGCAGAAAGAAGTTGTCAGAAAGGGTGGCCAGATCAGAATATGCTTCTGCCATCTCCCTGTAATTTCCTGGGAAAGGGATTGATCTAACCTCAGTTTTAGCTGCCTAAAAGCTACAATCCAAACAAGTCATCAAACCATCCCTTGAACTGTCAGAGAAAGATGCACCTAGATAGCAGTTCTTCCTGTCTATCTTGAAACTACCTCTTAAAATGGGGAAAACTGCCCTTTGGATTTACTTAATTTTATCTGGGAATGGCAGGAAAAGCCCAGGGACCTGACTTTTAGAAGGCTTAATTGGCCAAGGTAAATCCCAAGCTAGGGGACCATAACTGGTGAGCAGTTGGTAAGTGAAGAGAATCAAAGATCCTTATTGTCTCTTTGACACTACTGACCTTGTTGTGACGTGCTCAGGAGATAATCTGTGAAAGCTCCATTAAGTGGCATTAATTTGGCTGATAACATTTCCTATTTAAATTCTGGGACCCTCCTTAATGTAAAAATGTTGGTTTTGTTTTGATTCTTACATAAGAGAATATGTCTCAATAAAGAGATAAATCATACAGCGTGAATAAGACACCTGCTATTACTTATTTATTTTTTCTTTTTTTCTTTTTCCCTTTTCCCTTCCTCTGTACTCTTTCCTTCCCCTATTGCTAGAAGTGCTGGAACAAAAAGTAACAGTGCTTTAAACTATGGGAGACTTCATAACATCAGAAATAAGAAAGTAAACTTTGAGGCTTTGCTGGGGCTGCAGAAACACTGCACAACATTAGAGAAGATAGAGAATATATTCCATGACCTGAAAGCAGAACTGACRCTGAACCTTCTCTGCTTTTCTTTGACTGTAAGTTCCCTGAGCAAAGCCTGTCTCTTCCTTTGTATTATATAAAGATTTGGACAGCATGAGCCAAAACCCAATGTGGCTGGGGCTTTTTGTGATCTTGTAATAAGGGTGATCAGTGGGTTTAATATTGTGGCAAACCATACAGATATCTGGTATGTTCTCCAATATGGTAAGGTAATGGTTATTTTGCTTATGCTAGACACAGAAATTTTTCATTAATATAGGAAGCTTTAAATACAAAAAAAAGGCCATCAATATGGATAAAAAGATCAAATTTCTGAAAATGTGTCAAGAATGCTCTTTTCTTCTGAAAGTAGGTAAGTCCTTTCAGACGAACATCCTCTGCACTTTTATCATATTCTTATTAAGTTTCAGAATAAAAGACTCAAGATATTCATGTTCACATTTTTAATTCATCATATCTTTCTGTCTTTCTGTAGCTTTAAATAATTTTTTTTTTAACCTACTCCTTATTTTGTTCCTCTATTTGCAAAATGTGGATAGCTCCACTTTATCTTTCAAGGGTGATGTGAGGGTAAAATCCATTAATGATTTTGAGACCTTCATATTAAAGTTGCAAGGGCCATATAAGTACTTAGATGTCAAGAAATATTAAACAATCTGCTATGAACATCTCTGTTTCTAACTGCCTTTCCGTGGGTTCATTAGTGTGCACTCAAGAGATGACCTTACTGTTGCTTGTGGCACCCTTTCAGATCCTGTTTAAAGCAGCTATTGAATGACTCACTGTGTTAGGGATATGGAAACTTTCCCAGAGTGCGTTTATGCTCTACTCTCTTACACTTCAGGAGATGGAGCTGATCAGGAAGGCTGTTAGAGACGACTGAATATATTTATAATGGGTAGACTATTCTCCCCTCCTTTGGAACATCTGCTGATGATTTAAAAAAAAAAATCTTCTGGCTGGGCTTGGTAGCAAGCAAACACAGGTTGTTTTTGTATCACTGATGATACATCTTCAGAGGATTACGCATGCCAGTTGCTTGACTTCAAGGAAAATTTTCATGCTGGAGTGATGACACAGATGTAGTGTTGATCTAAAATAATTTTTCTTTTGCCAGTGCTTCTGTTCTCTCTTTGCTGCTTTAGGGATGGTACCAAGCCATACAATTCAAATCCGAATTCAAAGATTCCTCAAATGTGAGTTCAGATGTAAGCTTTTCACTGGGTTGTTTTCAAAATTGGGATCATTCCTACCTGGTTCAATTTCTTTCTTTTTGTTTGTTCCTTCAGTGAAATTTGTAAGCCCGTGTTTTTGCCATCGCTTGCTGTTACTGTGAAAATTAGTATGATGTCGTAAATCTGATACTGTGACTTCAGATTCAGAGGAAATAGACTGTCAAGAAGCAAACAGAACCCTGCTGAGTACACAAGTGTTAGAGACTGATGAACTAGGAGCAAAACTTATGTTTATTTGGAAGAAAAAAAGGGAGCTAAACAAATATGAATGGCAGTGTAAGAAAAATCAAAAGCTTTTGAGACTGGCAGGATCTAATTTCAATTCAGTTGTTGTATTTCCTTTTGAGTTGCCATTTTGCTTTCCAGCGTCTCCTCTTCCTCTTTTTCTCTCCCTGACTGAAAGTCTCTAGTAATTTGACTGGGAGAAAAACTTTGAAAAAAATGTCATAAGTACTCAAGTCTGTATGAAACAGTTTATCTGGAAAAGGATAAATCACCTCAGCTGGAATTAATGCAAGTATCTGGTTTAAATGTCAAAATTAACTCTTTTACTGCTGGTCAAAAAATGAAAAAAAAAAAAAAAAAAAAAGATGATCACCTGAGGAAAATTTGCATGATTTCTCATCTTCATAAAAGTCAGTGAAAAATACCCAAGAGATCAAGTGAATAGCATTTCTGAGCTTTGCTTATTTTTCTTTATTGAGCATGGAGGAAAAAAAAAGGGGAAAATTATTAGTAGAGAAGGGGGAGGGTATCCTTTGGACCAACTAATTGGTAGATAACATTATAAATCCAAAGACAGCATCCAACTTCAACAGAGGAGCAGAACCCCCAATGCTCCTAAATTTTTGGTAAGTAGGTGATAAAGGTATCTAAAGATGTACATGTAGTTTGAACATCTACTGCTATCACCACCTCCTTTCTCCCAGCTGAATTAGAACAATGGATCAAGATTCACAAATGTATATATTCAGTTGTAGCAAAACTCTGCATGGGTAGAAGGAAAAGATGGGCTATGATGATTAAAAAAAAAAGTATCTCCAATACTTGAAAATTAAGGTATGTTGTGCTTTCTGTAAGATATTCCTATGAGATACAGGGTAACACTGTTAGGATAAAACATTGGGATAACTAGAGGGAGACGGCAGAAGATCCTGGTGATGATTCACGGTCTGGAAAAACTGCTTTACAGTGAAAGAATTGAGATATTCAGTGTAGTTTATAAAAAAGAAATGGCTTATTCATGGTATGAATGCTTGCATGGGAGAAGATAATGATGGGTTCTTTAACCAAAGAGGCAAAGTTACTACAAAATTGGAGGGAAATTTAAAAAAAAACAACTTAAATTGGATATAGAGCATGTATGTTAAGAGCCAAGGCTATTTAAGCACTGAATGGGTGCCTAAAGATTCTCTTTCACTGGAAGGCTCTAAATATCCATGGGATGTAGTTTGAGAAATATATTTTAGTGCAGTCAGAAGTACTGGACTTGATAAGAGAGTTTCACCCAAGAAGCCTGTGGCCTGAGTGAGAAAAACTAGAGTTTCCATGTTTTCTAGCCTTGTAATCCATGAATATTGAATACACTGCTTTTGATGCAGCAAAACCTGTGTTCATGTTGCAGGAGGGGAGCTATTTCCATGATTAGACATGATAATAGATCCAAATTTCATATGATATAGGTGATTTACTAATGCATATTTGTAGATTAAGGAAATGAAGAGAGGAAAAGAGAATTAGTCTTTCATATAGCAGAGATATATGAAAATATAAGTTCAAATAATGCTTTTGAATGCTTATTTAGGATTCATTGTTATGTTGCATCTCTTCACAATGGTTTTAATTGCATTCCAGGTCACTATTTTGTTAATCATGATTTTAGTGTTGTTAGGGTCCTAACACTTTGCAGTATATCACAATAAAGATTAATGAACTGTCACGAGTAAGGTGTCAAGGCTATTTGGTTTAAATACTTTTTGGAAGAGTAATTTTGGCTCATGAGTTGTCAGAATTTCTACTGGACAGGTTTTATTTTAAAGTAGCATGAGACTATATGGCTTATTTGAACGCTAACGAGATGTTCTACTTTCAGCTTGCGAGAAGAACCCTACTGCATTTTCAGAGCCATATATTACCCTCTTCATCTTTGATCAATAGCTTGTATTTCTAGATAATAAATATATTTGGGGTAAGGGATGGGCAAGGGAGCATGAAAATGGAATAGAATAATGGCGTACATCTCAATATGTGCGTTTAGAAGTTGAAATGTTATTTTTATTGTAAAAAGTTTACATGTGTAAAATGTTCCAGTTTTCCAAGAATAAACAGTACCCTGCAAACAGTATCAAAGACATCAAGGACATTTTCTTGGATGAACTTTTTTTCTGTGCTACTCGTCGATCTTATGTTGTGAAATGTTCTGGCAATTTGTGAAGCAGTGAACAGATGAGCTTCCTGTGGTTCTAGGACGTGTCATGGATATTGGACCACAGTGTTTTTACTAATTACAGCTGAATACATTGCTGCCTTGTAGTCAATGTGACTTAAAAAGGAGAAAATAGATATGCCAAGTCTTTGTGCATATTCATTAGACTGATATATTAAGAGAGAATTATTTATGAGAACATGCCATCTCACTGAAGTTATCAGAGGTCTTTTTTTTTTTGCTGTTTTTTGTTTTTTTAGCTTTGTGTTTCTAAAACACTGCCAGGAAAAGAGATGTTCTGGTACATGGATAATGAAGCATTGCATCAAAGATAGTTCTTAAGTGCAAATGTTCACAAAACAAATTGAGAAGGGTGGTGAATTATCTGGAACACTTGCTTTTTAAAATACTACCCTTTCCCACACACCCCAATAGATGGACACAAGATCAATGCTACTGTCTTGCTGGTCTGTGTTACAAAAATCCTGGCTTGAATTTCCTTTGCTGCTGCTGAGGATTGAAGAGATTTAGCCCAAAGCAGTGCTATTGCATAGACTGCAGTGGAAGGCAACTCTGATCATTCCTTTCACTGTCATCTTGAAGCATTGCAGTAAAACTGTGGCTTCTATGGAGTAATCTGTACTGAAAAGATATTCTTCTGGTCGCAGGTTTGCAGGGGGATGCATGACATGAAGCACAACCAGACATCTGCCCATTTCCCACCTCCTGCCCACAGAGTTTGGGTTCAAGGTTTAAATCTGAGTAGGCAGTCCCTTATATCTTAGCTTGAATTCTTAGATAATCCTTTGAAATCAGCTGAACTGCTGATGGAAGGATGTGCAACTCATGAGAATCTGGGGAGAGAGAGGGATTAGAATCAGGTCAAGTGCTGGCATTTTTAGCAGAGGCACCTAAGGGGTTTCTGGGCTGAATTCCTTTTTTGATTCTGCAGCAGGCTTGGCTTGGTCTCAGTTGGAAAATATAGGGATGAATCTTGTACTAGGGCTTGTCTTTGGAGGGAATCACTTTAAAAATAAATCAAGGTATGATCTCAGGTCAGAATCATTATTCTGCAATAATTTTTGGATAGATGATTGTCTTATATTTTAGCTTACTCTAGTTTTGGATGCAGATGAAATGAAATAGGGTGAAGGCAGAGTTAATGTGAAATAAAAATGTCCATGTGGCAAGCCATGTGGGTGCCAAATTATTAGTTAGAGCACTCAGTAATATTAGATCAACTCTTACAGGTGTTTATACAACTCCTCTCCTGTCAATAATAGAGAACATGGGTCACTAGAGTTGTCAATCAGGTTCGCTGTTTATATTTATTTCTAGTGTTACTAAAAAAATTTTTTTTGAGTATTAATTACAGAATCACAGAATCACAGAATCGCTGAGGTTGGAAGGGACCTCTGGAGATCATCTAGTCCAACCCCCCTGCTCAAGCAGGGTCACCTAGAACACGTTGCACAGGTTCACGTCCAGGCGGGTTTTGAATATCTCCAGAGAAGGAGACTCCACCACCTCTTGGGGCAACCTGTTCCAGTGCTCTGTCACCCTCACAGTGAAAAAGTTTTTTCTCATGTTCAGTCAGAACTTCCTGTGTTTCAGTTTGTGCCCGTTGCCTCGCGTCCTGTCACTGGGCACCACTGAAAAGAGTCTGGCTCCATCCTCTCGACACCCTCGCTTCAGATACTTGAACACGTTGATAAGATCTCCTCTCAGCCTTCTCTTCTCCAGGCTAAACAGGCCAAGCTCTCTCAGCCTTTCCTCATAAGAGAGATGCTCCAGTCCCCTAATCATCTTTGTAGCCCTTTGCTGGACTTGCTCCAGTAGTGCCACATCCCTCTTGTACTGGGGAGCCCAGAACTGGACACAGTACTCCAGATGTGGCCTTAGCAGGGCTGAGTAGAGGGGGAGAATCACCTCCCTCGACCTGCTGGCAACACTCTTCCTGATGCAGCCCAAGATACCATTGGCCTTCTTGGCCACAAGGGCAGATTGCTTCCTCATGGTTAACTTGGTGTCCAGCAGCACTTCCAGGTCCTTCTCTGCAGAGCTGCCTTCCAGCAGGTCAACCCCCAACCTGTACTGGTGCATGGGGTTATTCCTCCCCAGGTGCAGGACCCTGCACTTGCCTTTGCTGAACCTCATGAGGTTCCACCTCTCCAGCCTGTCCAGGTCTCTCTGAATGRCAGCACAGCCCTCTGGTGTATCGGCCACTCCTCCCAGTTTTGTATCATCAGCAAACTTGCTGAGGGTGCACTCTGTGCCTTCATCCAGGTCATTGATGAAGAAGTTGAACAAGACTGGACCCAGTACTGACCCCTGGGGGACACCGCTAGCTACAGGCCTCCAACTAGACTCTGTACTGCTGATCACAACTCTCTGAGCTCTACCATTCAGCCAGTTCTCAATTCACCGCACTGTCCACTCATCTAGCCACACTTCCTGAGCTTGTCTATGAGGATGTTATGGGAGACAGTGTCAAAAGCCTTGCTGAAGTCAAGGTAGACAACATCCACTGCTCTCCCCTCATCTACCCAGCCAGTCATTCCATCATAGAAGGCTATCAGATTGGTTAAGTATGATTTCCCCTTGGTGAAGCCATGCTGACTACTCCTGATCACTTTCTTTTCCTCCACATGCTTGGAGATGGCCTCCAGGATGAGCTGCTCCATCACCTTTCCAGGGATGGAGGTGAGGCTGACTGGCCTGTAGTTCCCTGGGTCCTCCTTCTTGCCCTTTTTGAAGACTGGGGTGACATTGGCCTTCTTCCAGTCCTCAGGCACCTCTCCTCTTCTCCATGACCTTTCAAAGATGATGGAGAGTGGCTTAGCAATGACATCTGCCAGCTCCCTCAGCACTCGTGGGTGCATCCCATCAGGGCCCATGGATCTGTGGGTGTCAAGTTTGCTTAAATGATCTCTAACCCCATTCTCCTTGACCAAGGGAAAGTCTTCCTTTCTCCAGACTTTCTCTCTTGCCTCCAGGGTCTGGGGTTCCTGAGGGCTGGCCTGAGCAGTAAAGACTAAAGCAAAGAAGGCATTCAGTAACTCTGCCTTCTCTGCATCCTTTGTCACCAGGGCACCCACCCCATTCAGCAAAGGGCCCACATTTTCCCTAGTCTTCCTCTTGCTGCTGATGTATTTGAAGAAGCCCTTCTTGCTGTCCTTGACATCTCTCACCAGATTTAATTCCAAACGGGCCTTAGCCTTCCTTGTCGCATCCCTGCATACTCTGACAATGTTCCTGTATTCCTCCCAAGTGGCTTGTCCCCCTTTCCACTTTCTGTATACTTCCTTCTTCTGGTTGAGTTTTGCCAGGAGCTCCTTGCTCATCCATGCAGGTCTCCTGCCTCCTTTGCTTGACTTCCTACTCATAGGGATGCACCGCTCTTGAGCCTGGAGGAAGTGATGTTTGAATATTAACCAGCTCTCTTGAATACCCCTTCCTTCTAGGGCCCTAACCCATGGGATTCCTCCAAGTAGGTCCCTGAAGAGGCCAAAGTTTGCTCTCCTGAAGTCTAGGGTTGCGATCCTACTTGGTGCCCTGCTGCCTCCTCACAGGATCCTGAATTCCACCATCTCGTGGTCACTGCAGAAAAGGCTGCCCCCGACCTTCACATCTTCCACCAGTCCTTCTTTGTTTGTTAGTACGAGGTCCAGCAGCACACCTCTCCTTGTTGGCTCCTCCACCACCTGTGTCAAGAAGTTGTCACCAATGCTCTGCAGGAACCTCCAGGACTGTTTGTGCCTAGCTGTGTTGTCTTTCCAGCAGATATCAGGCTGGTTGAAGTCCCCCATGAGAACCAGGGCCTGCGATCGTGAGGCTACTTCCAGCTGTCTGTAGAAGGCCTCATCGACTTCCTCTTCCTGATCAGGTGGCCTGTAGTAAACACCCACAACAGTGTCACCCATGCTAGCCTGCCCTTTAATCCTTACCCATAAGCTCTCGACTCACTCTTCATCCACTCCTAGGCACAGCTCAATACATTCCAGTTGCTCTCTCACCTAAAGAGCAACTCCACCACCTCGCTTTCCTGGCCTGTCTTTCCTAAAAAGCACGTAGCCATCCATGACAGCACTCCAGTCATGTGAGCTATCCCACCATGTCTCTGTAATGGCAATGAGATCATGGCCCTGCGACCGCACACAKATCTCTAGTTCTTCCTGTTTGTTCCCCATGCTGCGTGCATTGGTGTACAGGCATTTCAGGGAGGTGATCGAGCATGCAGGTTTCCCAGGAGGGGTAAAAGAGGGTCCTCCATAGCCACATCCCATGCGCACTTCCCTGGCTGCATTCACCTGCTGGAGGCATCCTGACTTGAGCAGTCTTTTGCCAACTACCCTGGCACTATAACTCTCCCCTTCCCCTGTCTTTCCTTGTTTAAAGCCCTCCTTACCAGGTTGGCCAACCTGTTGGCAAAGACCCGCGTGCCCCGCCTCGTGAGGTGGATCCCATCTCTCGCCATCAGTTGTCGATCTTCAAACAGGGTCCCATGGTTGTAGAAACCAAAACCCTGTTGCCAACACCAGCGGCGCAGCCAGTCGTTAACTTGAAAAATCTGTCTCCTCCTCCTCTCATCCATCCCCCACACTGGCAGGATTGAGGAGAAGATGACCTGAGCTCCCAGACCCTTGACCACCATCTCCAGAGCTCTGAAGTCCTGCTTGATGGTCTCCAGTTTGCCCTTGGTGTCATTAGCGCCCACATGGAAGAGCAGCAGTGGGTAATAGTCCGAAGCATGGACAAGCCTTGGCAGTCTTTCCATGACATCTCTCACACGAGCCCCTGGCAGGCCACAGACCTCTCTAGACATGAGGTCAGGTCGGCAGATAGATGCCTCCGTCCCCTGCAGCAGGGAGTCCCCCACAACAATCACCCGCTGCTTCTTCCGGGCGTTCCGGCAAGGCACAGGGTCTGTTGTCCCAGGTACTTCCCTTGCAGCCATGCCCATCTCCTCCTCATCCTGGAAGGCACTAAACCTGTTCTTCAGCTKCAAGTCTTCGGGAGGAGTAGGAGCCTTTCTCCTCCCACGAGCAGTGACCAGTTTCCAGCCTTCTTCTACAGTGCTATGATGTACCGTTTCACACAGCACAGAGCCTTTGAACATGATCAGCTAAAAACCATGAAAAACACATGGACTAAATCTTCAAGCTGCTCAAAATCCATCTAGGAGGAAAAGTTCCTCTTATTGCAACATACATATGTATCATATTTATACAAAGAATGGCGCATTAGAATTTTAGGTGAATAAAGAAGTTATTTATGGAGTAGCTCTAAAACATTGGAGCTTCTAATATAATCACAAATAACTATAACTGATTGGAAAAACATTTGCTCTTTAATGTCAGCCCAAAATTTTTTAGAGAAAAGATTGTTTCCTTTGTTTTTTTCCCATCAGAAATGCTGAAACTGATCACAACAAAGTTTTCATGTTGTTTCTAAACAACCTTTCAAAAATGGTTTTGAGGAGTGCGTAAGAAAKTGGAGGGAGCAAATCTAATTTTCTATTTCTATTCTGCTTTCTAACAGGGCAAAAAAGACCCTAAGGAACAAGAAAGAGTGTTCTCATCTTCTCCTTCACTCCTAATTCCTGTTTCAGTCCTTTCTGTTTCTCAACCCTTCCTTTAAAAAAGAGAGACAACCAACTGGAAAGAAAAGCAGAAAATATCCTAAACCCTATGTGAAAAATTGTAAGTTTTGCATTTCCACAAAATGCAACCAAAGAACAATTTCAGATGAAGTGCAATGGTATGGTTTTCTTTTGAACTGCTGTGTCAACTAAATTTGAGGTTTTGAATTTTTTGTTGGAAAACTGGGAGGCTTAGTCAAAATTACCTTGTTCTAACAGAATGTGTAAAAATGAAACATTTCATCCGGGAAATTTTTCAGTACTTGCAGCACCTTGATTCATGAAGCTTTGTGTATGTATAAAATTTCTTCTTAACTTTATTGTATGTGCTGGTCAGGTCTGTACTGTATTTCTTTGTACGCTGTTGTGCTGTTCTAGAAGTGCCAATTTTTATGTGGGATGTGAAACTGAGTTTCTTCCTGCTTGTAATAACTGAAAATATGATGAGCTGCTCTAAATGTAGAGGAATTATTCACCTTTCAGTCCTGGAAATTGCCAACTTTGTAATTACATATTATTTCCCATGGTGCTCACCTTATTTCTCTGAGGGTAGCATTTTTCTGACAAACATCTTATATGTATAGGCATTAGGATTTTCATAGGTGATGGGTCCCAATTTCATAAAGGTATTTGATTCTGTCTTGCAATAACTATTAGTTCAAGGTTTTATAAAGGCAAATTTAACATCAAAATGAGTTTTGTAGAACAAGTAGTTTCAGATACTTTCAGCTATAAGCACATAGTTCTTTGGACACTGAAATAGAATTTAAGTGCCCAAAAACCTTTGCAGATTTTGGTCCTTAGAGAACTGGAGTTCGCACAAATTCCACACACAGTCTATGGTTAAATCTGTAAAATGTCTTGAGACCCGTTTGATCCTTGATAAGTTGGCTTAGTTATGGTAGACAGACTGAGCAAGGAAATTAAGAGGTACAAGGAGTATATTAAGCACCTCCACACTACAGTGGGAGAGAGAAGAGCTGAAATCTCTGTTCAGATGGAAAACATGGATCTTGATATGGGAGCTAAAGAATGTTGTAGGGAGGCAATAGTACATGCTGAGAATAACAAGCAAAGACCGATATTTAGGAACCTGACACACTTCTGAAATGTAGCTCAGTCATTATTTTGCGTGTTATTGTACGGGTCGGATTCTTAAAAATGCATCTAATGTTGGATACTAAAAGTGCCTGCTGTCATGCTGCAATAATAATTGTAATTAATTGTTGGTAATAGTTAGCTGTATATAATGTTGTTTATCTCAGAGCAGTTCACAAAGATCATCAATATTACTGTCCCCACTGGGAAAGTGTCCTTTTTTTTAAGGAAGCAAACCGGTAGCAGAGTCAGGTCTTGAATTCAAATTTCCCTAGTCCTAGCCCTTCGCCTTATTCTTAACTCACACTTTCAGGAGAAAGTGTGATTCAACTTTTTGTCCTGTTCTATCCTCAAAACCCTTTCTTTACAGCCCCCCTTACCTTCTTATGAGTGACTTCAGTTCTTTTTGACCCTTAATGTCATTTTTTTGTCACTCACCTCTGAGAGTTCCTTACTTTTACCTCTTACAGTATCCACATCTGAATGTTAAAATCTGGATGTCTACAGTCAAACAAGCACAATATTTAGGCCTGGGTAAAAAACCTCCTTGCAGAGCTGTAAGTGATAAAGAGTGAAACTGGATACAAATAGGAGGTACAGTGAAGTTATCTGGCCAATTATTTCACCTATGGACATTCAGACCTCTAAACCACAAAATCCACTACTGTTGATACCAGCTGGTGACTGTTTAAAATGAAAAAGAGAATGATCATCTATATAATCTGAACAGTCAAAACTAAAGCATGTGAATGGGCAGTGTAGAAAATCTTGCTGTTGCCTCTGCTTTTCCTGTTATGCTGATATAACTTGTCACAAATTTCTTGCTTTTATCCTGAAGATAGTATAAAGATCATTGCCTTCTGTATCATAAAATCCAGTACTGTCTTATTTCACAGCTGCTTTTTTGACTGTTAAATACAATCACATTTAGAGAGGATTTTCCAGCTGTTCAGTCATATGATTTCTTAGCTTATGTGGTCTAGTAAGAGGTTCTGCAAGTGTTCAGCAGTATACTTGGCAGACTGATACTAGTCTTTTTGTTTATACTGCTTGTCATCTCAAAGTCAGTCAATCAATGAATGCTTTTCTTCTTTGATTCTGAAGTGAACTCCTCCATAGCCATACCATACACTGAGAAGGATTTGGTTTCACCTTTTTTCTATTGCTTCAGGTGACTGAGGGCATTTATGGCTACATCAGTGCCTGCATGTTTACTCTCCAGGATAATTTGCTGGTCCAATTTACTTTCTTTATGTTACAGAAGTTCTTCCCATAAGAGTTACTGGCCTGTTTAGGAGCCAGATCTGAAATATGAAATGCATCAGAACATTCTGGTTCAAAACAAGTGTTTGTTCATAGAATATGCTACCTGCTTCAGCTCAGCACATCCATTACTTCACTCTGTTAGTTTATGTATATATTAAGGATATATCCTATGTATAATCTCTGTCACAGGATTTTTGTTAATACTCTTTTTCCTTGCCCCACCTGTTTTTTTTTTGCTTTTTTTTTTGGGGATGAATTTAATACTCCTGAACAGTAATGAATAAGTGGTTTACAATCTTCCAGATGCTTTCAGACCATCCTGCCAATGTATTTCAAAGCTTTTATTGCAGTGTTCATTTATTGAATAACTTGTTTATAAGAAAGAAGTTTAGCAGCATGATATATTCAGGTCTGGATATTTTCAGCTGAGGCTCTTGCCCAGGCTAAGATGAATCCCAACAGCAATGGTTATGGACATCATGTCCAGCTGTTACAAAGTGGTCAGAGAGAGTGGTTTGTCTTCATCTGAACCATTGCCTCTATCTACAAACATCAATGACTTTTGATCACTATTAAGATTGTCTAATGATTTTGGAAAATTTCTCTTTTGTACTGTGGAGTGACTTACAGTTCAGGAAACCAGCAAATCTTACAAGGTTTTCTAACACAATATATTGATCTAACTTCAAAGGAAGGGGAAGGAAGAAGAATTAGGAGGATTAAGAAAATACATAAATGGTGAGAAAAGCTGTGCTCTTGGAGCAAGATATTTGATGTCAGGAATTTATTTAGAGTTTTCTTTAAAATTTCAGAGAAAATATCAAATTACTTCTCAAGCCCAAACTGGAAAACCTTTTTTCCTGGCACATGTCTGTGCACCAGTACAGGTTTAGAAGCAGTGACAGAGGAAGTGAATTTATGATAAGAACCTAGTCTTTTCCCCAGTTCCTGGTAGAGTTCTGGACGCCTAACTTGCTATGCAGAACAGGTGAAATTTGATCATCTGTCTGCAGATGTAACTGTCATGATTTGATATTTTAAAATCCCATTAATTTGGAGTTATAAGGAAGTGTCCCAAACTATTTTCTTTAAGCTTGTTTTGTCCAAAACATGTGAAAGAACCATTAGAGTAAATTCACTGCATGTAGACTTAATGTAGAATGTTTATACTCATGGGTTATAGGAAACTTCTCTGTCACAGTCTTTACTGTTATCAAGATGTTGGTACTTTGCTTACTGCAGTTAAAAAGAGAAAAAATTATTGTAGCTCCAGTTTATTAGGTATCAGATATTTCACAGCTGCATTACTGGAGGAACTGTTAAACTTCTGACGTGACATTTTGGAGCACTATTATTTGTGAAATTTGGCTATGTTATGCAAAAAACAACTCTTATGATTTGGACAAAGAAACTGCATATATTTCACCAGGAAGGCAAATACAGATTTGAGATGTGTGCTTCTTTGAAGCTCTTTAAAATTCTCACCTTAAATCCATTTCTTTATGTCACATTCAGAATTGGAAAAGCCCCTCAGTTTCATGGACCTTGTGTTGTGGTAACTGTTGTTAAAATTGACTTTTGAATAACAACTGTTGTATGTGTGATTTTATAAAGTTTGTGTTCTTGTAGCTGGCAAGGAAAGTTACTAGACTAGACTTTCACAGCTAGAAAATTAACTCCAGCTCTATCTGAGATTCCTGTTGAGTGAATAAAGTCATATTTTCATTAAATTGCCTTCAGTTATGTTTTAAGTAGAATTTTAGGGATTGACTGGAATGGTCACTGAAAGGAACTAAAGAGAATATTTGTGGGGCGAAAGTTTTAAACCCATAATAATGACTATATGCAATGACTATATATGGAAAGCTAATTCAATTCTGTTCATCTGAAAAAAATGAAACGTGACCTAAACGTTAGTGCAATGAAGGCAATTTTGAAAAAATGTATACTACAACAAACCTTTAAAACAGAAATTTTGTGTTTAAAGTGCCTATAAGTGCCTAAAGTTTAGTGGAAACTTCTCTGTCTTGTTTGTGTGTGTGCATGCTATTGCTTTAGTTTTGTTTCAATCAAAGCATAAGGCTTAAATCAGACATATGAAGAGGCTGCATTTGAAAAACATGTTTGCTAATAGTTATGCACCCAGGTCTTATGGAAGTCACCCTCTGTAGCCATGACGCTTGATTCTTGGGAATTACTTTTCCAGGAGACTAGTCCCAGAATATCTAAATTTGTGTGCAGAAATACTGGATTAGAATTATTTACTAAGTGATAAATTATTTCATAAATGATGACAAAAATAGTAAACTCTAAATTTTCAGTCTAAATACTGTTTGAGAATGCTATTACACGTAATCCTATTGTAATCTATGTAATGTTATAAGGACTAGAAGCCCCTAGTTAGGAATATGATCTTTCTGTACTAAGTGCTGCTGCAAAATACAAATGAAGATCCCTGCCAGAGCTGTTTTACAAGTGCAGGCCCTGGCCTTAAGATTCGGTGCTTTGTTCAAATGTACTCGCTCCTACTGATGTCTTCAAACCCTTCCACTAAGTTCTGCTTTTCAAATTTAAATAAGCTTCACTGATACCTAAGCTTCATGCATGTCTCTTTCACTTCAAAAACACAGTTCTGGAAAATACATTGTAAATTCAATCACTGCTTGCAAGACTGTACTGCAGCCCTCAATACTTCCTGTGGATTCCATGCAGCAATTGGATTTTGTTTTCCAGATGTATATGCAAATTAATTTAGAGTACCTATGGGAAATTAAAATAACATTTTTGCAAAAGTTGTATTTTGCAAGTTATTTGAACATATGGAATTATTGGTCTATTGAGAAAGATTTAGACCAACTGTTTAATTATGAAACCGTGGCATTTGTTCGGTCTGGGAACATCTCAGGGATGCTATGTATAAGCTGTTTACAGAACCTCATTGCTTTAGAGACTGTACCAGCATAATAAAGGCTTTGTTTCATCATATGCTTACAAGGACACAAACTGTACTGCCAGAGATCAGAGATTTTCCCAGGACTATAATCCCATACCATAGCTGGCAAATCTCCTGGAGTTCTTAACCTCTATGTACATGGAGATAAAATGTATGTAAACAAATACTGCGAATTATATGAACAGCACTTTATTATCAAATGCTGTAAATGGGTACAGTAACCTCTCATTGTAATTACAGGCTGATTATAGGCTGATATTTATGCTTTTTTTTTTTTTTTTTTAACAAGAACATGGTAGAAAATGGCAGAGTTACTAGAGAAGTGTTTGTTTACCATAGGCCCAAAGCTTTTGAGGGTTCCTTTAAAGGGAACATATCTCCTGCTATACATAAATGCTTTCAGAAAAGGATTTTTTAATTGTGTGGTGAACAGGAATGCAAATGGATAATTGCTTGCTCTTGATTTTGTAATAATTAAAATTTTGAAAAGACCAAAGGTACAGAGATCTACCATATGTTACATAGTGCATACCCCAGTGGCATGATGTGCCATGATAAATGTACCCATCCGTCTGTCCACATACTATATATATACACACTATAAACAGGCCTACAGCTGCATTTTTACACCTTTGAAAGCAGGGCAGATTTTTCCCTTGTGTATTTGTCCTGGGCATGAATGTTCAGACAAAGCCATTCCTTTCAGATCAGGACAGTGTTGCTCAAGAGAGGCAGAAAAAATTTTCCAACAGGGCAAGTTGTTGCCTTGCCTGCAGGATCAGTGTAATCCTCTTTAAGTGTATGCTGGCTACCATGACAGTTGTGGAGTCAAGCAGACAGAGGATCTGACAACACACTCCTCCCCAGGTTTCCCCACCACAGTGAGAAAGCCAAGCATTTAGGCTGCTTTGCTGCGTTGAAGTCAAATACCAAGGCCCCTCCACTCCCTTATTCTTATTCAACAAAAAGAAGATAACGATTTGCTACTGAAATCCATATATTCAGGGAGATTCCAGCTCTGGTGAGTGACGTGCAGTGCTTTCATTGTTTTGTTCATCTGTTTTCCTGTTAGACTTTGTTCTGTTAGAAAAAGCCTCCTGGCAGGCTTTTTTCATTAGTACTGATAAAGGTGCTGCTGATAACATTAGTGGCCCTTCCAGTCCCATCCTGAAACCATTAAAACTGGTCCTGAGGAACAGCAATCAGTTGTAGTGATACAACCAAAAGTTAAATGTACATCCCCTTTCATCCCCTTCTACTCCTTAAATTATTTTTGTTTGGAGAGATTCTGGCCTCAGTGGGTGGTGTGAGGTGATCATGAAGAAGGATCAAATGCTATTCTCTTTTCAACATTTTTGAAAACTCATGTGCTTATAGGCTCCATTCAGCCAGTCTTGCTGCTGTTAAAATCAGTAGTCAAACTCTGTGAAGAAAAGTTGGCCCTTCTTAGTGCTCTACAAGGATATTTAGATATAGTGCCTGTGTATTGCCTAGATTGACTGTTTCTCCTGCAGTGCTGGAGGCTGGTTTAACTCCCACTGAATTTTGTGAATTTCTATGACAGTTGGATTAGAAAATACTTTTAACAGGTACTTTGATGCTTTAAATGTTGATGAATCTGAAGGGTATTTGGAGACTTGGCATGACAGGTGGAAAAAAAAATAAGTGGCAACAGAAAAATCTGTGCCCTGAACTGTCTTGAAACAATTGGTAAGCAGTGCACGGTAATGGAAACTTAAAAAGGCTCTGTTCATCAAAAATGAAACTTGAGAAGTTTTACAATGCTTCAGTAATGAAGAGACTTAAAAAAAAAAAGAAAGAAAGAAAAAAAAAAGAATTCTTGGCTCACTGTAGCACTATAAAGTAGGCTATTTCTTTCATTCTGCTCCCTATGGACCTCATTCTGCAACAAAGCCAGTGGTATATAGACCTTCACAACTCCACAGAGTGTCTCTTGGGGTTAAGTATACTCCATAAAGACTCAAAGAGTTGGACTAATAGGTCCAGTTGCAGGGCTGAGATCTTTGCTTGTAAAATTGACATCTCACAGATGGAGCAAGAATCAGTATGATAATCCTTATACATGTAGAGGAGAACATAGAATGAAGAATTCTGAGCAAGTAGATATTTTTTAAGATTGTTTACTGGTAGACTAAAAGGTTAGTAGTATCCATTTATAATTCATTATTTCCTTCTCTTTGAAAGATCACTTAACTGGATGTTCTAATATCAGCTCGTATACAATATGTATATGACAGTACTATCAGAGATGGTTCTCTCATGTATTTGTGATGATTATAACACTGTATTTGTGACTCTTCTTCCACACAAAATACTCTGGAGAGTACATTTAGACTTGGAATACTCTGGACAGTACTTACTGGAGAAAAAGGTATTTTGATATTTCTCTCAACTCATATAGATTGCAGCATCTTTAAAAGCAATGTAGGAGACTCCTTGAAATTTATTTCAAAACTACTTTTTTAGTATTTTTTTTCGTTCCATTCAAGAACAAGCATGTGGTCTTTCTGCAACCTGGTAGCAAACAAATAAAATGGAAAGGACAGCAATTACATAAATTTTCTTAGCAAATGATATCAGTTTAGATGGTATGTGATATCTGATACTCCAATGAAAGGACAGCAGTGATAGTTCTCCTTCAGTAAAGGAGACCTAGGGTGGAAAGATGAATCTTATTTAACCTGAACAGTTCTTACTTCCATACACCCAATTTCAAAACATTTACGTCCAATGAAAATATGCTTGGACTGAACCCTACTGGGTTCTTGGTGCTTTATTGAAAGTGTTTCCCATACAGTAGTTCTCCATGTTTCCAGTTTAGTTCTTATTTCCTGTCAGAAAAGAATATATTGACTGACCCTCTAATTATGAAATGTATCTGATACAGATAAGTGAAAAAAGGTGTGAGTCAGAGGTAGATATAGAGTAAGACTACTGATAACTTGCTCAAATATTGTATTTGCTTTACTTTGTCTTTGCCAGCTTGTGTGTTTGAGCATTACAAAAGATTGAGCACATGTGAGCAAACAAGTCTCTTACCGTAATCTATGCTGCTAACTTCTCTTTGTAAATGAACTGGAAGATGAATTGCTATTCTAGAGTTTCTAGGGTCTGGATCTCTAATTATGTAAGGTTTTTTTGGTACTGTGAAGTGGTTGCAGGGATGTAGACATCTCCTGGAATCAGAAAATTCTAATACTTTAATTTTGGTGACCAGAAAACTTGAAATGAAAGCCTTTGCAAGACAGATGTCACTCTTGCAAATAACAAATAGTTACTAGTCCTGAATTGTGAGATTTAATAAATGAGATAGGGGTTTTTGTTGCTTTTTGTTTTTGCATTCTGATTTGTTAATATTGGAATATATTTAGCTCCTCCAGTTCACATCTTCCCCTTGGTCCAGAGGGTTAGTATTTACTGTAAGTGCAGCCAAGATTCTTGCACCAATTTCAGCAGCTGGAGCTTTCACAATCACCAAATGTTGTGAGAGTCCATAATAACATGCAGAAATGTTTATTAACAGTTGTCCATTTCTTTCTTTAAGATTCTTTTGGGAGGACTTTGAGCTATGAAGTTGTGGAATCTTTGGAAGTTAACATGGATTATAATCAATGTATTCCAGTTAATCGGGACAAGGAAATTAGTCAGTTCCTTGTAGTGGTCCCCATGGATCACCACATCTTCAGTACCAGAACTTTAGCCAGACTGGAACAAGTGAAGTCACCTGAACTTTTCACTCTGAGGAAGGTTTGGGAAAATGTGTACAAGACCTCCATACTTTCCTAGAAGCAAAGAAGCCTGGGTGGATGATTGCCAAGTGTATCATGCCAGGAGTTGTTGGGATCTCCGACACATTCCAGTGGGAATATTAACAGGTCTGCATATTGCTGGGTAAAGTCTTGCAAACTTTCAAGAGTGCTGTGAATCTCTACTGTTTAATGTATGTACGGTTTGTGCTCCCCAGTTGTCCAGAAACACTCAAAACTCTGCAAATACCTTATGAAACTCTCACACCCAGACAGCTCTCCAAACATTCCTTCTCCCCTCTTTAAGCATATGTAGTCTCTGAATCCTAAAACCATCTGGAAGTATAAGCTATAGGCTTCCAATCATCACCTTGTAATAGGATTAGCACCCCATCAAGCCTACAGATGCCGGGCATCTGCTGAAATAGCTGTAATACTTTGAAATAGAAAATGTTATTAAAAGGGTGTGTGGAGCCTGATCCAAAGTTCACTGAAGTCAGTGAATTCTGCTGCCCTGCATGCTTCATTGGTTTTTGGTTTTAATCCATTGTCCACAATGGCTTTGAATCCTCTGGCACTTTATCCCATGCCATCGTAGACCAAAGCATCTCATAAAGACCAACAGAGAGGTATTTTGTCCCCTTATGCTGTGTGAAAGAACTGAAAAAAGCAGCTACCAAAATCCTATTCCTATCATGGCAAGACCACTCTGTGGAAGACTTCTAGAACTTCTGTAGTCCTTGGCACTGGGACGGTAAGAGAGGAATATGTCAGGTATAGGCCTTTTAGTACTTCAATGTCTCCTAACAGCACTGTAGCCTGTAATAGAGTCCAGCAAAACTGCAATTTAGATTTTGGATCGTCTAAATTACATTGCAGGCAGAAGTCAAGCAGCCTAGAATCAGGATGTGAAAGTGTTTGAAAGCTTTCTTTGCTCTCCCTCCTGCTGCATGCGGGTTCTCTGCTGTGCCTCCTGGAAGAGCAGCAAGGAGCCTTGCCCCTAAGCTGCATGCCCCTTACTAAGCTAAAGTTGTTCTGTAAGTTTATCAGAGTGACAAGAGACTTCAGTTCTAACGTAAAAAAAGAAGTTACCATTGAAGACATGGCTTTTACTATTTTGGAGGTTCTGCAAAAGCCCATGTCCATCATAAATGTCAAGATCTTTTATATGAATTACATGTAGCATACATTTTTCTCAGTCTAGTAGATTTATTAGCTTTCAGAGCTTATTTGACTTTTTTTTTTTGTTCTTTCTTGGACATCCCATAGAAAAGTGTGACCTATATCAAACAACTAGTCCTTCCAGGTATTGCAAATTTTAAGTTATTTGGAAAATTCCTAAAGTAGTACCATTTTTGACCAGGAGATGACAATGGCTCTGTCTTTCAAGAAGCATTAGAAAGGTTATCAGGGAGTATTACTTGCCCACTGAAAGGTGGGCATGAGTTCAAGTACTTTGCTGGATCTGGAATATACTGAGGAAATATACATTCATAGTAGTGTCAATATACATACATGATAGTAGGTTTTGGGTTTTTTTTGTAGTTGTTGCCTTTTTTTTTTTTTTTTTTTTAGCAGTGAGGGATTTCTGCTGCAAAAGTGTGATATGAGTCAGGATCTAAACTTCCCCAAGAAACAGCAGGCATCTGTGTTTCTGTTCAGATTCATGTTTTCATTTCACCCATCAGGGACAGGAATCTAATGATGTTTGGATTCAGATCTGCACATCATACAAAGACATTTCAGTCTATGTTTTTGGTGTGGACCCATCTAGTCTTTAAAGTAAGGTCAAGAGAACTGTAAAGGACTGGAGCTGAAAGTCAAATTAGAATTTCTTCAGATGGGAAGGCATGCATTAGCTGACAGTAAAGGAATTTTAAGAGGCAAGCACCAGCTGTTACACTAATAGAAGAAAGACGGAACACATTTGACCTGGCAATTGTTTGGGGACTTTATTGTAGAAGAACAAAAGGACAGACTGAAGGCACATGAAAAGTCTTATGATTGAATGGGGGTGGAGGTATGAGAAAGAGGGGAGGGGGAGGAAATTGCACGTGTCTTTGATTCTCATTTACAAACTGGCCTGATCACAAATGCAAATTAAAATGCAAATTGATTTTGTCTTTTCTCATAGATTGTAATGCTTATAAGAACAAACTTGACTCAGATTATTCATGTTGGGCTTAATTTGCTCATCGAATTGCATTTTCCTGAATCAGTTGAAGTAGGCAAATACTATCTGAGCTGTCACCTTCCCTTGAGTATCTACTTGGAGCCAGGTACCTTTAAATTGTAGCCGTAGGTTGCCTACAGTGAATTGTGTCACTGCTTCTCTCTCCATTGGATCTGCCCACACCGTTTTTCTGGCCAGCATGCCTTCCCTCTGGGATCAAACTGGATAGCTGGGAGTCCCTGGCAGGGATGGGTGATGGACTGTGGGAAAAGCACATCCCCAAGTCCCAGAGAGGCACTCTGCCTTGTGGGGCCCTGCCCCCTGGGATGCTCTGCCAGCCGTCAGGAAGCTGAGGGGTGTCCAGATTCAGGGTTAGGACTCTCCCTCACTGATGGAGGGGTCATCTGCAAAACTTGGATCAGCCTTCTGGCTCACATTTGCAAATATTTGAATCTGAGATTTTGATCTGTGTTTTCTGTAGTAAGGAATGAAGAAAACTGATTTGAATAAAATGAAAATGATCTCAGTGATCGCTCTAGAAATGAACTGAAACAGAATCTTTTCTTGCTGTTTGAAATTGCTTTAACTTTCCATTGTTTGAAAAAAAATGTTAATACTTCTCTTTTTGTCATCTTTTTTCCAGATTTGGCAACAAAAATTGGCTACCCTTGCAGAACGTCTGCTGTGTTGGTCATGTCAGCCAGGAAATGCACAGTCTTCTAACTGGTAAATGAATTGGTTCTTTGCTCATTTCATATTTAGACTGGTCATTTGTAAGTGCTGTTACTAGTTACTGATTTAATAATTTGGCACCTTGAACAAATATAAGGCTATACATCCAAAATGAAAATAAGATAAATGTATAACTACTAGAATAATACAACTTTGGAATGAAAGGTAACTTTGAAATAAAAAGTTGAAAAATGCTTAGAAACAGTGACATTTCAACAAACTAGTATTTTTAGTTATAAAATATTTCAGTGAAATGTCTCCAGGGATCTCTGATAGCCATATTTGTCTAGTTATTCAAATGTAACAGTGTTATGTGTGGAATATTGAATTGACTGATGAAGGAGTCAGCCACTCAGATTCATTTGATCATGAACCACTCCTGTAGGCATTTCCTAAAATTCTTATCTAAGCCTTATACTGCAAAAGGAATCTTTTCAAGGCTGGCTGGTACCTAGTTAAGACAACTAGTTTTAGTTATGTGAGAAGCTGTGAAAGGGCTTCCATCTTTTTCTGGGACTTAAACATGATTGCAACTCTTGTGCTGGGTAAGCTGATAATTATTTCTGTATGATAGTAAGAAATATGGAAAAATAAATGCAGGGTGAGTGAGTGTGGCATGCCATTTAGTTTCACTGACGACTAACTTTATATTTTAGAAAGAAGGCGCAGGTCTGTAAAACATAATAAGAATAGAAAATCCATTGATTTATTGTTTCAATAATATATTTATGAGACAGACCAAATGTGTCCAGTAAACTGAAAAATTCTGTTTAATTTAACATGCAGTGATCACTGGAGTAATGTGAACCTTTGTTTTATGTATTTCTGTGGTGCAGTTCTTTTGCAATTCTTGGAATTTTGTGACGGTAACACATTATGAGGAGCAATTACATTGAACAGCTATATAAGTGAACTAAAACTTTATAGCATGTCAAAGGAACTACAGTTATATTTCACATGAACCTGTTCCTATTTGGTGTTTGTAGCTGTAATGACCGTATCATTGTTTTCAATGCAGGAGGGGCTGATTCAAAGCCCAAGGAAGTTTTTGAATGAAGCGGTGATGGCCTTTAAGGTCATAACAAATTGCACAGACGAAGTATGCAGACAGAGTGGTTGTGTGTGGTTCAGCTGAGTCATCCCATTTCTAATGCCACAGTCTGTTATACTAGGTTATGAAGTCTGGTCTCTTTGAATGCTAGAAGTTAGTCTGAATTTGCCAAATTATTTAGATACCTGTATCTATAAAATGCTGCAAAAAGCTGGAAGTCTCAGTAGGTGGGAATTGTTTGAAGCTACAATTGAGTGGTTAGCTGGAGAATGATCTTCGTGAGCTAGCAGAGATAGAGACAAGAAATATGTGTCTCTGCCTGTTGAATTGGGTTCCTGTGAGCAAGCCAAAATGTCATTTGAGTTTTCAGTGCCATGCGGATGGAAGATACAGTATCAGCACAGAAATAACCAGAGGAAGAGAGAGCAATGGGCCTTCATTTACTAGTTAGAAGATGTGTTATCACTCAATAGTCACATGGTATGTAGCTGACCAAGGAAATAAAACTGTTTCTGAGGAATAACATGGAGAGGGTTATTGCTGGAGCAAATGCCACAGAAGCAGTGTGTACTAAAAAACAGTGTGTGTACATCCAAAAACAGATAAGTTGCCACCTCTGCCTCCCTCTCACCCTAGCAGTCTTAGCAAAGTATTTTGTTGTTTTTCCATTTTGTAACTTGGTTTTCCTATTTGTAATCAGTCAGTTGCTAGAGTGAACCTGACTTACTTTGTCCTTAACCTTGCTGGGCAACAGCAGTTACCTAAGGATAATGTGCCAGGGCCTGACTGTTCTGCTCTGTCAGGAGCAACACATCTGTTGCCCAAAGGATGCCAGTACAAACAGAGAGTTATCATCTCTCAGCACATCCTTGGGGATTCTCCAGAGTTAGGGAGTACATCTCCATCAACCTGCACGTGTCAATGCAGTGGCAGATGACAGCTATACCTGGGACAGCAGAAAGATGTGTTTCTTGGTAAACATAAACCCACGTGCCTGTGATGGATGAGCAATAGGCAGCTTATATCACTGGGATAACCCGTTTCATGAAAGCTAGTTAGGTCTACTTCCTACAAATATTTCAGTCTAGCACTTGTCCTCTGAAAACATATGGATAATTTTGAACAGGCTAGTTAGGCTCTTTTGCCTTTCTTTTTTCCCCCAGTCTATCTTACTTGCAAAGACTTATATTTTTCCTTTTTCTGTGCTAGTCTCCATGTCTCACACTTCAACTGATTTCTCAATTGTTTCAGTCTGGGGGAGGGTGGGAGGGAGGAATATGCTGCAGATTTTTTAGGAACAATGGAATGCTCCCTGAGCTAAAATAACCAAGGATCGGCAAATCAACCTTTTCCACAGTTATCTTTCTGGCAGTAACAGCTATCAGCTGCTTTGAAGGGCGTTCAGATGAAACTAATGAAATGGCAGCTCCACTGCAACCAGCTACACTGCCTCAAGTAAGTTTTTGTCAGCCAGCAATTATCTGCCTTATGGTGACTCCCTTTTCTGTAGCCAGCTTTCAGATGATGGAGACATGCTTTTTTTCTCTTGCCCCCACTGTTCAAATCATTTGTTGCATCTGAGACAATCTATTGAGTGAAGATTGCTAAATGTTTTCTAAGTATCTCAGGAAATGCTCTCTACGTTATCCCCTGCATGTGTACCCTGACCGACATCCTCTGTGAGAACTCCAGCCAGTTAGCAAGACGTGAACTCCTTTTCCTGAAACCTGGTCGGCCATCATTAATCAAGCAGTTCAAATAGCTTGCTTTGTTTTAAAATGAACTTCAGCTAATGTGCCTGCAATTTCCTGCTGTGTCCTGGGGCGCTCTCAGAAATGATGACATGATTTGGGGCCTTTTCTAGTTGCCCGGGCTGCTAATGTGTTAGAAGAGGTATCACTAAGGGAGCAGCACACCTCTTTCTCAGGCCTGAATGAGTGGCGTGCTGCAGGATGGTGACACTTTTCCAAGAAGGGAAATAAAGTCACCTGATTGCTGCAGAGATTCAGGGTACTCAGTCTGTGTTCACACATGCACATGCATTTCATGAGAAAAAGCACTCTCTYTGTATGGTGCTTTGGGTCAAAATCTGCCTCTGATGGCTCTGTGGCAAATTCGTGCTGACTTATCTGAAGTTACTAATGGACTAATGTTAGTATCTTTGGTGGGAGAATCTATTTCCTACTGCTCTTAGAGCTGTATTAATACCACAGCTCATGAACACTGGAAAAAATTAATCCTCACCTTTTATCAGTCTTTGTAGCTAATCTCAGTTGTGGAGGGAGCCTGGAGGGGCAATAGTTTATCTCTTACCCCTAACCCAGAGGGCAGTGCAGGGAAGGACTAGCTTCAGTGCCATCTTTTGTCCATGAGGTTCTTGATCTCACTGAGGTATCCTAGAGTTTTATGTGGTGGGTCTTCCTGCTAGAGATATTCCACTCCACAAGGAACGCTTGAATATTCACTGAATGAGTCAGTGACAGAAAATGCCTTCCTGGCCTTTTAAGGATACTTACCTGTAATAGGAAGCCAAGTATATCCCAACCATGATACATCCTCTTTCCCCAGGGAACATTCAATTATTTAAGCAAAACAAAACAAACCTGTCAGGAGAAACAGAAGTGTTCATGCCATAGTACCCTATGGTTAGGTGAGAATGTGTAAAGTAAGCATTCAGATCTGATTAGGGAAAAAGAAAAGTAAGCCTAAATCTTCAGCATCCTGGACGTGTCCTCTAGTTCCTCGGTTCTCGTGTGAAAAGGGAAAAATCATGATGACTTCAGATGTAACCCTTTATTTGCATTGCTTTTCTTGGGCCTAAAATAAAGGGCTTCTCACTGAACTGAATGGAATGTTTAATTTGACACAAAGCAGATTTCTCATTTTTTTGGTTTCAGTAAGACATTTTAAACATTTTTTACAGTTTTATCTCCAGCACTTTTTTCAAAGAAGCATTTTTTATTCAAATGCTGAAGCAAAAAGAATTTGTGCTGCCCTGTTTAATATAGTCAAGATATTACTTTCTGTAAAATAGGCAATTTAATAGCTTTTTTAGTCAATGAGCTTCTTTTGTAGCCTTTGGATGCTCTCCGTCTGCATTCTACTGTGCAGTGCAATGCATTGTAATGTATTTTATGAAGTTCATTATTAGTTCCCTTCCCTTTATGATTTTAACAGTCTCAGTGCTGCGACTTAGTACTTGTGCTGTCTAACATAGTGCAATACCGTTGTGCCAATATTGACTAAATGTATCAAATGAGTTGGGGGAATCTTTTTTTTTTTTTTAAATACATGAATTTCTATTGTTTGCTTTCTTTTCTTTTTTTGGTTTATTCCATTTTTTTGGATGATAAATGAATTAAAGATTGCAGAGCTGAGATACTGCCAGAGCAGTAAGATGGGCCCTCTTCAAAACCCTTCAGGTTTTTGCAAGATACAGATCAGTACTTCGCATCAGCAAAGATGTAGCATATGAGGAGCTTCTTTTTCTATAGGCAAAGAGTTGTCTATGATTAACGGTAGATGAGTCAAAACTAAAGGAGCTATTATGTGATTTTTAAGGTGAGAAAATACTATGCCCATCGCTCTTGAAAACTTTTGTAACAGTATGCACCTTGTGTGTGAAGCTTCTGGCTTTTAGAAGAGTGTTTTCAAAATATAAAGCTATTTGTATGCAAAGTTTTTAAAATTCAATTTCCTTTTAACCTTTCACATTCTTCAAAAATTCCTCTTTCAGAAGGTTATAAAACATGTATCAGTCTTCTGCATCTGTTCCTGTTCTGTGGCTGGCAGGTTTTAGAAAAGTAGCTTATATCAGTCCATAGCATCTTCCAAAGTAATTATATGCATTTAATGTAACTGAATAACTGACAGAACCTTATGATAGCTTTGCGAGGGATACTGCTGCGATAACAAATGCCTAGATGCATTGGGACTTTTACAGCGCGAGGATGTATGTTCAAGTTTCAGAGAGAGGCTGTGAGTGGGTTCAGGCTGAGCCTTAGGCAAGGGAATCGGCTGTCTGAGTGTCATCGTTGACTTTGCCCGTGCGGCAGTCAGGGGGAGGGTGCGTGCAAGGGATGGGTGCATGGGTGGCAGGGCGCCGGGTGTGAGCTCCTGCCAGGAGCAGCACCTCATCCCTAGGGAGCCTCTGCTTCGCTCCCGGACAGTGGTAGCAGCTGCCAGCTGGCCTCTCTGGAGAGTTCTCTTTGGCTCTTTGCCTCTTCCCATGGCAGGAATGGCCTTGCCTTGGCCTTGCCTTGGCAAAATTCAATTCTGCCTGCGCTGATAAGAAGCCTCAAGTTAACTCTTCCTGTGAAAAAAACTTTTATAGAGCTACAAAGTGTGGAAAAAACTGCAGGCGTCCCCTTTCTGAGTGGAGGGTGGTGAGCTCTTATCAGGCCAGGCTAACAACGGGAGGGTTTTGATGATGCCAGGGCGAACTGAGGCAGGTTTCAGTAGGCAAAGCRACCCCCTGGGGGGAGCCCATCCTATGGTCAGACCTTCACATGAGCTGAGAAAGGAGGGGTCAGTGGAGACACAGAAGGAGGGATTTGGAGAGAAGGGTACAAAGCTATCAATCCTTCCTGCATCCATAGCAATGTGACATTTCTGTTTCCCTGTTGAGTGTGTTGTAGCTTCTCTGGCACTGCAGGGGACAGTCCCTGCAGCTGCTCTGCTCTCAGGGAGCATTTTCTTTGCTCTTGAAGTCTATGGAAACTATACTGCTGTTTGCATCAGGAGGTTTTGTTTATCAAAAACTAATAAATAATAGTTAAACAAACATAATTTATCATGGTAATTCACCAGCTTTAAAAAGCAAAAACCCTGGTACTATGCTTAAACCTTTGTTAATAATGTTCTCATGGCTTTTTCTTTTAATTCCCATAATGGCCGGATGCTGTGCTGCACATCAAAGGAATTTTGGTTTTAAAAGCAGTGGTGAGTGCTATGCACTGCACTTGCTCCCCTTTGATCACCATCCACAGCACAAATAAATCTCATTAATCAATATTTTCTCTATTTCCTCCTTGCCTTTCTGTTAGTGCCAGAGATCTGTTTCCGATTTGCTATTCTTTGTTTTAAATGAGGGGAAGATTTCTATGGCTATCTTTCGTCTAAAAGGTAAATTTCTCATTACTTTAGGAATGAAACTGTATCTGTTGTAACTAGGGCTTGATCTAAGCTTCCTCAGCTTGAATGTCAAAGAAGGAATACTGAAGCAATTAGAGCAGACATAAGTCTGTGAGCAATCCATTGGCCAGGATTCATTCTCATAAAATATTTGGTGTACCCTTGCCAGCTGAAGACAAATTAATAAAAGTCACAGTCTGTTCGCAGACAATTCTTGAGAAAAGTGATAAATTTGCCGAACAAATTGTGACTTGCTCATCCACTTCCAGTTGTGACCAGAAACTGTTATGAGTAACTGGTGTACTTCCTGCACAAGCCTCTGAGACACAGTCCTTTTCCATTTTCTCCTAAACTGCTTTGTAGTTTTGTTGGGTGATTTCCCCACACTCATCGCTATGGTGTGAATGAATAACTGGAAAAGAAATTTCAGTGGAGCTTGCAAATAAATGTGAGGAGGAACTGGAGATCTTTGGATGAAAGTCTTTGTTGAAAACTCCAGTCATTAACAGTCTCTGTCTCCACATGAACCAAATCCTGAACTTTCATCAAGCCAAGTAGATGGGCAGCACACTGCCCAATAGAGGGATCTTTGGGTGTTTCAAAGCACTGTTGGCCAGTGAGAATGGAGCATAACAGAGCAAATCAAGCAGTGGTCAGGACTCACAACCATAGAACTAATTTTGAGGACTGGGAATACACAGTGACTAAAATGCAGTATTTTTAAGGCAAGTTAAATTGGTGCTTCTAACCTCAGGGGTGCCCCCTTCATGACCTTTTACCATGATTTAGCTATGCTGTACTGAGCATTACTTCAGTATTTCAAATGTTACCTGTTTTAAGACTCAATATACGATGTTAAACACAATTTCACTTCTCTGCGTTACATATATATATATATATATATATATATAAATTTTTCTTCCCCTGTATGTTTTCTATTTCTATTTCTATTTTTCAGTTTCTTCGTGCCAGATATTTTGGTGCATCTGCTGCCACCAATAAATGGCTGTGCCGGGAAAATCCAACTCCTTGGGGGCGGAAGGGGAGAGAATGGATGATTATTTTTCCATTCTATTGAACAAAGCTGGCTTTTGTTGCCATTTTTAACACTCCAGTATTACTGGAATTAATTTGATGCATCTGTTCCTGAATTACCTCCTATAGTTCTAG
Organism: Apteryx rowi; assembly: GCF_003343035.1. Classification (NCBI taxonomy): domain Eukaryota; kingdom Metazoa; phylum Chordata; class Aves; order Apterygiformes; family Apterygidae; genus Apteryx; species Apteryx rowi. Next base: position 1,323,983 of record NW_020448863.1, read on the forward strand.
TCCTTACTAGACTTCCAAACCAGTGTTGATTTAGGCCTGTTTGTTCCAATCCATATTGCATTCCCATAAACTCTCTGCTATTTTAAAGCAGTTTAATTGCTTTTTAAACCCTTCGATATTAAAGTCACAATAAATTTCAAACTACATTGTATTATTAACCATACATCTCTAGTTTCTTTCCAGTACTGTATAAAGCCTGGAACGTACCACCTAGTCCTATTATGCTGTGAGTATTCAAGTTCCACAGCCTGATCAGTGACAGGTCTGGATGTAATTTGATGTGAAATCCCCTGTGTGTAGCGCTGTTTCTGTAAGGATTCTCCAGATCTCAGCATAACTTTAACCTATTACTGTTGACTTAAACACCATAAATGTTGAGACACTAAATGTCTGTTAGTCATAGGTTATGTTTTCTCACATATAACCCTTCCAGATACCATGCCACTGGCAGATAGGTGCTCCATCTTGAATTTTATGTTTCTGTACTTAGAGCTGTGGGGAGATGAGTTCTGTTTCAAAGTTTTTCCAGAAATGCTTACTGGGCTTTGAATTAATACGTATTTGAGCTGATCTTGTTGAACACACACAACTTTTTTTGACCAGTGTCACAGTATCTCAGCCTCTGTGAGTTTCCAGAGGTATATCCTCTCTTTGTTCTTATGCATGGATTAAATCAGAAGCATAAGAGTAAAGTGGAGAGAAGTGGCTCATATAGAGGGAYTAAAAAGACAATACCAAAACTTGCATTTAAAGTAAAGGGATCCTATTAAAAATCAGTCTTTAAACATGCCACTGGGCAGATCCATATTTTCTGTCTTCTTCAGGTTAAATCAATTTAACTTTCTAGTCACTATTTGTCCCTTCCCCTTCCCTTTCCCCTGCCCCAGGAAGCAGTGCTGAAAACACAACGGGAAACCTGACAACTTCCCCTAAGCTGGGCCCAGCCAGGGACATAAATTTAGAACAGCATTACATTACACTTCCTATGGCCCCAAGAAGCTGATATGATGGCCAAGAATAGCTGAAATAATAGAGCAATGCTTTGGCCATGTTCCCTAAACATCTCCAACACTGGGAACCGAAAAAGGAAAGGTACTGAGTTATTACAAACGTCCCATGCTGCCCAGTGTCCCATGCCCCAGCTGTACTAGTGAGCAGCTGCTTTCAAATAGGCTGGCCATTTTAAGAGTTATAACAGTAAAGAGTCCAGAGGCAAAACATTTATTTTATACTGGAAAGAGGTAAAAGCATGTAGGTTTGATGCTTACCTTTTTTTCTAGCATTTGCATTAAATCTATCCAGAGTTTCAAGCTTGTCACAGTTAGGTTTAAATTCATTGGAGATTCAAATTTTTCCTAAAACAGAAGGTAAAATGACCACTTCACCCGGTCAAAAGCCTTTTGAACATCAAGTGATGAGGTTTTTAAGCAAAGAAAATACATAACTTCTTAAAAAAAAACAAAAAAACACACAAAAAAACCCCAAACTGTGCAGCCAGATAATAGCAGATAATAACTAATAATCTTAGCCATTTCAGTTCTAAATCCTGATATTCTGAAATAAGCAAAGCACATATCTGTATTCAAGGAAGTAAGGTGTCTTTATTTTTAATTCATTTATCATACTGATTTCCCTTTGCATTCATGACAGAACCATGAATTCAGAAAAATATGACACGTAAAAACAATTGTAATGAGCACCCATCCCACAAATCCACCAAGTTGCCCCATTTAAGGGATAAACATTTTAAGACCCTTGAAACATGCCCTGGGGGTCAGCCACATAGCTTCTGTTGAGCAAGGGTGGGAGAAGATGTGGTAGAGTTCCAGCTGAACATTTCTGCTCTCTGTCCCATCCTTTTGAGTCCTAATCTAGGCTTGAACATTTCAGCATTGCACTGATTTTGAGCAAGAAAAGGTTTCTGCAGAGAATTGGGATTACTTATATTTATGGGAGAGGAATGCTGGTGCTAATGCTTGTGTTTTTTGGGGGGGAAAGTAAGGGTTAAAAACACTGTAATATACAGCAGATTTTGCAGTTATACTCCTCTTTTGCCTTCCCTGTCCACGTAATTCTGGCTGGTTAAAGACCTTTCTCTGGAATTATTACAAATAAAAGTGATTGAATTAGGTGACCACTGGTGGTGATCTACCTACCTTTTATTCTGTTTCTGGCTAGTCCCATCAATGAATGAACGCTTCCTCAAACATCATTGTCATTCTGCATTTCATGCTTCTCTGACAGGAACACTGGGAGAGAGATTCTTCTTAGTCTTTTGCTTCAGGGCATAATCTAAGGTAGATATGAGGCGGGAATTGGAAGTCTCAGGGAAAAAATATATATTCGGAGATGATATTCACTTAGGATCTTTGTGGATGTAAAGCCAGGTGAAATTCACCAATTTCACTTCACTTGCATGAGTAAAATTTTGCAGTGTGCCTTTCTTCACTTTGGGGAGGCAGTAACCTTGTATGCTAAATCACTAGGCTCCGTCTCTTTCCTCAGAAATGTCAAAAATTTCTAAGTACTGCTGTGCTCAACTTTCCTCCTTCTTTCCTCCTTTTCTCCCTTTCTCCTTTCCTCCTTTCCTCCTTCTTTCCTTCTCCTCTCTGACATGATATCTTTAACCTCCTGTTTCCCCTCTCCCCACCTGCAGAAGACATCAGGTTGCCTGCATGTGAGAGATAACACTGCTCCATGCTCACTGCATGTGTCCAGAGTGAGTCTGTGCTGGCTGTGGCATCCCCTTTTAACTGAGGGCTTCAGGCATGCTCTTTGTAGGTCCATGCATTACAATGGCATGGTACATAAGGGAGGTAAGTACATAAACTGCGGACTATATGAGATGTATATGTGCCTATCTTTATGTGAACCAGAAAGAATATTAATGATCAAGGTGGTACTGGATAAAAAAGGAAGATTTTAAACAGTGACTATGCAAGGTGCAGGAGAGGAGGGAATCAGACTGAGTTTGAAAACCAAGTTACCTTTTTTTGTATATCCCTTTTCTTTAGAAGCAGCTGAATCCTTTTGTCAAACTGAAAATGGGTATATTGTAAGAATTTTTCTGAAGTGCCTAGGGGGCTTTGGAAAATGAGTCCCATTAACTTTCAGTGAACTTATGCAACTCAGCCCCAGAGATGTTTTCGATATTTTTCCCTGTTAGAGACAATCCAAAAATTCCAAATTATGCTCAGTGGAAACACTGTTCATGTTTTCTTTACTATTTCTACAATTTGTGGAAATGATCTGGTTTGAAATTAAATCTGCTGCTTTCTGTGTCTCTGTCCTCATTCTTGCCAGTTCATCTTGCCATTTCTGCCTTAGCCAAAGTCCATATTACAACAAAAGCCAGGCTGCCGTCTTGCAGCGGAGGGAAAAGAAGTATAGATTGACTTCAGTTTGCATCTTAGGTWAACCCATTCTTGTCCTCTGTGGAGGAGATTTCATAAGTAACCTTTGGCTTCTGTTTCAGCCAATCATTTTACCTGGGAAGATCAGCTATGTTCCTCATTTCCCATTTTCTATGATTGTTCTTACTAAAAGAAAAAAACAGAACAGTAAACCCAGTGGGACTAAAAAAATGCTCCATAGTTCCAGGAGGAGCAGAGAAGCTACAGAAGGAAGCATCCTGCCAAGCTGTGGTTTATAGTTGCTTTCTTTGTGCATGACTGTATTGTTGTCGTAGATAAGTAGATAAGTTGTAGATAAGTGCCTGCTGTTCTGGGCATAGTGCAGTCCTGGGCAAGGGCCGTGCTACCAAGCAATGCCTTTCAGCAGGCGGTTTCCAAGTGTACTGACCGTAAAGCCTTGCGGTCTGTCTTAGCTCTGCTTGGCTGTTGTTATTTCTGGTTTACCTCTGCGTAAACTAAATCACAGAGATGTTAAATAAGTTTGTCCAGATTGAACAGTTCATTAGCTTGTCATTAGCATAAGTCATATAAAGAAAGTCCCTGATTCCAGACTCATATAGGACATACAGTACTGCATTACCTCTCGTACTTGCTGGTTGATGAGCCAATATTGAGTGCTATGGCACCTACTCTGACTTTGGGATGATTAAGTGGATGAGGGTATTCAAATATAACTTAAATATTTAACTTTACGTGCTTAGGACTTGGTCCTGGACTTAGGAATTGGTACCTTTTTCCTTATGCTCTTTATTTAGTCTTTGGAGAGAGTTAAGTTCATGCTTTGTATGGCTGTTTGGGGAAAAAAAAAACACATCAAATCAAAGTAGGCTTCTATCTTACGTATCCTGATTTAGAGACCTAACATAGAAGGTGTGAACAATTAAGGAGGAATTCATTTTGAGCTCCTAAAATGCATGATTATTTAGCCAAGTGTTTTTAGCTAACCAAGTTTGAAACTGGTAACAGACAGGTGGCCAAAAAAAGGGATGGTATGAGAACCACTTACAGTAAGAAGTAAGTAGAATTTTGTTTGTCATGAAGAAAAATTAATGTGTCAACCTTTTACAAGCAGAATTGTTTAGTATTTTTTTCAAAGTCTATTGCTGGTTATCAGCAACAGACTTATGGTTAACATTCTGGTTATCCTCAGGAATTTATCCACTGAAATCTGTGGATTTCTGTATTTATCTGGTCCTGTATCTTACATTTTTGTGAGCTGGAAGGAGAGCAAAGCTAGTCTGGAAGAGAGCTTGTACTGAAGTTTCAGTGCCTTCTGCTGAGTTAGATTCACTGTTTGGCTATGAAAATGATCACTGACTTGTCAACAGCTTTGTATGCTGACAGACTTCTTTGGAAGAATACTCAATTTTTATACATGTAGTAGATTCTAAAGTGCTTCTTATATAGTTCAATTCAAGTGGTTAAAGAGTGAAAGCTTGAGAAATGTAAACATAGTTGACATGAGCTGTTTTCTATTAATTAATTTAAGCATATCAAACAATGTTTTTGCCAACACTTCGCACGCTGTTCCCTTTCCCCAGAAGCTTGTTTGCCAATTACAACACAGGTTAGATGGTGGGAAAAATAATCAGGAGAATCAAGTTTTAATCTAAACTTCTGCTGCTATGTACATGTCTGGCACTTGTGCACGTGTGCACAGATTGACAGGAGCAACTAGTTTTTCTATTTGAAAAACACAAGGAGCTAGAATGCTGAATTTCCTTATTGAAGTTTTCTATTAGGTGTATTTGGAGGTTTTGGGTAATAATGCTAAACATAATCTCTAAGCTGCTTTATGCCTTCTTGGATAACTGGTAATCAAAGACTATGTAGTTGGCTGGGTGCTTGCAGCCTTGCTTGTTGGCACCAAGCCCTGGTATTCTTTCGTCTCGATTTTGCATATCGATTATCATACTGGCTCAGTGCAGAGCAGGAGCAAAAACATTTTTAACAAGTGCAAAGCAGGAGCAAAAACATTTTTAAAAACTGCAAAGGAAGAAGTAGAATTAAGATAAACATTTACATAACTGGGAAAAATTACCCAGGAAGGACTGAAAATCTGATGACATTCTGTTTACCTTGTGCAGTGTTAAAACAGTTTGTGAGAGATACAAAACAGAACACTTTGTATGAATCACTGTGAATGTAAGGACCTGTGAAGCGAGACAGCAAACTAAAATTATCAAGCTGGCTCAGCATAATAGCATTGACCTTGTTCAAGAAAATATTTTGCACAACATCTTTACTAAAGCTATCTTAGAAAAAGGGCAAGACGGTACACAGCTTCCTGTTAAGAAAAGTAATTATATACTTTAAATGTAGCATCTACAAACTTTGTCCCTTCTAACCAAATCTAAGCCTTGTTATTCTGTAAAAGCAGCTGTCACACACATGCAAAACTAATGTCCTTCTGAGAACAGAAAAGGTGCATTCTCAGTTCGTTTTTGTTAGGATACTGTTAGTAACATGAGAAAATTGTAAGATGTGCTTGTACTTTTCACCCATTTGCACCAGTAGAGGCAAAACCGTGCAGAAATCTTGGCTTTATTTTGACCAGCTCCTGTGTCTGATCGGTATAACCTGACTTTGGTGCCCCAGGACTGCACTTGCACTTCTGAGAGATCAGACCCCCTCTAAGAGATGTACTCCTGAAAAGGTACACAGGACCTATTTTTTAAAGTGGAGGTTTCATTTGGAAAATTACCACAATATTTGCCTCCTCTCTCTGAAGCTAATCTGATTTTTTTATGCCCTCAAACTAAATTAGATGCATATTTTCTCTCAAGACTTCATTGTAATCTTAAACAGGATTTTTCAAGACTTAGGGTTCAGTTGCAATATTAGAGGAGGAGCTGGCAAGTGTGGAAATGGAAGTTTCCTTTTTTGGCTGGGATAGTCTAGCATCCCTCTTGATTACAGCATGTGGTGTGTGAAGGAAAGCATTAAACCAATCAGATGGCCAAGGCTGGAAAGAGAAGTAGCTAAAGAGGTCTGGGAAAAATACACAACTGGGAGATCTGAGCAAAAAAGAAGTTGGAGAAATTATTAATGTGCAGATGGATTAGGAATCCTTCCCCAATAGGAATGGACCACAGTGACCACAAATTTCACATTTTCTAAATAAAATACAAAGACCATTTCTTAATCAAAGATTCTCAGTAATAACATAAGACAAACATATTCATTAAAATAACATAACCACCCTTCTCACTGCCTGGGAAGCGAGAGAGAAACAGTGTTATGCACACCCTAAATTTTATAATAAATGCTGTATAAGAACATAAGCTAGATAACATATGTCATGTTAAATAGAAGTCTAGTCTACCAGGAGGCATTTATTAATAAAAACTACAACTACAGCCAAAACAAACAGGCCTCCACAGAGCTCAAGTTTCTGCTTCATGTTCTTTATTTGCCAGTGATGTCTAGAACTCTGTACAGAGCAATGAGACATGTAGTAGCTGAATGATAAGTCCAAAGTTGCATACAGGCTACTTAGTTACACCAGTAGATGTGGAGGCATAGGAAGTTTGGCGCTAGATGAGATGGGGTAGCAGAAGAGAGAAAAGGAAAGCAAGGTTAATGAAGCACAGTGAATTTGGAAGCATCACAGCTATGAAAGGAGTCCTGAGATGAAGAAGGATGAGTTGTTTGAGCACTGAAGCTGATTTATTTGCTCTGTGTGGGGATGAAAATTAGCTCTAGATTCCCATGCATTGTCAATCCTGAACATCTGAACAGATTCGGGACTTACATCCAAACACTGTGTTCTCATTTCCTTCTCACAGTTTTTGCACTTCTCTCTTTCTTTCTTATCTGTCTCTGCTTTCCCTGATAACAGTTGTAGGTTCTTCAGGGACATACTGCATTTGCCCATGCAAAATGATTCCATACTTCCTGAAGTCACTGGGAGCTTATATTGTCATCTTGGATCAGTACCTGTGATCAGTACCACAGAGCGCCCAACACTGTTTGTTGATAGTAAAATGAAAGTGCAATTTTCTCCATCGTATCTTTGTCAAAGCAGCAGTGGTCAGAACACCAGGAGGATGTCGGGGGTCCTGGGTACTCTAAGCATGTTCCTATTTTACTTTATTTTGCTTTGTTTTGTTTTGTTTATTTTTAACCTTTGCAAGCATGATTTATTTTCTTCCCTGCATAAGCAAACAATTGATTCCAAGGCCAGTAAAAATGTAATCCCTACATAAGGCTTAAAGCTGAGCCTTTCCCAGTAATGTTATGGTAGGTTATTCTTGTCAATGGATTATAAACATTTTTGTTTTAAAATATAAATAAATAAATAGGAAAGTTGTACATGCCCGCAGGGCACTTGCTCAGCTATGAAAATACAAAGTACAAGTATATTTCTCATCACAGAAAGGAGAATGGGGATATGTTTGGAACAACAGCAGTTGATTTCAGAAACACTGTGATTTATTATAAGTGGCAGCTTCAGACTTTTGAGGCATGAATAATATAATTCTTTCCCCCTCTTTTTCCTCAAAACAGATAAAACTTTTGGTTGAATTAGGACACAATTCAAATGACACAGACTGTACGCTAGAGGAGCAGGGAAATATAATTCATAACAATTTCCTTTGCTCTTCCCTGAAACAGATTAATAATTAATTGAGTCTCACTAACAATTTGGTGTCCACTTTAATAACTTTATTTTCAGATATGGTTCCTCACCTCCCCAGAAATTAAGAGCCATACACATACTGTGAAGAAAAAGGGAGAGAATTATTTTCTCTAAGGCGAGCTGATACTCAGGTTCATAACAAAAAGGTGAAATGTTATGCCTTTATCTCAATATTTCTGCTTGAAGACACAAAGTACCGTAATTCAATTTATTTTCCATTAGGACAGTATTAAGTAACCATTATCAATAACATAAATTAAGAGTACTCTAACATAATTCTTCCATGTAAGGTGACATTTGAAGAGATTTTCTCTTAAATGGGACAGCTTTCTAAGCCATTGTTTCCAGAAGCTCCCAAACCAGTTGCAGCAGTCTCCCCTTGCAGCAGGTTCTCATGTAACATTTATGCCACAAAAACTAAGTGATGCAGGTAGCAGATCCTGACTTTGCCTGTATGGGGTAAACACCTCCACACGGGCACTTAGTGTGCTTAGTGCCCCTCAGCTGGCTGGTGGTAATTGCTGCTGCGTGTATCCTGTCTAGCTCATCTCACAGGCCGAGAACCTGCGGGGACCTAGTCACTGCCAGGACATACTCTTCTCACTTGGGATGGGCCAAAGGAGGATGAGGAAGGGAGCCCAACTTTGGAGACACTGGAAAAGCAGAGGAAAGATACAGAGTTTAGGAACATCTACCACAGAGATAATCTCTGATAGATCATTTTGTTTTCAAATAAGAAACTCCCCATTACAGTGCACACAGCTGAGCTTGCTGTTGGAGCCCTGGCTGACTGGTGTGTTAACAATTTTTGGCATTTGGAAGTAGAACATATAAAACTGATTGGAGTTGAAGCTTATGTTGGAGGAAAAAACAATTCATATCTGATCTCTTGCTCAGCTTTTGCATTTGGGAGGTCTCTGGCTTACTGTAACCATCAGATAAAATTGGCTGCCAAAATCAAAAGTCATAATCTATTCAGCAAACTTGCCAGATTTCCTGGAAGATCTAATGCTTGATCTTCGGACATCTGCCTTTACTCTCTGTTGCTCAGTAAAAGCATATTGCATTCCTGGTTAGGCCTGCTTTTCCCCATACTCAGCTGGACCATTTTCACTGTCATACTAGAGACTCTGTGGCCCAACTTTGGTTGCTGTTGCTAAGAAAGATCATTCTGACTCTTGTTCACTGCGAAGCCGCCTCCACCAAAAATGATAGCCTGGAAGTTTGCCTGCCTTTTTTATCTGAATCTTCTCATTTTCTCTAGCTTGCCTCACATACTGCTGTCCCCCAGGTTTGGCCTTGCCCTGCCACAGCTGCTCCTTGCTGGCAGAAAAATGTCTCTTACTCTTATAATCTATTAAGAAGGCATTAATCACCTTTCTGTTGAAAAAGGTACCTTGTGGTCAAGGGTTCTGATCTACCACATCGGCTTTGTTCTTTCCTGGTTGTTTTGGCTTTGGGCCCTTGTGATACCAGCCAGAAGGGTTGTTTGGGGACAGCTGAGATGGCAGACGTAGCCAGAAGCAGGCTATGAGTCACAGCACAGAAAAGTCCTCATGCTGTGCTGGATGGGGTCTTGGCATGCCAAATTCTGTGACTGAGAATGTCATGGCTTGCTTTGGCTAGACGTGCACAATAATTACCAAGTGGGTTAAGGAGGAAACATAAAAAAGCTGGAGGTTCGGCCTTAATGAAAGCAGGGCTATTTTGTTTCAGTGTAACTGCTTTCCCTCAAGCTAACTCATAAATGACTTTTTTGTACTTGTAATATGAGGCTCACCCTGTTTCACCCCAGCAAGCTAAATCTCCTTTTTACCATGCCACTTCATCATCTAATTGTTGGTTGTATGCATTATGTGAGACAGTGCTTAGGCACAGCAGGCAGAACTGATCCCTGTTGCAAGTCCATTGAATGGAGCTACCTCCAGAGATGAATGTGTATAGAATTCCCTTAAAACAAAACTTCAGTGTTAGGAGTATTTCATATTCATGAACCTGTGGTATAAAAAGTGCTGTGTAATTATGATCATTCATAATACTGCAAGGTATTCAAGCTAAGATAAAGACAGTAACTTGTTTTTTAAGAGCACAAATTGATCTCCTGCTGTGGTTAGGAAAGCTTGATTCTGTATGCTAGTTATGTGTTCAGTGGAAGATTTAATGGTTGTGCTGCAGTTCTCTGAGTGCATAAAACAAGAAGAATAACGTTTTCTGATAAATGGCATGCTTGTTTTGCTCAGTGTTGATAGCTGTGACCAAGGACAAAGTTCAGTAATATGCATAAAAATCGCATCAAATCAATGCAGTGTTTGCCTACAGTCCCTTCCTGAATACTGGGAAGGAACAAGATTTTGGGAGGTAAACAGCTGTTCCTTTCCTTTCTCTCAAAGGCCCAAGAATTCCTCAACATTTGAGAAGATAAGCACCATTTTTGAAGGGGAGAAAATGAGTAAATCTTCAGCAGGTATAAGTAGGATGCACAGTTTCATAGTTCTTGCTTGTCTGCCTGGCTCATTCAGAACCTAGGAAACTCTCCTCTACATAAAATATAACCTTTTGTGGGAAAGCAGAGTTTTCCTCCTGCTTTGTCTGCAAATAATGGGAGAGGTTTAAAAGTGTTTCTTAATGGTTTTCATTTTGAAAATCATGATGCATTTAATCATCAGCTCTGTATTCCCTTCTACCATAAGTCATGAGTGAAGGAGGCATTTAGCAAGGCTTCTTAGTTTCCCCAAATCTCATTGCAACTTGCCATGAAATTGTTCAGGAGAGAGGCCTGAGAGCTGAGCAGGGGAGGCTTCAGAAGCAGTTTGCCTATTGTTGCAATTTGAGTCCTCTACTGCTTGCGAGAGTTCAGCACTTTCCTTAAGAAAACTCATACAGGAGGCCATTGGAGAGGAAAACACCACCTCCTCAGCCCATGGGTGAAACACAGATCCTATTTGCAGAGGGAGCAGTCAGGTTTGCCCTCATTTCTTTGCATGCTGACTCAGAGACCCGGGAAATAAATGTTCTTTTCCCATGGTGGCAGCTCCTATGTATCAGTCCCTCCTCCCTTTAGTATGGAAAACTCAAGGGGACAGATCTCTACCCAACAGCCCACACCAGGTCCCCTATTTCCTGATTTAGTCCTATGCAGACACCAGCTTTAAGCATCTTGTGGAAGTGGAAATAGTGTTGCCAGATTAACCTGACATTCATTTTTTTACAGGCAGTACAGGGAAGCTCTGTAGGTGAACCTGTAGGGTTTATCTGAGCTTTAGATTTAAACAAATGTTCCTGCACTAATTTTTGCATCACTTTACAACAGTGACTTAACTGTATTTTGGTGTACTGTTCTTATCTTCAGTCTTCTAGCTTTTGTGACCTTAAAAATATTCATTTGTAGTTTCACGGAAGAAGTTTTAGGTTCACTACCAGTTTCTCTAATGTTGTAATTTAGGAAATGTAACCTGATTTTTTGCCATATTCACTTCTATGCCTGGCACAAACACTGTCCCAAATGACATTGGGAGACCCAGAAAGCTGTTATGATTCTATATTGTTATGTTTATCTTTTTGCACAATGAGACAGGCAGAAAACTACTGTTCTATCCATCCACTTTCCTGTGGATGAGAAAGAGGATGGGTTTCACTCTGAGTCTAAGACACATTTAGCTGCCTTTATGTTAAGGTGTCTGCATGTGAGCTAGGAGTCTGTGTTTCCATTTTAGTCATTCTAGTAAGTGCCATCAGGAGAGCCTAGAGAGCTAAGCTACTGACCAGTCACTAGAGCCTTGTTTCACACACAGGCACCAGTGCCATTGTGGACTCTCAGCAGTATCATACCTGGCCTCCAGCTACTCCTCCAAAAGGAGAAGAAGCAATGTCTTACATTGCTCCTGTGACACAATTGACAGTCCCACCTGAGACATTGAGGCACCAATGTCTCAAGTGCTCTAAGGGATCTCAAATGGCACTAAGGCATCAGTGTTTGGGCAACCTAACTGAGCCCTAGACATCTGCTTTGGGATGAGCTGAGAGTAGGTGGCTAATTTGGTGAGAACTCTCTAAAGCTCCATTTGACTGGCTCTCCACTAGGCTGTAGGTGGAGCTGAGTTTTACTCTGGTAGCAAAACCCCACCTTGAATTTCAGGAAAACTCCAAGGTGTTTCACAAGAATAATCATATCATCTCTGGCATTTCTGTCAAATTTTAAACAAGATTATTCCTGATTTGCTAAACTTATCAGATGCTGTTAAACAGCTGTCACCCTTCATTGGCCATGAACTTAGTGATAGGTGAACTGATCCAATATTTAGCTCACACAGTGGTAAGTTGGGTTTGTAAAGGAGCTTGAGATTCTCTAAAGAAAGAGACTGTTGAATATAAAATTATAATGCTGAACAGAGCATACTTCAGAATAACTGCACATTTCATTCAGGCAATTTATAGTAGCTGAGGAAGGACAAAAGGAGATGTTTCTACATTGCAACACTTAAATTTATATTTTGTCAAAAATAAACTTGTGAACTTTTTTCCTGACATATAAATCCAGTAGCGATTTCACTTCCCAAACAGTGACTTCACTGTTCTCATGGCTAGAGAAATACCTTTGCAATTTATTAGGGCTAGATGCTTTGCAAAATATTAGCTGGCCAAAGGTGAAGATAATATGTATGGTGTTATGCAGTAATGAAAGCTTTGAATGCAAGTTAAAAGATTTTGCCATAGAATTTTCCATGAAGTGTAATGGGAGATGCATGGTTAAACCACCCATACTGCAACCCTCCTTTTCATCAGAAGCTCTACCACTACCTTTTTCCCTGCACTGAGGTCTATGTTTGTTTTTTATTTTTATTTTTATTTTTTTCCTTTTTCTGCTCCAGACAAATACCACAGTGGTGAATATGGCAGAATAACCTATAACATAATGGAATTTCCATTGTTTTTCACTGTTTTTTTTCCCTCTCAATACTTCACTCACTCTTATCTGATGACATTTAACAAATAGATAACCAATAACCAAACCAATTCTTTTCTCAAAAGAATCCACACAGAACATTTTGGAGATTCTAGAAAGCTTGAATAATTTATTTGACAACAGCTCTTATATTTTTATCCCTGGGCATCTTCCTGTTCTGGAAGGAGGGAAAAACACCAAAATATTGTGGCACAGCTGCTTCTTTATACAACATTCCTACTTTAACCTCAAATGGGAGAACTTGCCATCCAGAAGAATGTCCTAATCACCCAGATTTGGGCTGTTCCGTTAAGAGGTGTTCTGTGAGGAGCTTTAAAATCTTTGGTTTTGTTCTGAAGAAAAGCTTTAAAGTGTTTCACTTGCTAAGCCATTTCAGGACAAAGAAATGACTTTCAAACCCTCTTAGTCTTTCCTGATATTAGATTTTGTAGGTAGGGGAATCAGTACCTTTTTGGTTTCTGAAAGCAATAACTATTAAAATGCATTTCTAACTAGTTTTCCAAACAATAAACTTATTAGTGGCAAACTAGTTCAACTGTAAGCAAATATCATCTTGATAGGATTTCATATAATTCTGGTGAATATGGGATAGTGAACTATGATTTTATCTAAGGAGCTGTGCCTTGGAAGGAGACCAAATAGAGTTTCTTTTCTGATTGCATTTTTGTTTTGCTTCTCTATGTTTTTCTCAGGAGGATCAGGATTATTATAGCTGAATAGAAAAGCATCTTCTCCCACAGGTTTGAAAGCAAAATTTAAAACAAACTAGTGTTCTAATAAAACTTAGTCCATAAATACAGAAAAGGAAGAAGAAAGGAATATCCTCACTCCAAACAATCAAACAAATCCAGTCTCTTATTTATTTATTTATTTATTTATTTATTTTGGAGGGGTGGGGGGTGTTGGTGATGACATCCAGTGGTTGATTAATGTCTCATCAGGCCATGTTTTGTTTAGGTACATAACGTCTTTGTGCAAACTCTCTGGACACCTTTCTGGATAGTGACAAGAGCCTGGATTTTCCTGGAGATGATTAGTGTCTTGGGGCTCTTCTCAGTGTGATGAGTGATGCTCTGATTGTCTGTTCTCATTAGGCAACATTAGGAGAAAGTGCTTTCTGTGGAATACTTTTTGTGCCAGAGTGTGTGTGTAACTACTGAATTCTTCAGTTTCTCTCCATTTAGATTCAATCAGATCTGCAGAGTTGTCCCTTGAACATGGACACTCTTCATACAATCTGATATACCTCATTCCCTTTTAATCTCTCTCCTTTTACTTCCATTTGTACAAGACATGCTTTGCTCTATAAATTACTTAGCATTCACAAAGAGGCATTCTCCTTTTTCCTGTAGTTCAAGTACTGAATCAGGATATGTAGATTCTGCTGATGTTTCTGTCACTTCTGTTATGTATGACCCTGGGTAAGTGGCCATTCAGTATCTCAATTCCTTCTTCTCTCAAATAGGGATAAAATGTATTCCTGCCTTCACAAGAAGCTATTGAGCTATTCTCAATCAGATCAGCAAAGTGTATGAGAGAGGGAACTGCATAGTCTTTAGGGTAGCGCCTCAGTGACAGGAAATGGGAATGAGGTAGCAACGTGAGTCGGTCTGAAAAGTAAAAACAGGGAGACTACCATCCATTAGGTGTTCAGACAGCTTGGTGAGCTGCTGCTTCCGGGCAGCCCAGCTCTCCTCATTGTTCCACTCCTGCTCCATTGCTTTGGTTTGCCTTCGCTGTGATATCCTTCTCTCCCTGATGCTGTACAGGGCTGCCTGCCCACCACCCCTGCTAGCGCTAGGGTCTTCCTCGCTTTTTCAGTAACAGTATCTGTAAAGTGCAATATGTTAGAAGAACAGTCAAAATCAGTATGTCTTCTTGGGTAGAACTGATGCAAGTAGTTCAAAGGAATCAGCACAAGAATTGCCTATCCCATATTCTAGTCTTCATAAGCATTGAATAGGGAATTATATATCATCTGATGTGAGATTTTTAGAGACCAACTAAAAAGAAGTGTACAAAGTGTATCATTTACTTTAAAATAATTCTTTTATAAATTTTTTAGAGTTTTATAGACCCCTGCTTTATCACCAGTCTCTAGCAATTACATGTGAAAGTTTCTTATCTGATTCATTTTGAATAAATAGTCCATATTGTGTGGGGTTTTTTTTTTTCATTGTATGGTAGAAAATCACACAAGTCTGTTTCAAAGACTGGTACTGCTTAATTCCACTAATATATATAAGTGCATTCAAAAAAAAAATTTTAGAAAGATACAGATTAATTTAGTGTACCAACTCCTACTTACTTTACTTATGCCAGTATCTCTATTGCAGTATTTACTGCAATAATCTTGTAAAGAAGCCAAAATTTGGATTTAAAATTAAACTTAAAGCTTTAGTTCCCACAACAGATTCACAGAATCGCAGAATGGTTGAGGTTGGAAGGAACCACTGGAAACCATCTAGTCCAACCCCCCTCCTCAAAGCAGGGTCACTAAGAGCAGTTTGCTAAGGGCTGTGTCCAGTCAGGTTTTCAGTATCTCCAAGAATGGAGACTCCACAACCTCTCTGGGCAACCTGTTCCAGTGTTTGATCACCCTTAAGGTAAAAAAAGTTTTTTCTTAGGTTTAAACAGAATTTTCTGTGTGAGAAGAGTGAGAAGAGTCTGCCTGTGTCATCTTTATACCTTCCCATCAGATATTTACATGCACTGATGAGATCCTCCCAAGCCTTCTCTTCTTGAGGCTGAATAATCCCAGCTCTCTCAACCTCTCCTTTTATGGCAGATGCATCCCTTAATCATCTTTGCAGCTCTTTGCGGGTCTTGCTCTAGTAGGTCCATGTCTCTTTTGTGCTGGGGAGTCCAGAACTAGACACAGCATTCCAGATGTGGCCTCACCAGAGCTGAGCAGAAGGGAAGGATCGTCTCCCTCAACCTGCAATGCTCTTCCTAACATAGCCCAGGAGGCTGTTGGCCTTTGCTGCCTCAAGGGTGTATTGCTGTCTCATGTTCAACTTGTTGTCCAGCAGGCCCTCAGGTTCTTCTCTGCAAAGCTGTTCTCCAGCCGCCAACCTTGACTGGTGCATGGAGTTATTCCTCCCCAGGTGCAGGACTTGGCATTTTCCTTTGTTGAACTTCATGAGATTGCTGTTGGTTGATTTCTCCAGCTTGTCAAGGTCCCTCTGAATAGCAGTGCAACCATCTGCCGCTCCTCCCAGTTTTGTATCACCTGCAAACTTGCTGAGGGTGCACTCCATCCCTTCATCCAGGTCATTAATGAAGATGTTAAACAGTATTGGCCCCCATATCGACCCCTGGGGGACACCACTAATGACTGGCCTCCAGATAGACTTTGTGCCACTGATCACAGACCTTTCAGCCCAGCAGTTCACCGTCCATTTGTCTAGCCAATCCTTCATCAGCCTCGTCTATAAGGATGTTATGAGAGACAGTGTCAAAAGCCTTGCTAAAGTCAAGATAAAAAACATTCACTGCTCTTCCCTCAATCACCAAGCCAGTCATCTCATTGTGGAAGGCTACGAAGTCGGTCAAGCATGTTTTCTCCTTTTGTAAATCCATGCTGACTGCTGCTTTGTCTTTCTTGTCCTTCATATGTTTAGAAAGGGTTTCCAGGATTATTTGCTCCATCATCTTCCCAGAGCTCAGGGTAAGGCTGACCAGCCTGTAATTCCCCGGATCCTCTTCTTTGAAGATAAGAGTAATATCTGCTTTCCTTCAGTTCTCAGGAACCTCCCCCAACTGATATGACCTTTCAAAGATAATTGAGATTAGCACGGGATGGACATTGGCTAGCTCCCTCAGCACACTCATGAGAGCATCCCTTGGTCTTGTATATGTCCAATTTGTTTAAATGTTCCCTAATCTGATCCTCCATCACTGAGGGTAAGTATTCCTTGCCCCAGACTTTCCTCCTTGTCTTAGGGGCCTGAGATTCCCGAAGGCAAATCCAATCAGTAAAGATTGAAGTGAAGAAGGCATCGAGTCCCTTGGTCTTTTCCATGTCCCCTGTCACCATCCTCTGCCCCATTTAGCAGTGGGCCCACATTTTCCCTAGTCTTCCTTTCGCTGCTGATGTATTTGTAGAGGCCCTTCTTGTTGGCTTTCACATCCCTTGCTACAGTCAACTTCAGACAGGCTTTGGCATTCCTAACCCCAGCCCTGCATGGTCAGGCAGTGTCTCTATGTTCCTTCTGGGTCACCTGACCCTGCTTCCACCTCTTGTTTCCTTTCTTTTCTTACTGGAGTTTAGTCAGAAGCTCCTTGTTTATTCATGCAGGATTTCTGCCACCTTTACTTCCTGCATGTTGGAATGGACCATTCTTGAACTTGGAGGGAGAAGAGTCTTGAAAATCATCTAGCTCTCCTGGACCCCTCTTCTCTCCAGGAGCATCCCCCATGTGACTCTTCCAAGCAGGTCCCTGAAAAGGCCAAATATTACTATACTGAAGTCTAGGGTTGTGGTCCTGCATTTTGGCTTATTCCCTCCTCTCAGGATCCTGAACTCTGTTGCATCATGTTGCTRCACCAAGGCTACCCCAACCTACAATCCCAAGCAGTTCTTCCTTGTTTGTAAGTATGAGGTCCAGCAGAGCACCTGTCTTTATTGGTTCCTCAATCACCTGAGTTAGGAAGTTGTCATCAATGCATTCCAGAAACCTTCTGGACTGCTTGTGTCCTGCTGTGTTGCACTTCCAGCAGATATTGGGGTGGTTCAAATCCCCCATGAAGACCAGAGCCTGTGAACATGAGGCATTTTCCAGTTGTCTGAAGAAGGCCTCATCTGCTGCTTCTCCATGATCAGGCATTCTGTAGCAGACACCCACCACAAAGTCACCCACATTGGGCTGCCCTCTAATCCTGACCAGCTGTGGCTCATCACCTGTCCCGAGACAGAGCTCCATGCACTCCTGCTGCTCTTGCACATACAGGGCAGCTCCTCACCTCGCTGTCCTGCTCTGTCCTTCCTAAAGAGCCTGTATCCATCCATTGCAGCACTCCAGTCATGTGAGCTTTCCCACCATGTCTGTGTGATCCTGATGAGATCATAGCTCTGCAACTACGTGCAGACCTCTAATTTCTCCTGTTTGTTCCCCACACTGCATGTGTTAGTTTACAGGCGCTTCAGAGAGGCACTCAGTAGTAAAAGTGTGAGAGCTTCCCCCATAATGCTGTCCTCTCAGCACTTCTTTATTTGTGTGCATATGCTTGAGGTGGGCTGCTTTCAGCCCTGTTTTGGTGATTCAACTCAGCAACACTCAAAACAGAAATGTTAATTGCTGATAAGCTTAAGTGTCTATCTCAAATTCATTTCTGATTATAATAATACCACTGGATATTCAGGAAAGGCGACTGAGTTGCAACTGCCTATTGCAGCAATCACCTTTAATTTTTTTGACGTCTGTACGTTTACACTCCCAATCCTATAGCTAAGTTGATTAGAACTAGCTGTGGTAAGAACTATTCTGCTGGCTCCCTGCCTATAAATAATATTCCATCATTTCCTGAGAGGAAAATAGTCTTGTAGACTTATTGCCATTTGTCCTCACGTCTATTTGCAGCTTCTTATTTCCCTTGAGAAGCATCCAGAACCATTTGGAAGTTGTATGTTCTGATGTCCTCACTGATCTCCGCCTCCCTTTCCCCTCCATTTCTTGGAAGGATCAGGTTATGAAGACAAATCTCCCATGTTGTATAATTCCATTACTCACTACTATGCGTCTATTTTATTTCTGCTCATCACACGGTATTCTTTTGCTCCTCCTTTTTCACAATTTATTTGGAAATCAGCCTCCTTTAATGATTAAAGATGCATAAACATATAGAAAGTGGATATTTTATCATGTTATAGAATGCCTCCTTCTCTTCATCTATTCTTTTTTAACAGCAGATTCAGCTATCAGATTATAATTAGGTAATGTGCTGACATATACATCCCTGAGGGAGATGATTGTGAACTGCCAGAGGAAAAATGATCAAGATTAGCCTGCCAAATATTTGGTAGGTATTAATCAACATCAAATGGAAGCTGAAACAGCATATTTGCTCAGAAAAGCAGCAAACTGGTCTTCAAAGCTTGTCCCTTGATCTGCAGAATTACTTGAGCATCCAGTGAACACTCAGGTTTTTTTGACTGCACCAACTTTGACAGCATATTGATCTAAAAAATTCACATTTGCTCTCTAGCGCTTCAATATTTTCTCTTTCCTATCCTCAGGACTGCCTGCCCTCCCCCCCCACCCCCCCCCCCCCAAAAAAAAAAAAACCACACACACACACACACACATTTTGATAAAACTGAACTGAATTCACAGTCAACTCACATTATCTCTATTAACAGAGATTTCAAATACAATCTTTTCTCTCATTCTTTGATATTTCTCATTATTGAAAACACCAAAACTATGCTAGTCTTTTTCAAAGTGTATGGACATTAAAATGCCTGGAATAGACTTTATTTGACATTGCACCTTTGTATTCTATAACCAGTACAGCATAAATAACATAACTGTTTAGATGCTTGTCTGAAGTACTTGAACTTAAACCAGAACTTGATACCTTGAGCCAAGTGAGATTCAGACCCTAAACATCTGAGACACAAAAGAATCAATGTTAGTAAACTGAGGATCTACAAGCAAGGATTTAGACTCTTTCTGTAAAATAAATTTTAATCTCTCCCCAGCTCCAAGAGATATTAGTGAAATTTTCTGAAATTCAGTTAGATATGTAGAGAAAAATACTATGCAGTAAGGAACTGAGACAATTTTTATACAATCATATCCAAACTTTTCCCTGAGTAGAGTTAATGTGACTAATGCTTCAATATAATAGATGTGTTAATTTCCCACTTCCTCAGTATAACCATTTTGGCCCTCAGTACAGATATCACTCTGCCTTTCTTTAAAATAAATGCTTCCAGTGTTACACGTGGTGTCAAGGAAGGAGTTCTAGTCATGCTGATCATTATAGTATCAGCACCATGCAGATCACAGTGTAAATGATGGCAGAAGACACAAGAAAAAAATGTTTTGCTGTTATTTGCAACATCTTTGAGTAAATATTTGTGTATCTAATAGGTTCTTTAAAACTGTACTGTGAATACCTCTCAAAGACAGTGGACTCAGTATTGTTAACAATTTGCTGATAAGATGTTGTCAGGAGACAAGAAATGCACAACTTTATTTGTCATATTCCTTCAAGGTCCGTTTCCTTTCAGGGAAAGGTCACCTGCCAACTAGAACAAGACTTGTTCTAGAAAAATAAGGTAATCAGTTAGTGACTGGTAGAATAATGTTAGCTAAATGATCTTATCCATTAATGTAATTTTTCAAAGCTGCACATATTGTCTGTTACATAGGTGTTTGTGTCTTGTACTAATCATGCTTGAAAGCTACCAGAAGAAGGTGTGGTTTGCATGTTATTCTGCTCACATCATTGCCATAAATTCTACAACACAGGAGTTCTTTAAATATATGGCTGTTTCAGTTTAGATTTGCAAGTGCTTACTTCGGAAAGAAGAAGGTGAGGAGACAGACAGCTATTCTTTTTCTTCTCTTTCTTCTACATCAGATGTACTAGGTGCATCCAATGTTGAAACAGCTGAAAGTATCACTGTATTCTGGTCATGAACACAAGGTACTGCTAAGCACTGATTTTTTTTTAAATCACAGGTAGGAAACTTCCTGAAAATGAATTAGGGAGTGTGTGGTCACATTAAAATCAAGAGATTTGTGTAGCAGTAGCTAGAAGCAGAAGCTGGTTTGGTCTCCTGCCAAATGCATGTATACTGACTTGCGCTGCACTTATTTAATACATCAGGACCAAATCGTGTTTTTGTTGAAACCAGTGGCAGGACTCCTGTTGGCCTGAACAGGATCTGGAATTAATGCTCTGTTTCTCTGTAACTTATGTTTTCAGATCATTTACAAGTGGGAACTTTTTCTTCTCGGTCAACATGGTAGGAACTTGTCAGAATGTCATGGAGATCAACAAAGTAACTGTGGATTAATGTGACTGGAAATGAGAGACGAGTTTGACCCACTCTCTGTTGGAAAGGAAACTGGAAGTAATGAGACCAGAGTCCAAGGAGACCAACAGAACTGGAAGATGGGCTGCTACTTGAAAATAGCATGGTAGGGTCATGATAACCATTGCAGCTCCAGGACTGCTGTAGCTAATATGTGGGTTGCAAAGGGGGGAGTTTCTTCTCCCTCATGCTCTCCCTTAGCTGCCTCATGCAGCTTCCGAGAGAGAAAGAGCTGGGCAGATAAATTAGCCTGAATACAATTAAAGCTAGAAAGTGTTTGGCTCTAATGTTTTTTTCTAAATTCATGCGGGAATTGCAACAAATAAGTACAACTGGTAGCTTTCCCCAGCTAATGGAGTAATACCAGGGTTGTGGTTTTCCTGTTCTGGCCGTTCTCTGGAAAACTATGTACATCATAACATGTTCAGAGATTACATTAATGCCAGGTCACACAGCACTGGCTGAGAAGCATCAATCTGTAGCCTGAGAATGGTTAATGTTTCTTTTTCATTGCATAGCCAAAATAAGACAGAGCTATACTGCAGACTCTTTCCCACTTATACCCTTGGGATTTTGAAATATTCCACTTTTCCCGGTGGCTATATGCAGCAAAACAAAACATCAGGCAGTAGTTTACATTCTTGCTGCCTGCTTTATTTAGCACCAGCCCTGAAGTGACTCTGGGCATTTATAAAAAGAGAACTCTCACAACACTAAGCCCATGTGAAAGATGGTGCTGGCTTTCTTCTGTGAAGATTAAAAACAGAGACTCTGTTATACARTGCCAAGCCTAACCTTATGACTATGGTAAGCTGGAGAGCCTGTTTTCTGTCCCATTGTTGTCTGTGTAATGCTCTCTCCAAAAGTGCCTTGTGAGTTAATGGTATAATTTTTCCCAACAATCTTTCTTTACATACGAATTCAATTGTCTGAGAATGTGACTGACACTTAAAATTGAGCCCTGAGTCTGGATCAAAGCAGGACAGTCCTCCTTCCTGGGAGAAGGAGCAGGAAGTTTATATTGCAAAATGCATCTGAATTGCCATTGCTCAGAGCTTATACTGTAGCTTTGATTAGTAAAAGCAAAGGATAAACTGGTACAAGGTTAGAGTAGAAGCATTATTCATCCCTAAAAGTTAGAGACTCCCTAACATTCTCATAACCAGATACATTTTTATAGGAAGTTTAGTATATAGCCAAATTCCTTTCCAGTATCTTCATGTCAGTAAAAGACAGTGAATTACATTATATTAATGTTAGGAAAATGCTCAGGTTGTTTTTAGCTATCTTGAATGCAGTTTAATAGCTAAAAGCAAAAAGGAGAGACAGCCCAGCAGTTCTCCTCAGGTCACTATTAGCCAAAGGCCACAGTTCAGAACTTCCCCAAAGAGCATCAGCCTACATATGAACAGTATAAAATGATCTGGTTTCATGGAGGAGAAATATCTGATTGTAAAGGGTCTAAAGAAAGCAGGACCTTACAGTCTATCATGCTTATAAATGTGGATGCTCAAAATAGGAATCTCTTTTTGAGATGGTGACAGAGCAGAATACAAATAAATTGATAAACCAGAAATGGTTGTGGGACAAAGTATTTCAGTCTTTCAGGCAGTCGAAGTCCAGACATTAAGGGGAAGTAAGCTAAATAACTACGGGTGCATTTGAATGAGAACATTTATCATGTTTGCCTAAGCCCCACAGATATTCTTCAAAATGACAGAAGTGTCTGACCACATTTCCCCCCTTCCCTACCCTGAATGAACTTGTGAACTAGTCAGGCGCTGTCTGGGTTCCGGACATTTCAATAGTTTTGGCTCTGTTCTAACATTCAGTCTAGAGGAATTCCTGTTAGTTTTGTTTATGCTCTTTATTAAGCTTTTGTTTTGTTACTTCAGGCCTTTGCTGTGTGTTGAATGCGCTAATGAGAAAATAATTTTATCCAATGAAATCTATGTTTCCATAATTTTAAGCAATAGCAACTTTCTCTGAGAAAGTCCTATGCAAAAATCCAGATTCCAAACATTCCCCCACCTTGTGCTCTTTGGGTTGTTTGGAAGATGCTCATGGATCTAGACTTCATTCTGCAGTTGACTTTTCTCTATATATAATGGGAGAAACAAATGCCTGATTTAGAACGTTCTTCATCCGAATTTTTTATGGGTAGCTCTATTTCCCAACCAGTTTTGGGGCTTCTGCCATTAAATGTATGAGTATATCACAGAACTGACTGGGAGGAGTGTTTGATGCTTCCTTAGTAGTAGGCAATTAAGTAAGCAAACATCTGAGCTGTGCTGGGTATCATTATGTGGCACCTACAGTTAGCAAATTCAGAAATGTGCATTTTAAGCACATTCTCTTGGCAAATGTTGTAATATCAGGACAACCACCTCATTCTTTTTGCAAAGCATGGATTGGAAATTGCCTGCCATCCTCATGCTGCAAGCTTTGTGCAACCTACACAGCAGAAAGGAGCATTCTTTCAGTTGCTTTCATAGGGAAGTATCATAGCACAAATACCAAGATGAAACGGTATCAAATCCACCAATCTCATAGATCTTGGAATAGTCTGACAGGTGCATACTCTGTGTATATTCAGCCTAATTGGTGTTTGTTTTATGTGGTCAGGCAACCCTACTGAGCTTTCTGAATTGATAATTTTGTGGCTGTATTGACCAATCCATTAGGACTGCTCATCAAATGCCTTTAATATAACTCAAGGCACAGCTAACCCTTTAATGCTTCTAAATATGCCCTACTTTGCCCAAGACATAGTAAGTCCAAGAAATTTTGCAAAACTTCATGTTCTAATGGTTAACCTTGGCTTAGAGTCTATGACCAGGTTTTTTCTGTATTTTCAAACTCTATGGATATAGAAAAATTTAGAAGGTTTGGTTTTGCTAGACCATCTCTCTTTTTCTGTCTTAGTTTTTATCTCCCAAGATGTAAGGTGTAAATGAACCAAGTCATCCTTGGATTATAAGGAAGAAGATCTTGAGAGCAGTCACAACGTCTAATATATTAAATTTAAAAAGTATATACTTTTACATAGTCCCGCTATTCTCCCTGATAGATGGTATTGGAGTGTACAGTGCTAATGATGACTGTACTGTGTTCAGTGAAAGTTTTTCGTTCTGTATCTACTCAATCTGCTTGGCTAAGATTGGGATGGCTGTTTTTGAAGAAGAGAAAAAAAAGGAGGGTCTGCAAGTCTTGAGCCCTCCTGAATGGTACATTATTTTTTTGAATGAATGAAGTTTCAAAGGAGCTGAGTAGCAAATTGAATGAGGAAGTAAAAATAACCAGTCTTGTATGGTTATGAGTGTAGAAACAAATTAATTATTTTAGTTGACATATGTTAGCCTCCTGGCTTTGTTGACTTTTCTTAATTTCAGTGAGTGGTGCTATGTGTGGCACCACTCAGCCAGTATTCACTTGAAACTTTTGTTCGACATCACCATACACTGTGTAAGACCATAGAAAAAATAAATTGATATCTGTGTTGATCTCCCAGGCACAGTGTCAGGCAGGCACTTGTCAGAAGCTTTGAGACTGAAGAGGGAGAATCATATCTACTACATAAATGAAATGAAAGAAAAATATATTTCAGCTGGTTAAAAATTGTGTTTTCTCCCCCCTTCACCTCAAGTCATCAGAGTGCTTTTATGTCCATTCTTCCCATAAAATAATGTGACCTATTCACTTTGGAAACTATCTTCTAGGGAAGGTGACACTGCATCTTAGACTATGCGATGAAGTGGCACTCTGATCAGATGGGAACTAGCAGATTAGCTCAATGTATTACAGGCAAAATTTATAAAATTGGCTTTGACTTTACTAGGGCAACAGAAGCCTTGTCCAAAGAGCTGTCACCAGGACTGGCACTAGCTGTAAGACTGGGCTTGTCATTAGAGTTTCACTCAGGAAAGATTTATCACCAGGAAGTTTCCATTTGGATGCCTGCTTGTGTAATGGATGGTACATTCTTTCTTTATTATTTCAGGTTTTTCCTGGCTCACAGTGCAGCATCTTGTAATATCATAACATCCTTTATTTAGACCCACGTGAGGAAGAACTCAGGTTGGTTGTTTATTTATGCTCAGAACTTTCACTCTATATGGCTTTCTTTCACCATAGTACTGAAAAGGGACTGACTCATCTCAAAATACAGCAAATTAAATTCTGCCAAAACTAGGAGTATCTCTGATTTCACTGGAGCACTGTAAATGATAACTTGATCTACTAATTATTGGAAAAATTATTTCGAGAAGAGACATGACTTGATTTTGCATTCAAAGGTTAAACAGAGCCATGTATCTTACTACAAAAACTTTTATCACAAAAAACCTCTCTTTTAAAATTTTTCTTCCCCTATTTTTTTTTCATGTGTCTCCAGATTTCCTGATTCTGGCCTCAACTGAACCTAGCATGAATGTGTGCACTCAGGAAGCTTGGATCCTCACCTGCTGATGATACAGTTAACCTATCATAAATCAAATCTCCTTCTAGTCTTAAGCCCCTTCCTTATCTAGTGTGAGCAGTGTTCACAGACGTGTTAATGGTATAGAATTGTGATGACGCTGTGAACAACTTTTGTAAGTGCTTCTTTTATTACCTGAACTTCCCTGGTGGGATTACTCAGAAATAAAATTTCTGTGATAAAAATGACAGTGACCCAGGTACTGCAGAGGAGAATGATAGGGATTAGTGCAAATGCAGAGTAGCTCTGTTAAACAGTCTGAGCTTAACAGCTTTAACTGTAAACAACATTAGTGCATAACATGGCTGATGCTTCTGTTTGTAAGTTAAGATGTTTGTTTACACTGATCCTCAAGGATCTCACCAGTGTGGTGCTTGTTCTTTGAACTTTCTGGAAGGGCAGCTGGCAGTATCGAGCTGCTGCTCTAGACCTTAATGGTAGGGCTGAGCCCAGGTGTCTTCCTTAGCTCTAGAGAAGCTCTTTGGCTGCAATTTGGTTTCCTCCTGGATACAGTAGGGAGCGTATTGGAGTTGATCTCTGTCATGAACAAACTGGTGCCACATTCAGGACATCTTTTCTGCAAGTAGAACAGTGGTCATAACATTCCAGGTAACTGTGGCGGGAAGGGTTTGCCTTGCTGCTCGAAGTTGGCAGATTGTCAGGCAGACACAGAAGTCTTTGTAACCTATTTATTCTTTTCCTTTTTTGCAGTAATTGCCAGAAAGAGTCTTAAATCATGCCAGTTAGGTCTCATTCTGCTCCCATTTAATCATAGGCGAGTCTCTAGTTGGCTTAACAGGAGCAGAATTCAGCCCATTGTGCTTGTGGCTTTGTTTTCAAGAGCTCAGCTGAGACTACTAATTCACTGCACCCAGGCTGGGTGATGGATTAAATTAACAGCTTTTTCAAAAAGAGAACTGGTCTGCACAGGCTTTTTCCTGATGTTGTCTCATACATGGTTTGTTTTGCTGTTTCCTTTTTAATTTCTGTTAGTTTTTTAGATAAATCTATTTACTTATTTCATTTTCTAAAAAGTATCTGTAACTTAAAACATTATAAGCTCCCACTCCCCACAAAGTAAAYTGCTGAATGCAATTTATTAGGTAGTTTGTATTCCATAGTAGGGCATATTCCAGTGAAAATGTCCATCCACCAAAAAAAAGGTGAATATAGGGACCAACAAAAAAAAAAGGGTTAGAAGAGGCTCTTGGATTATTTCTTTTATCATTATGTATTTAAGAGCCATATTTTGCCTTATGAATCAACTGGTATGCCTCAGGGCCAAAATTTATACCTGAAAATGCACATTGGAATGATACTGATAGAGAAAAAAAAAAAAAGAGAGAGGGAGAGATCTTCAGCTTGTGCAAGCTTGCATAGTGCCACTGACCAACAGAACTTTACTGCCTGAGGACTGAGTTTATTAACGTTAAACTACAAAGATGAATCAAAAGGCCCTGATCCTTAAACTAACATTTTCTTAATCAGTTTAAATCTCTAATCAGTTGGATTTAGTATCTACATATAAGAATTACATTTATTATTTTACCCTCTAGCGAGTTCTCCTATTGTTCCATTAATGTGATGGGAAACTATTGAGGAAAATTACTATAAAATAGTTTTTGGAATCAGGGCTATGCTCAAAAAGTGTAACTGGCACAGTAAACAACCTCAGCTGAAGAATATAGCAGATTTTCTTCTCTTTCATTAAACTTAAAGCATAGTTATGGCCAAAACTTACCATCAGAAAAGATTTTGATGTGGAGTCTGCTCTGTTTTATATAGTTTCACATAGTATGTTAATTACCATAATACCACAACACCTTCCAGCATGCAGAAAACAAATGACTAACATCTGTCTTATGTGGCTGTTTTGTGTCATTTTGTCCTGAAGAAGAAACATGCATGATATTAAAGTGGTAAGGTTTTTCTTCTTACTCAACATTTGTTCAAACAAATTCTAATGGTGGAGAAATTTCTGAAGTAGTAACATTTTACTCACTATTAATAAGTAGTGCCATTATGTCCAATAATTCTTCTAGTATATTTTTATCTTAGGATGTGTTTGAAAGGCTGACAGATGGAAATCGTCTTGGTAACTGAGCAAATTGATCTTGAATTCCTTGACAGTGAATAAATATGGAACTATATGAAATTATTTTTAGAGTCATTTTAAGAGTACAAACACACTTTATGCATCCTAGTATACAAAGAGTAGGTAAAATACTAGTAGGTACTCAGAAATCCTCTGGTGAAATTTGATATGGTCCCAAACAAGAGGGTCTCTGATGCCAAAAAATCAAGAAATATTTGAGACATGGTTTATTTAAAGACTGGCTTCCTATGAGAACTATCAACCCATGCCAGTTCAATCCAAGAAGAGGGCCAGAGACCCTGGGGTGTGTGAAAGTGGAACATGATTTTATAATTTATAGTTCTAAATGTAACTTATTTGAGATATTGCTAGTGAAAATATGGTGATATGTAAAGGGAATTTATGTTTCATCTTGACATTTCTTAGATAGCTTCTTTAGTACAAAACTCACAGAATTCATGAGCAAATCCAAGATATTATGTATTTTTCTCTGGGTTTGCAAATGCCTATCCCTGCTCCAAAACAGGAACCTGGTAAATCAGTCCTAGAATATTTGGTACTGCATTATACATGGAAATCATGTTTTGTTTTTTGTAATAATACCATTTTGTAAACTAGCATAGGAGTCTACTGTCTTCAGTAATATGTGTCCATAGAACTCAATGTAGTCTTTAATCAAGGAAATTAACCCCCTTCTTTTAGAGACTTGATCCTAAGATGTAAACTCTCCAAAATGTAGGTGCTGGATTGTATAAAAGCTTTTCCTTGTAAGAATAAACAGATTTTAAACTTTTTTCACAGAAAACTGCTCAGTTTTCAGGGTGGGTCAATCAGTGGGTGATAGCACCCTCATTCTGTCAAACCAGTCAGTGGATGTTGACTCTCCTGTTCCGCAAAACCATGAACAAGCAAGAGCTGATGGGCTAGAGAAGAGGTCTTAGATGGTCTCAAAAAACTAAAGATGTAGATGTTTAATGGTCGCTGGAAAATATATAAATATTCTTTCATGAGCTGCATTGAGCAAATCCTACCTAATTAATTGCTTGAAGGGAAAGAATGTGACTGAACTCAGGTCACACGTTATAAAAATAGCCAGGAATTATACCAATGATAAAAACCACCTTCATAGTAAATCTTTAAAATGCAAAATTGAGATTTCTAATTAGTATTGCCTGCAGAAGTTGTTAGAAGCTGGGAACATTATTAGCTGCTTCTCTATAACGTAAGAATCAAAATGCATCTCTCAGTAAATATGGCTTTGGCTATTATGCTAGCTGTATCTGAGTCTCAGCATCTGTCAGACTGCCCAGTCTGCCTGTGCCAGCATTAGCAAGCCATTAGGTACAATACAAGCAGAGAGGAAACCAAAGCAGGTGTCACTGATGCAGTTGCAGTTTGTGGGAGGGATTGCTCTGGCCTGGATTAGTTTGATCCCCTGTAGTGAAGGTCCACTGGTTTGAAGCTGCCCAAAATACTGATCTGCTCCAGGCGCTGGTAGGAGTCAGAGTGCATTTGGTGCATGCCTGAAGCAAAGTATCCAGCTTAGCTTCCTCCTGAAGGAATTCAGTTCATGCATGGTGAAATCACTCTGTGAATTGAATTAATGCCCAGCAAGCGGGGATGACTGGGGGGGTTGTTTCAAAACCGCACCACTGCCGTGAACCAAAACATTAATGTAGATGTTGTATCACCTCTCTTTTGTTGAACTTTGTCATAGGTAAACTGTAAAAGAAAAAGCTCTGTCTGCACTATCCAGATAAAACTAGTAATAAAAATAAGGTGGTTTTTTGCGGGCAACATCGCAAAGCTGATTTTGAAAAACAGCATTTAATTTTGTTGACTCAAATGCTCTATAGCTGACTCCTATATAACTTTGACCACAAATAAGTCAAGTTTTCCCAGCTAAACTCTGTGACTGAGGAGTTTAAAAAGCAAAACCAAAACTTTTGCATTTAACCTCCTATGTATACTCATATGCAAATGCAGTCATGTGTGAGACCTGTCCAAATGTAAAGCCTTTAAGTGTATTCAAATTTGTTTGCTCTACTATTTTGAATGTAAATAATTGTACATTCAAACAGTTATTTTGATTGGCATAACTGCTGTAATTTCCTTCACTTATTTTGTTTCACATTGCAATAAGTAGGGCTTTTTTTCTCCTTACACAAGGAACTCAGCCTTTTGGAAATGACGTACTGCTACTACAGCAATGAGTGTTGCAATTTACAGAAAGTTTTGGTGCTGCCCAATAGTCTTGGAGGGGAAGAAAAATCTTTACTGACTCACAGCCTGATTCTCACATATTTTTACACATAAAAATGGACTGGAATGTATCAGTACTGAGATCTAACCTGAAAAAAAACCCCTCAAAACAGACATTTTTTTCATTTATTACTGTTTTAAAGGTACTGTTCAAAACCTGAGATATACCTGTAACATTTACCCCCACCCAAAAATATGCAGTATGCAAGAGATCAAAAGATTTTTTATAAATTCCCATCAATCATGATGAACTGCTTGACTTGGAAAAATCTTCTGAAATATTTTGGGTTTAAATTTGCAAAAGGTGTTTTTTTAGTGTTCAGATTGTTTGAACACAGTTACAAACACTGAATGCAGTATTAAGCACTTCAATACTATAGAAAATTAAACTCAAAGAGTATATTAATTTATTCCATCTTTTAAGCTTCAAATGAAAAAATGTACTATTTGTGTTTCTCTAGATAGAAGCTCTGTGATGTGCTTCAAAATCGCACTTTTACAGAGTTCTTATTGCTGTATGTGATAGTATGAGGTTGGCTAATCAGGGCTTGCTAACAGTTCTTAGGAAAATCAGCAAAGGATATGATATCCAAGCAGTTAGAGGAAGTGATATATATGTGGAAAGCATGAAGGACAATGCCTGTGAAGAACAGAATAGGTAAAAGTGTGGGGGGGAAGAGGGACAGAAAAACATCTCTATGCTCCTGTCTGCCCCAGTGAGTCTGGCTGTGCAGATTCAAGTATGCTTGCAGTGAGCGTTTGGGTTTAGAGCAGAGAGATGACAGAGAAAGCTGACTGGCTCAACGGAAATCATGACAAAACGTCTGGTCTACTCATTTCCCTGATAGTCATAGAGATTGCTCCTGTCTAGTTTTCCTTATGCAGAGGCATTCTTTCCCCTGCCTTACTAGGGCYCTGAGAAATAGAAAAGAAGAAGATGTCATCTCAAGCTGATTCTGTAAACATTGCTATCAGAAAAGACATTTTAAACTATCGTAAAAGGACCCATTGTGCAATTGGACTCTTGGAACAAAAATGGCTTATAGCTCAACCATTGTTAAAGGTTAATGTTCCTATCATTACATTCCTTCTTCTAGTTCCCATAACCAGGCTGTAATGATAGATAAATATATGAGCTATTTCTTTGTGTTGGCAAAATCACAATTCAGAAAGACATAGTTTCCTAAGTTATTTTTAAACTAATATGCTGTTTTATAGCTAGATGAACAAAACCATCTTTTTTTTAAGAAAAAAAACAGAGAAAGATTTTTTATGTTATGCTGCTCTTGCAGAAAGCAAGCATTTTCTTCTATCAAAAGAGTAACAGCTTTCTGAAGTCAACTCATAAACTGAAAAGGAAACTAATTAAAACAATAACATTAATTTAATGTTGCCAAATGTTAACCAATCTGGTACTTTCCATAATTATTTTTACTGTTGTAAAATAATTCAAATGTCTTTCTCATTGTTTTGTATTGTTATGTTCCTGTAAGTGTTGAATGCTGATTCCAAGGCAGGAATTCTATTTACTGTTAGCTGACTGAGCAACAGTCTTCACATTTCTCTTCCTAGCTCTTTCAGCTCTTGTGCAAGGAGCAAAGCTCCTCCTATATTTTAGTGAGTTGTTGTRCTGCTTGCTTAGTGTATGGGGAGCATTTTGTATCCGAAAGGTGCTCTGGTAAGACATTATAGCCTTTGGGTAACTGGAGATTTAGTCCTAAGAATTTTCTTATGACATGGCAGTAGGAGAGCATCTGCTTAGCCAGGCTATCTTTAAAAGGCTGGAGAGAACTGATTCAGTCTTCACAGTCTCATCAGATTCAGAGCAGGTTTCCATACAATTCATCTCACCCGACACCACTAGACTGCTCAAACACCTGCAGGATTGCCATAAATGCTTCTCAGCTGGTAAATACCAGTGATGCATCTTGTGTACTGTTCACTCTGTGTTTTGAAGGCAGTTTGCTGGTGAAGCCTTAACACAGCATAGCAATACTGTCCTCATTGCTTGTTCAAAAAGTTGCATGCCACTGATAATATTACTGTTCCTGGTTATGGGTTTTCTTTTTCAGGGACAAACCAAGAGGGAAAAAGCAGACCAGCTGCAGCTACCTCCTATTTTTGGAGGTCTACTGGAACTATATGTTTCTGAACTCAAACTAACCCCAAAACAGTGTTTTCCAGGGCATGAAAATGTTCCATTAACTCTTTCTTGTCTTATGGTGAATTTGAAGTGAAGTAAATAATCCTTCCTTTAATCTCAAGGAATATACCTGCGAAAGGCAAAATAGAAGAGACTATCTAGTAGCATGGCTCCATGGCAGTGGTAAATACTAGTGAACAGAGGCAGGATGGTGTCTGAGTATATGACTCTTGCTTCCTGCGAAGCTTCAATGTATCAGATTGTTCTTTGGAGTATGTGTTAAACCATCCCTAAGGAAAAGGTGGATGGTAATTCCTGTTAAGGAAATTCGTACTGAAAGATTCTCACAGAAAACTTCCTCTTGCAGTTTTTAACACAAGAAGAAAGAATGAAGGTCCTTCTGTAATTGCTTTCCAGACACGAGTGGGGTAGCTGCCCATCCTCTCTAGTTAACTTTAGAGTACTTTCATAGCCTGCAGGGAAATTGGATTCTGTTTCCAAAAAAGAAAAGAAAAGAAAAGGCAAACACTTATTAGCCTTTCAGTGAAGAAAAAATACTGCCTGCGCATCTTCATGAACTGTAAACTGCCCTGTAATCATATTCTGAAGGTTGTTAACTCTGAACTCTAACCACCACTCTAAAATCATGGGCATTAGCTATTTGATTCCTGCTGTAGTGAATGCATTATAGTGAATGCTATAGCTGAATGCAAAGAACAAATAATATGCAATGTTCAACTTTCGTTGTTAAAGGAAGTTTCCTGCATTTGTTCCTTGTGTGGATCTCCACTGACAGTAGTGCATGTTTATTGTTGAGTTAGACAAGTGCTGTACGTATGCTCTATGTGGGCACAAATGAATTTGTCCCTTCTTAGCACTAAAATAGTGTCCTTAATATGTTTTTAAGATTATACCTATTCTCTATAGAATGCTCTTAAACTTCTGTGCAACCCTTCAGTTATGCCTATCAGAAACTTCAGAGAAAAGAATAATCTATGATATTCAAAGAGGAGGTTACAAGAGAGAGTGACAGTAGTAGTTCATGCTAAATATGTTTTGACATAGTGATACACAATTGTAATGCTTTTTCCGTATCATTTGCTTCACTTTCAATGCTATGTTAATGATTTGCATTTCCCATTTTATTCCCAGTTATGAGGTTTATCTATTAAAATCAAACGTGTTATCTGGTGGTATTCTGTTATCTTCTGATGAACCAGGTATTACTAAAGGATAAGACAAATGCATGTCATATCTTTACAGCAGGAGAAACATAGGGAGAGAATACCTGCAGTTTTAAAGTGATTCATTTAGTTACTAGCTCTTATGTGGAAAAATCATGTTAGTTCTGCTTTTCTCGTAAAACACCGTGTACTCAGCTGTTTCCAAAACCTAGAAATACAACATCATGCATTAGTGTCTGGTTTGCCTTCACTGTGATATTAAAATCAGTATGGTTTCAGATGTTAGGTAGCAAAGAATCTCTTCAAAATTAAACCAACTAAGCAAATTTTAAGTAACCAAGTAGGGATATAGATTTTGGCCTATGGTAAAAGACAGACTATAATAATAATGCTAGTGCTATGACTGTTTACCCGTGACATGCAAGTGTTTGTAAGAAAAGAAATGAAATGAAGAAAAGGCTAAGAGGAATTTCGCTTGAAAGGTCTCTTCAGGATGTGGAAAACTATAAAGTAGCATGCTTCTTGTTTACAAGAAGTACTGTGTTTATTTAAACAGAATGAGATATATTATATTCACTTTGACTGATGAGAGATAGCATATAAAGTTGGGAGCTTATTTAACAAGTTAGGTATAATTTCTTTGGGCTCTCAAGGCTATTCCCTGCAGTTTTACTAAAGATGTTTTCAAAACCTGTACACTGTTAGAATTCAGGAAACTTCATGCAAAATGACACCCAAGCTTATGCAACACAGTATATTCCTCCCCTTTTTATAGAATATTATTCTGAATACTGAGGCTTTACAAAAATCAGCATGGTTCTAGTTTTTGCTCACTTCTATTTAGGAAAAAAATTGATCTAACTCTGAAACAGAGTTTTTACTATGCACAGCAAAATTATAATGCATTTTTGCTAAAATGAAAGATAGTATGTGATTTGCTGGTTTCAGAGTTAGAGAAACCGTTTTGCTAAATCCAATTTTGTTTTAGTTCTGGTTTAGGTTTGTAAGCTCACTTATGACATTTCCACGCAGAAAGTGAAATATTTTTCAGAGTGAGAGATTTTTACCTGAAATGATAAAACAGTTTAGAGCTTCAACCTAGGGATATAAATTTTGACTTTAAAACATTTCGAAAAGAGATATAAAGCCTCATGAATTTCAAGAAGGGAGAGTAAGGTTTTTTTTCAGTGTAAGTATTCTAACTAGATTTTTGCAAACCAAAAAAATGTTTCAAAAAACATTTTTTGCAAACCCTCATGCAATTATGGTGCTTTAATTCAAAACAATTCAATTTAACTATGTAAAAAAAGTAAACACTTAAAATCTTGGAGCAAAGGGAATATTGACAGATATTTTTGAATTACTATATCTGATTAGTCTATCATGTTAAAAATAAGCAATATGGTTTGGAAATGGATACGAACATATTTACTGGGGGGTTTTTTGGGCATGCTGGTCAAAGTTCCATAAAAGACTTTTTTACAGTGATTAATTTTAATTTCATATTATAGATAATAAAGCCTTGATTCTGCATTGAGCCTTGATAGTATTTAGAAGTACTAAATATTTTAAATATACATATGGTACTTCTACCTTGCCTTGAAACCGGTAGGAATACTCATTTTGAAATGCCTGTACATGTACTTAACATTTAGGGGTTTAAGAAAAAGAATAAGTTTAATATCTCCAGGAGAGGACAGTGTTTGTATTGATGTTCTTTGGTAGGAGAAATCATCTTTTGTTAAATATGAAATAGTATCTGTTTACCTGTAAAGAGTTGCTTTAGATGAATGTAAAAGTTAAACCCAAAGAAAAAGTGATCAGCCACAGTACACCTTAATTTCTTAGCCAGACGTTATGGCAGCTCCTGAATATTTCTTGTTTCTTGTTCCTCTTTTTAAAAAAAGCTTTGCATATTGCTCAGTATAGATTGGAAGGAAGAATTTTCATTCTGCCAGAAGCTATAGCATTTGAAAACAGATTTTTATGTGGCACAGGGAGTCAAGATGACTTTTAAAGGGACATTTTAATTCAGAGGCACTGGATAGTTTCAGGTAGATATCCAGGATGACCGTCATGCTTGCCTTGCAGCCCTCTCACTGCTGCAAGCTTCCCCACTGGCCCTCTTCACTACTGAACCAAATGCCCCACCTCAGCCTATGCCCACATCACTCTGCAGCATACCCACTCCTTCTCTCTGGCTTCTGCACACTGGAAAACTTTGACAGTTTGATCACACTTGGATCCTTCTGGCTTTTGGCTGTCACCTGGCTGCTTAGAAAAATGGCTACTGTGAAAAAAAAAAAAAGTTGCTGTGCACATGCAGCTCTATTGCACATGAAGTTTTGCAGATCTGTAAACTGATCTGAGCACACACTCAGAGCCCTGTTGTTGTACATTTAGAAGGCTTTCACAGATTTAATTGTCTTGCCAACAGTTGTAGTTCAGCAGTAAAATTGGCTGGATCGGTGGAAAAATAGCTTAGTGAGAACCCTATCCTGGCCCAGGAAAGAGGAGACAAGGTTAGAGTTGGTCCCCATTGGAAGGGGAGGCTGCAGCTCTACTGAAATGGTTAAGAATTTTCCCCAGCTCTTAACTGGGACTTTGAACTGGATGCTGCAGTGCAATGGTGAAGAATGTTGCTCTGCAAGCTGAAAGAGGAAGATTGATTAGGCAGTGCACACAAAAACAAAACAATCCTTCCTGTTCTCTCCCCTCTCTCCTCTTTCAGCCCTTCCCTTCACATAACCTCCCTTGGAAAGATAAAAATGTTAGTTAAAAATGTGTGACAAGTTCTGAGGAGAATTGCTGGACTTAATTTCCTTTTTGTTTTTCTTTACCTCCCAATATAACCTTTAATCTCATAGTTTAGAAGCTTTTTTTGGCAAGAGGAGAGGGTTGTGTCAAGAGCAGAGACAGCTAGTAAATATGGGAGATAGCTTTACCCGCTTTACTGCTTTACGCATACGTTGGGTAGCAAACGAAAAAATAATGAGGACTGCTGGGGAGAAAGAAGAGAACCTGGGCAACAGAAGGTGGCTCTGTAGAATGTCATCGTGCTCTTGATAGTGCGGATCATAGTTACATCATGTTTTGGGTTTTTTTTTCTTACAAATAATACCATTACACATGTAAGGACACTCTTCTGGTAATTTACCACAGAAGGGTGACTGGTGATGAGAAAATCCATCTCTTCCATGTAAAACTGATTCAAGTAGGAAGAAATGACTGCCTCAAAAGTAGAGTCAGTGCCACGTTAGCAGTTTTGGCTGTTCACATTTACTGCGCAATCCTCAGCATCACCTTCATCCCAGTATGATGCTAATGGGCGTTAGCTCCCATCAAACTTCATAAATGGTGATGATGCTTACTGAGSCATATGCAGTTAATTACTGTTGTATTTTTGACGCTGATATTGCAGTTAGCTCTTCATATAAAAGAAACAACAAAGAAGGAAAAGGAACAGCATTCTGCTTTCTGGTAGCTACATCACAAAGCATTTGTAGCTTTCAAAATAAATGACTGTTTTTTTCCATTTTTTTTTTGAAGGGGGGGAAAAATCCTCCTGAGATGCAATCTTAAGCAAAGTACAAGAAGTTCCCRAAGGATGCTGAACATGAACAAAAACATTTCCAGCATTCTTATAGTAATGCTGTGTTTACTTTGTCAATTAATGATTCATTACCCCAAACAGCTTGTGCATTACAAATGGCTCTGCATTTATTTATGGAGCCTCAAACTGTAAAAGGCAAAGATGACTACACTTTTCTTTCAACCTTTTGATTGTCTGAATACCTGAAAACAGATTTGTAAAGAGTGTGTAGTTTATCATACATTTATTTAGTTCACTAGCATCTTTCATCCTAGGCAGGGAGCTTGTGGAACTCAGGCAATGTTGTATTGGGCAATATAGCAATGCAGAAGAAAAAAAAGACCATCAATATCTTATAAATTTTACCACCTTAGGAACTACCAGATCTGGGTTATCTGTATTTTCTTTTAAAAATTGCTAGTAGGGATGTAGGCAGGGCATGCATCCATGACTGGATGTACAAAGTCTGTAGTGTTCAATGTGGAGTTGATAGTCATCTAAATCCGAGCGTATCAAAGAGGGGGTGAGATAAAACTTCTAGTCCTGTTTCCTTAGATCAGGAGAACCTTTAGCACCATTTCTGCCACTGCCATGGATGAACAGGTCCTTCTGCAAGGTCTGAGCAAAGAGATTGGGGTCACAAATAAAGTCTGTTTCTCTTTCAAAAAGACCCCATTGTTGCCCCCATTACCTGTGTGGGCAGAAGGACAATGTGACCTCAATATTGCAGTGCACCTATGAGCTAAAGGCACAGAGAAAGCTTGTTTCCAAAAGCTACTGTGAGTTGGCCACGTAATTACTGCAAGACAGAAGAGTTCAGCCCAAATATTCAGTTGGTGTAAATCAGTCCAGATTGTCACTGACTTTAATGGAATTGGCTGATTTATATCAGCTGAGAATCTGACCTATCACACACAGAGATGGAAAATGTAACGCAATTGGCTTCAGTGGGAGTTGTGCTCCACTGTCCGAGGCACAGTGTAATCACATGTGTAATATAACTGAGTTCCTGCAGCTGTGGGAGATACATCTCGGATTTCCCCACTTTGGTGTTCTTAAAATTATAGCACAACTTTTCAATCACAGAACATTTTATTTTATTTTATTTTATTTTATTTTATTTCCATTAAGCCATCTGAGCTTGGCAAAATGCGCAGTTTTATTGTAATATTATTTGACTATTTGTAAAATTAATTGTACTCTTTTCACCCTTGATGGCTTCCACCTCAATAAGTTACATCATAAATGGACATAGGTGAAAGCTGGAATCTTCTGACATTAGACTAAAATAAAAGTTTTAATGGTTTTATTTTGCACGTAATGGTTACATAATTTGATCCAAAGCCCAACATGGACAAACTCTCTTGTCTTCAAAAGGCCATACTAAACAAACATTGCCATTGCTGGTGCCAAAAGGTTGAAGCTGTTTTTTTGCAGTCTTATCTTCAGTACAGTTTGTTTGGCATTCAGGCCCAAGTCCACAGAGAGATTCAATGAGCCTCAGACATCTAACTCCTCCAAGACAGTCCAAGGTGCACAGATTCCTATGATCTGAAGGGAGAGTCAAGACTTCTGGATCAATTGCAGAACAGCCAAGGCACCTCGCACCAGCAGGTAGGAAAGATGGAGGGCAGCAAGTATCTTATGTCTAAAGAGGAGGGAAAGGATTATACATTTAGGACGTCACTAGACTACACCTCTCTCCACTTGGGATTCATGTCCTGGGACTCACTTGTGAGTTGTAAGAAAGAAGGGCATTGGATAACCTAATGGAAGGTATCACTGCTGTAAAAGTAAAGCCTGCCATTTCCTAACTATGAAACATTTGTAAATTTGCTGAATGTTAGCATCACTAAGATGGTATTAACATGGTAGTATTAATCAACAGTGTCAGCTGGTGTCCAGAAACCTTCAACATTTTTTTTTTGCAAGAGTTACTTTTTGTTGTTACCATTTTTAATGAGCATGATGCATCTTGTGCAATGCTAATTAACCAGGACGATATAAATCTTAGAGCTGCGAGAACTCAAAAGATCCTTGCAAGCAATTATGCAGTATCTATATTAAAATAAAACAAATCGAGGCCAAAGTCTAGACATTCACCTTTCAGTTATGTGATTCTTGTCTCTGTCATTCAATTTCTGCATGGAAGCTGTCAGTAGTCTCCCAACAGAAGCAGTGATAAAAAGTCAGCAGCAAAATTGGCCACGTGCAGTACAATGTAAACTGGGTATTGTTGTGTCGTTCTTCCTTATTGAGTTCATTAAAAGTGGAAGGCCAAATTATGTATTATTTGCTCTGATAAGCCTCCCATTTATTTCACTAGTAGCTCTGCTAAAGTATAAAAAATCCGGGTCTGGATCCAATATCTTGTAGAAAACAGTAAGATGATAGTAATTTTAAGCTGAGCAAAGGCTAAAATGAGCTATGGAAACTGAACAAAGTTACTATTCTGCAGGTTAGGATTTGAGTGAAATTTCAGGGTAGCATAGGCAAGTTCACACTCTCCAGTTTGTTCTGTACCATCCTTCGGCAGGGACTGTGCTCTTCAGGACTCTCAGTGACTTCAGGACCTTTCCCCATTGTGCAGTTGCAGGAAGTAAGAGTTACTGTTATCTTTCTAGAAAAGACATACAAGGAGCTGGATAGAGGAAAGGCCATGCAAAATGTACATCTCGTTTTGAGGACCTTCTTATGTGAGTTAGCTGAGTGTCTTTGCAGCCTGTTTCTAGCAGCCTTTCTTTCCTTGTGGCCCTTTTCTGAAGAATTTGGCTTGGTGACTTGAATCAAGGGCTCTGCCTGAATTTTAACACACAATTTGTGTCAGCAAAGCATACTGTATGGGTACAGAAAAGACTGCTCAAGAAGTGATCCTACATAGAATTAGATGTGCGCTGTGGCATAACAGCATGTTCAACTTGCTTACATAAACAGTCCTACAGAAGTCACTGGGTGTTGCTATATGAACAAGGTTAGGAGAATTTGGATTCCTAATTGGATTTTATAGCTTTAAAGGGATATACTGTGAAGTGCTTTGGATGCTGTAGATGAGCTTCTGTGCTCAGAGCATATACTGGAGGGAAGATAGTAAAAATACTCAAACTTTTTGGAGAAAACAAAATCAAGAGACTTAAAATAGTCTAATGGAGTTTGTGCTGATAGGATCAAGTTGTGTATTTTTCCTGAATACTTCCTTGTGTTGCCATGGTGTTTTGATTTATGAAGAACACTTCTGGAAGCTTAGTTTGCTGGCAATGGAAACTAGACAACTTCAGAATGTAGC
Source organism: Apteryx rowi (assembly GCF_003343035.1). NCBI lineage: Eukaryota > Metazoa > Chordata > Aves > Apterygiformes > Apterygidae > Apteryx > Apteryx rowi. The sequence goes on from NW_020448863.1 coordinate 1,364,084, forward strand.
TGATCTGTTTTTTCTTTTATGTCAGAGAAACAGATAGAGTAGTGAAAGAGCCCCATGCTGGTACCTTTCTTTCCAAGATCCTGTTGCTTTAGGCTACCATTACAGAGGTAGTGTGGAGATAGATGAAAGCCTAGTGGCTATACAGAAGGGCCTATGTCAGGTTAGATGACTAACCCAACCGCTTTTGTAAATCTGAATTAGTGTCTGCACCTGTAGCATACCTAGGTAAGTTTGTATTATATTCACCACTGTCATGGTACTCCAGCCATATATTTTGATAACCTTTTCTTTCTTTAATTTGAAAGCATATTTGTAAAGTATATCATTTTTATTTAATGGTTCTTCCCTTTGAGAATGCTAGATAATCATTAATGTGCAGGCACTACTAACAATTTTTTCTACCAAATAAGTACTTACGTTATCAGTACTTAAGCTAACTTTTTTAAAGCTACTGCAATTTTATCTACCTGAGCTGCAAACATCTCTCATGCTAGACAAGCTCTTGATCTTTTCTTTTTTGAGGGGGAATTAGAAAGTAATTCTTAAGAACAAATATTTTTATCTGTAAGTAATAAGAGGCTCATATGATGAGGGAATGGCAGGAGAATTGCTGAAGACACCAAAAAAGTTAGCTTAGAGTGGATTAATTTTTAAGTCGTAGGTAAATTTGCATGATATTTTGAAGGCAAAAAGAAATGCACAAAATATGGTAGAAATATTACTAGCTAATACGTAAAATGAGAAGAAAAGCTGTGGTTCTTGTGGGTTCTTGTGAATCAGCAAGTTGGATAAAAACACATTTTCACTCTTTCCACAAGCTTGGCTGTTTTGAGGACAGAAGAGATTTAAATGTGCTCAGGCAAACCTACTTCATGGTTTCTAAAATCAAGTTCATGTTTCCTAGCTGTTTGCCCCCTACTTTATCAATTCCCTCCCGCCAGGAGTTCTTGTCACAAACAGGCAGTCACGACTTATGAATAAATCACCTGCTGTCATCTCAAGCATATTGTTTTGAGGTTGTTTTCTAGCTTATTTTCACATCAAAGTCTTCCATAGTCATAATTCCCTTTTGAGCCTGTAATACTGCTTTCTTGAGCATTGTTTCTTGAACTGCTTGAGACTTTTGGCAGAAAACTGCTTACTAAAGAGTTCTGCCAACACCATTCAAAAGAATGCCAGGTTCAAAAAGACAGACAATACCATCTTTATAGGTTGAAATATTTGAATCATATAGTCAAAATATTCATTGTCTTTAGAACCACTTGGTTTCATCCTAAGATTGCTTATTTAGCGTGGCATAAAATAGTGATAGAATCTGTTTCTTTTTGGATGGTTCTTTTTTGCTTTTAATTTAGGTGGGGATTGGGATTATCGTCTTCTCTTGAAATGCTGATGCTGTTGTCCTGCTGTTATATCTCCTTCCTCCAAATTGTTCAGCTAGTGCTTTTATAATCACAATTAGCCTCCCTCAGGGTTTTTCTTTTTGATGTTTTTGTAAAGAATGTAATTATATTTTATGGGATCACTCTAATAAAGTCATGAAAATGTGCTCTGTTGCAAGAGGGACATGGCTCAGCCTCTCTCATAAACTAACTCAAAGTGTTGAAGCCAGTGATAAACTCTTTAGGGATTTTTCTTCAGTGAAGTTTGCATGGGAGCTGTATTCTGCCTAATACTTAGGTGTGTGAATACAAGTAGAATAAAAGAATGCCAGGCCAAATATTCTAAGCATCTTCTGACATAACCTCAAAAAAGGCAAATAATATTTTAAGTTTTAAACTATTGTAATTTAGTAACCCACCACAGCTAAGATTGGCGCTTGACAGCTTGCATCCACTCTGACACTGGCAGATGAGGGTCTTGGAAAGCAGAACATTAAAAGTCCTTCTCTTTGAAGTCAGTAGTGTCAGTGCTATGCTTGGATACAAAATTTGTTTTAATTTTCATACCTGCACTCCAGAGTTTGTCCTTTGAGTTCAGACTTATTGCTAGTGTATGAGAGATGCATTCTTTCCCTTTATGAACTCCATACAGTCCTGCAGTTAAAACCATGGGCTGTTCCCACGCTCTAACACCTTCCTCATCTCAGTTTTGGACTAAAAAGTGGAGAACTTGCACATATTTCAAACCCACTATAAAACTTTTGACTTTAAAGCTCAAGAAAGTTCCTATTTCATCCCACTGTATATTTATATCCCCTTTTAATTCCAGCACATTTTGTTTTGACCTTTTTCTCCAGAGATACCGAGACAAATATGAGTAGTTTTCAATCTACTGCAAAAATCTGATACAAAATAAAAGACACCAAAGATTTAAATGATATGAATTACTATGCAGTGAATACTTAACCCTATCATGACAGCAGAGCTCAGGGACTTCTTTTCAAAGTGATGCTTCCCTCTTCTTCAATATCTATTGTAATACATGGCATGAAGCACAAAGTCCTGCATGTGCAAAAGGTCTTTAAAGGCTTTATTTTAATACTTATGAGACACATAACACATAATACGGGGCTTTTTTCTTAGGCCAACCTCCTGCAGGAGATATGTTTGCAGAGTGCTTTTGTGGTACAGCCCGTTTTCTCCCGCTGCATGGCAGCCTGTCCTGGAGATCCTGCCGCATGAACATCTTTTCAGGCTTAAGAATTAAATTGGTTTCTTTACCTTCTCACGTTTAGACTGRAGAAGTCCAGCAGCTACCCTGCTAGCGAAAAGTTGTCTAAAATGACTTGGTAATTTTGCAAGATGAACCAGTATGTGGGTTTTTTTTTTCCCTTCTTTTCTTGCACTGTATCTTTCAAAATCATTCCAGCAAAACATAGACCCATTTGCTATGTAGCCAGCAAAAGCAGAGCTGTTTCCTGTTCATTACTTACTCAGTGTACTCCATGCCTTTTGGGGGCTGGCACTTCAAATTTGGTAGAGTGGAGCAACTGCTGCTCTAAAGTGGCTGTTTGGTAACTGCTGCTTTTTGTCTCTTCATCTCCTTCTGTCAGGAAGTGCCTGGTATACTTTCCACGCAGTTTGAGAACACCGTATACATTATAGTACTGCATAGGGCTCTAGTGTCTCTGCTTTAGTGGTGCCTGCACCACACAGACCAAATAAACTAAAACCATTGAATTGCACAAACAGTTCTGGGGTAAAATTCCTGAGTTGTCTCATCCCCTTGGAGATCTTCTCTTGTGGGGAGACAGCAAGTTCTGCCCAGTTGGCCTGATGGCCTGATTTTGAAATTGCTTCAGGGGCAAGCCTGAACTGAAACTTGTGGGCAATCCCACTTAAATTAATGGAGTTTAGCCTTGCGTAAAACTAAGCACTTGTGTAAATGTTTTCAGATTAAAAATCATGATTTCTTAGGAGGAATGCTTTGATCTTGTGTTGGCTTCCCCCCAAACCAGCAGGTTACCTCAATCTCCCAGACCTCTCCAGAAAGGAAACAGAATCTTCTTCTCCTCACATTAGTGTCCAATGCTCTCTAACTTCCTCTTGCACGTGACCAGCACGGAGCCAGACTGCCAAACACTTCTTTAAGGGCTTTTCTCCTTAGTTATCTTAGCCACCAAGATGAGAGAAGGCAGGGGAGAGAAAATGACTATGAGAAATGTTATTACATGTCTCTTGCCAATGTAGATCACACCTGCAACCCTGTTGTTTCACTGGAACATTGGCTGTGGTGGGGAAAGCAGCTGCTTCACCAGAGTTATTTCCAACTCATCTGAGCTTACTCTGTGATGGGGAAATGGTAAAATAACATGACCGCTCTATCTTTTGCAGCAATCCACCCGTGTTTTTCTCCTTTTACTTATGAACCTGAGTGAAAAACTGACTTGGATGAAAAACTGGCTGGACCATCAGGATCCACAGAAAGTGGTCAATGGTTCAAGGTCTGATTGGTGGCTAGTTTTAGGAGGTGCTCCTAAGCTGCTGAAACTGGGCTGACTGTCAAACTTTTCTATCAATGACCTGGACAGTGGGATGGATACACTCTCAGCAGCTTCATGGATAACACCAAATTGGAAGGGAGGGTCAATACTCTAGAGGACAGGGATGCCACTCAGAAGGACCTGGACAAGCTGGAGGGATGGACCAATAGGGACCTCACGAAATTCAACAAAGACAAATGCAGAGCCCTGCACCTGGGGTGGAAAGAATACATGCAGCAGACAGGCTGGGGAGCACCTCTCCTGAAAAGGACCAAGGGGTCCTGTTGGACAACAAATTGAATGATAAACCTTTTTATGGTGAGGGTGGTCAAGCACTGGAACAGGTTGCCTGGAGGGGTTGTAGAATCCCTTTCCCTGGAGATATTCAAAACCCGACTGGACAATTTCCTGCTCAACCTGCTCTAGTTGACTCTGCTTGAAGCAGGGGGGTTGGATTAGGTGGTCTCCAGAAATGCCTTCCAACCTCAACTGTTCTGTGCTTCTGTGTCAGCAACAATGCCATTGCAGCAAAGAAAGCTAACTAGACTGCATTTGTAAGATGTAAGCCAGCAAGTCAAGGAAAGTGATCATATCCCTCTGATTCACACTTGTACAGCCACATCTGAGGCATCCTGTCCAGTTTTGGGCCCACATTATAAAAGAGAGCTTGATAAACTGGAACAAGTGTGACAGAAGTCCATTGAGATGGTTACAGGGCTAGCGCATAAAGGGAGCTGAGTTTATTTAGCCTGGAGAAGAGAAGGTTAAGGGTGATCAAGTTGCCCCTTCAGCAACCAAAAAGTAGAGGGGTGAGAGAGAAGATGGAGACAAACTTTTCTCAGAGGTGTCCAGTTTTCCCAGAGATTATGAAAATCTGTTCTCAGAGTTATTCAAAACTGGACAAGGTCTTCAGCAACCTGACTTAACATTGACATTAACCCTGTCTTGAGCAGGATGTTGGAGTAGATGACCAGTAGATGATGTTATGGTACTTTGTTATGGTACTTTGAGTGTGTGGAAACACAAACAATACATGATCTATTGCTATAGAAATAACTGCCTGAAAAAGGATTTAAGCATGTGTTTGCAGATGTCCATACTTTTTCACTGAAACAGTAATCAGCRATAGAATAAACTCTACTACTATATCTGTTTTCTTTACCTTGTATTTCAACCACACGGGTTTTCATATGTACAAATTAAAGGGACTCTAGATGATGGAAGAATCATTTATTTAAAAGAATTTCTAAAATGCAATCCGAATTTCCTAAGTTATGCACTCCACTCTTTTTATATTTTATTATAAAAATGAGATGTTTAGATTGCCATTTTTTTACTGTCATCTTGCAATTAGACTTGGTTATAACTTTTTTGTTATTTGTTTAATGAAGTTTGGAACTGTTGTGWTTTTCTTTGGTCAAATTTTGCATGAATTTACTTACCTCTACCTTGTAATGTTAGTGTTGTAGACACTGTGAGAAACTGCAGCCAAACTGAAATTAGTTTAAAAGTTCAATTAGTTCTGTAAGTATTATATATATTCTGTTATTTCTACAGAAATACAGGATAAAATATTACTCTAAATTTCACCATCTCTTTCATTTAAGACCCATTACAAAAGGAAGGGCTCCTCCAAAGGATTTATTAATGTTGTTTTTTATTTCTATTACATTTGTCTGAGATCCCGGTCAAACTCATGGCCATGTTATTCTAGGCATTAGTTTAATACATAGGAACAGTTCTTGCCCAGTTAACCTGCATTTAAAAGAGGCAATCAAAATAGAAGAAAGGAAAGAAAATGTATTATGCATTCTTTTACAGGCAGCTTGAAGTTTATCTTCACTGCAAAAAGGTTATTTGAAAAATGTTCCTGAATCGAGATTGCTACCTGAAATTAAAATCCTAGTGAATTGAAGGAACAACAGTAGTAGTTACCTCAGAAGGAGTAGCTGAGATGGTGGAGATGAGACTGGTAAGCATAGATGTTGTGCCTAGAATTCTACTTTGACCTAAATTGCCTGAAATAAAAACATGCTCCTCCTCCTTCTCCTCCTCCTCCTCCTCCTCCTCCTCCTCCTCCTTCTCCTCCTCCTCCTCTGTACTGTCCATTGTTTTCAGTACCTTAGCAAGAGGTTTCAGTGTTGCTCAGGAGGTCTTTTGTAGTGAGTAGAGACGAATAACTGTCTCTGAAATCCTAATTCAAAGATTTATCAACTAGATCACCCCTCTTTCTTATGCAAGAACAGTCATTAGCGTGAGCTCTGAGCTCTTGCAACTTCATACTTGTTTAATAATGCTGCGGCTAGTACATATACTGTATAGAGGTAAGAAGCAAACTAAATTTAAATCATAACAAAAAAGTTGGATGCATCTCTGCCAAGTTTCCTCATCCTGTGAAAAGATACTGCCTGATTTTGGCCTATGTTTGTATGAAAATGACCAAAGGGCATTTGTATAAAAAATGCAATTAAGAAGATCAATTAAGCTCTTATTCACTTTCCCTGTCTGATTGATTTTAACCATTTCTCCATGCATAATACGTCTAGTTAATTGCTATCTCCAAAGCTAAATATTGATTCTGACATTAGCTTGCCAGCTAAGAGAGGTTACTTTCCACAGAATATCCATGTTCAAAACGCACTTTCTCATATAACTGAAACAAAACAGATTAATTATTCATATTTCAATTCTATTATAGGTCTTTATAATTTATTCTAATTCTATTCCATCCTGTCACAGTTCCTGTGGGGTGCTCTTCATTGCTATCCTTGACCCACTTCCAATAGTGCATTAAGCTATGTGATTAACATCTGTCACATGTTGTTTGTTCTCTCATCTTCTCCCCAGGGATGTAAGTGTGTGCAGTGAAGTGTCCTGTTAATTTGTTATTTTAAATATGCATGTTGCTATGTATTTATTAGTGAAGGCAAGGTCAGGGAAATGGGCCTTACATTTGGACAGAAACTGATCAGGTTTGTGATGCATTTTTGTCCCAGGCCCAGATGTAAAATATTAGTAGTGTTGAGAGCAAAGTTAATATAGAGATTTAATGTTATAGGAGTGCTGTGATGTCACACATTCATTTTGCAGGTTCTGTTGCAGTATTTTGTTTTACTACATTTCTTTTCATAGAAACGCATGTCTACTTATTTGATAATTATCCTGAATATAACATGCCTTTTGGTTTGGAAGTTATCTTTCATCTGCAGCAGCAAAACTGATGATATCATAAGCACATGTATGTATGGTGCTACCTGACAATATTTTAACCTTAACGTAACTAGGCCTGCCAGTGAAGAGCAGGTCTTCATTAAGAACAGATTGTCACAGTTTTACAACTGTTTATAATTTTATCTTAATTTTTCTTGTCTGTGCTTTCTGAAGTGGTTCCTCAGGTAACTTGTCTTTACTTTCCTTGCTGAGTTTCTGTCCAGTTTATTTCTCTGGTCAGCTTGACCTGGATAAAAGCTATGAGCCATTAATTTTTAAAAAGATGAAATGGTGATTTTGTAGTTTCAGGCTGTTTCAGACTGAAGTGTGTGATACAGCTGGGAGGCTAATCAGTAACTTTCTGAGAAATACCAATTAATGAAAAAATCAGTGGTCTGGATCGCTTTTAGAAGAAGAGGGTCTGTCTTTATTAGGTTCCTATATTTGCTGCATGTTTGCTTTGTTATTCTAAGAGTACTTTCAAAATGGAAAAGGAAAGTTTGAAACAGAATGCATGATAAAAGAAAATGAGAAGATTATAAATATGAACTCTGGGTCTTTTGAACTGAGTGGCTAAACTTTAGTTAACCTTAGTGGGGCTAGGATTTCATCTGGAAGGTTTCTGGTGGGGTTCTTCAAGCCATAAAATGCAGGTGTAAAGGAATACTATCATCAATGACACACAACAGTAGAGCATGCTAATAACTATAATATATTTTATGAAATTAAGAGAGTTTTTTCTGTGTCTTTGGACTGTCACCAGATTTCCCACATGGGACTGATTTTCTCTGTCATGTTCAACTCTTTGAAGCAATGATGACTGTGAAATGCTGCATATCAGGTTTCAGTACTGCCACTTACATCCCTGCTCCTTCACTCTCCAACGCCTGATCTAATGTAATTGTTCATCTTGTTCTGTTTTTGTTCAAAAAAATCTCACAAACTACAAAAATATCCATTAGCTTAGATTAGGGCTTTCTAGGCTTTCGAAATTTAGCAAGCTGACTTAACAGTTTCTACTTCATGTTACATCTGTCAGCCAAAATCAGCCCTCTGATCTGCTGTTGATAATAGTAAGGACAGCTAAGATTACAACAAGGGCAAGACTTGGATACAGAAAAAACTATTTGCCCCTGAAAATCAACTTCATTATTTACTAAAATAAACTGAGAAGCTGACTTCCATTAAGCTCCTATAACAAGATACCTTTGAGTGACCACATCCTCAGGTAGAGAGACAGGAGATTAAATCATTCTTTCAGAAGCAGAGCAAGATAGAAAATGGCCTTAAAATTGGAGAAGAATTTTTCAAAATGAAAAAGAAAAATCATTTCCTGATGTTCAGCTGAAAGGCTGTCCAAACTTCAAAAGCCTACTTGAATTAACTCTTTCTCTCCCATACCAAGCACTTAGTGAGGAGACCAGAATCAAAGGTCTATGCTGTGCAGTAAACTCTTCTCAGTCTGACCCTAGGATTCGGCTGCCCCTTCTGAATTGTCTCCTGCTCTGTGGGGGTAGGAGATGGTAGAAGAAGAGTCTTTTTCCTGCATGAACTTAGTCCCACAGACACTTGCGCTACCCCCAAAATTCTAGACCTCTGTGGTCCAGGAGCTGGATTTATATTAGGTACTTAATCATATGGCCAACAGGATTTTTTTGTGACTACAGATAATACAGAGCATGAGTTACTGAAGATGCCATTGCTTCCTACTGAATATTATTATAGGGGTAATTTCTCATGTAGTTAATTATGTCTAATGCCAAATTAAAATTTGCTAGTGTTGATTGTAATTGGCTGTGTTTTGCTGCACATGGAAATTCTTAATGCTGCATGTCTTAAATCATAGTTCTGGAGTAGCAGTTAAGAAGGATTCTTCAGAGTGAAGAACTGACAACTGTAATTGGATAATGGATTAATTGAAGCAGGTTAAGCAATTAAGGAATTCTATTTATAGCCAGAGCAGATTTCTCACTCTTCCCATTCTCCTTGTTTGTTATTTTATGTATAAAAGAAGGTAAAAGCATAGCCTATGTTCCCACAGTCTTTACCAGAAGTTATAAATGTGTAGATTCATAAAAGTAGATTCAGTGCCTGAGTAAACTCAGGCACTGCTGAGATCTGGATTAAACGTAGGTCAGAATATGGTTTTGGTGGCCAAGTCAGGGCCAAGGCTCAGGTTCTGATTTATGTAAATCAAATAACTTAGAAAACTTCTTAACAAGATTTCCCATCAAAATGGGAATGCCATCCCCTTTTTGGTCTTCTGGGACAGTCCTCATCTGGATCAATGTGGGTCTGTTGCTCTTTTGTGAAAGTTTCTTCACTCATCTAAGTCTCAGGAGAGTGACAGACTCTTTCTTCAAGGTTTTGGCAATAGCTGAACCTTGTTGGAAAAGGGGCCTCCATGCTGTTTGCATATTGTCCAGGGCCAAAATTATGAGTATGGTTTATGATTCAGGCACTGCAGTCTGAATAATCTGGAGGAATTCATATTTGAAATTCTGGTTTTGGCCCACTCTAAGTTCGTTCTTGTTTTTATTTCTTATATATTGATGAGGTGTTTGAGCAGTATAATTTTCAAGGAATCAAAACATATATGACCCAGACTGGGGAAAAGAATGTGGAGTTTTGTCTCTTCTCCTCTGACTGCTGCCTGTCCCTTGGCCCCTGTTCCATGGTCCAAGGAAGACAGGGTCCGTGTTTCATTTTTATCACTAATGCAGACGAGGATAAGAGATTGTAATGAAAGAGCCAAGGTCATAGTCCATGGCAAACAAGTGAAATAAGATTTTAGCTGCTGTAAAGCTGCTAACTGTTTAGCAGTCAAGAACTAGTTCTTGTGTGTTGTACTTCAGTCTGCCATCAACATTTTGTGTCTGAGTAGGGTGCATATCAGTGAAAATCACCTTGATAACTTTCATGCCCCGTTAATTTTGTTTATTTTAATTATGATTCTAAATGACACCAAGGGTCTTCCCTTGGACTCCTCTTGATATCAGAGATAATAGAATTTCTTTGCTGGATCTTTTCTAGGTCTCGGTGTTTTCATTTAAAGGTAAAAATGGGTTTTCTTTTCTTTTTTAATTGTGGCAGCAAATTCCTGTGCGTATTGTTTCATAGTGCAATTCAAGTTTTTTCCATTTTGAAAGACTTTTTAAGGATTGAGATGCTAGTAATATTTGAAAATTGTTCATTTTTGTGAAGACCAATTTAATTTCAGTAATGAATAGCATTAGTTATAAAAGATGTAGATCCTTTATTAAGGATCTTAATATCTTGTTAATGAGTAAGAGGTCACAGTAAGCATTATATTCAATCGCCAGTGGTCCAGATAAGATCAGACTTTACCTTCTTGCTATTTCTAAAATGAAAAGAACACAATACCTACCACTCCTCTTAAAATCTGAACAAATTAACAAAAACTTTTAGTTTTTCTCCTTAAGGAGCAAAATAACAAAAAGCAAACCTTTTCTCTCATGCTTCTATTTATCTAGACATAAATCCAAGTATTTCTTTTTCTTTACTGAAAGCTTCTGCTGTTACTGTTATGGTAGTATTTAGGGACTAATCAAGGATAAGGCCCCAGAGAAGTTGATGATTTCTGTCTCAAGTATCTTAATATTAGAGATGAAGAGAAGCAACTTGACAAGCCGTGAAGAAGGCTTGATTTTTAGTTTTAGACCTTCATCTACCAAGTGACTTTGGTTTCTAGGCTGTGGGGTCTGAAGTGCTTCACAAACTCCTGTGTCAGCTGAGTTTCTGGGCTTCATTGGTGAGTTGCCACAAACCCAGAGTTTCCTGACCCTCTTCAGCYTTTCCAGAATTTTATTTAGGTTTGACCAGTTTGCTCTTCTTGAAACTTCTTTTCTGCTTTGGAGAGCAATTAATTTATTTTTGTTGTTTTTCATTCCAGATAGACATGAAACAGAAGTACTTCTGTTCCTGTGAGAAACCCAGCTAACTCACAACCTCAATAAAGAGGAGCAAAAGGTTTGGGGAGCTTTCTGGGGAGCTTTCTGTGTGCACAAGAGAGCACCGTTGGTCTGTGTGTCAGGAGGGCTTGTTGGGGAGGCAGCCTTGTGCCCGCAGGATGCTTCACTTCGCTGTGCAGAAAGAGCACGGGCCATCCCCAGTTACCCCCTCTCTCCTTTCCTACCACTGCAGCAGCCAAGGAGTTGCTGGAGAGCCCTTGTCTCTGTGCTGTCGGTCACATTGCTGATGATAAAAAAATTTTAGGCTTGTTTGCTGCTGGCTGGACACACTCACCCCTGGGTTTCCAGGCTGTGGGACGTTTGGGGAGTCACTCCAGAAACAGGAAACCATTGCCTTGACTATAGCCGGTAAGGTTTCCAAGAGAAAAAGCCATTATGGGGGATCTGAATTACTTTTCATTTACTTCTTGATATAGCATTGCTGAGGACACCCTGCGGAATGTGACTTAAGTCAGCCTGTTTTGTGGCAGTCTTACTCAGAAAGGCTTTCATGTTATCCTGAAGCAAACAAGACAGGGCATCTCAGACAAAAATAGCTGTATGGTGAAGATATTTGCCGTTATATGGTCACTGTAGGCCTGCTGTTCTTAAAACCAAAATCATARTCTTGCTGAAAGCTGATTTCTTGCCTGCATCCTTTGTCATTGTCCAGAGCAATTTCACAAATGAAAATTAGGAAGCATCGTTGTCTTTATTGCTGAGCTGTGCTTTGTTGCTAAGAATTTTAACTTAAATGTTTTGAGGCTGAGTTCAAGACAAAGCATTTCAGTGTCATATCTTTGCTTAGTCAATCTCTGATGTTTATGATTGCAAAGGAAAAGGTCTCACCCACTGAGTCAGCCTGAATATGTAGTAAGAGGATTTATGCTGAAGAAATATGTATGCTGCTGGTCAAAACTGGAAGCGTGATCTTCATCAACAATCATACCAGATCATTGGGAACTTATCCACATAATGCTCTTGGACATAAGAGACAAGCAGAAAAGGATCATAATTCCTTATATAGATTCAAAGATAATGACTTCTGTATTTGAAAAAGGAAAAACCCATAGAACACATCTGCCAGTCAGCCTGCCAATTAAAAGCCAATGGACTGGAGCAAAAGGAGCATGGCAAATATTCTTTCCTGCAGCTGTCAAACAAACAGATAATGAAGTGAGACTTTAGAAATTTCAGAATACCCRGAGCAAGAGCTCATAGGTTCTGAAATGTTTGAAATGATGGATGTTTCTGCACAGGTGCTAAATAGAAGATGGTTCATGTTCTAGGATGACTATTATCAGTAAAAATACATTTCATCAATTTTTTCTCATTACCCTCTGAAGACGTCAAGTCTCTTACACGGTCTTTGACACTACAGGCGTTAGGGTATTCACATTGTAACCAATTATGAAAGAAAAGTTTTGCAGGTACCTTCTAAGGAAAGTTGCCTTTCAATATTGCAGTGGTTTAATGCAACAGCCTGTGGTTAGAAATTATTGCATGCTTTTGGGAATCAAAGTGCAAGTCATTCATTAGCAATCTTTCCAAGGTTTTCCATGTTATGAAGTCCCTCAAGCATTTTCTGAAGAACTGTGAAACTGTCAGAGACTACCAGCATTATTCCACCTTTATCTGATTGTTGTACTGATACCTGTGAAGGCCAGAAATACATGGTCTCTATAGCTGAAGAATGATGCAGACCTTGAGATTCTTGTTGAACAGGTCACACATACAGAACTCTCTATACTGACAACAAAAGCTAATAAGCTGAATAACAATACGGGAATTTGTCGAGATTGTAAGTGCTGGGTGAGCAAGGCATTTGAAACATTCCTGTATCCACTATCTGCTGAAGGAAGAACCTGCCCAGTACTGTACATTGCCCTATGCACCAGTGGCTGATCTTTGACATCAGTGATGCAAGATGATCACCCTTTTTTGAAGAGTTTCCCAAGTAAGACATCTCCAAATTGGAATTTATACTGCTTTAGGGATTGCTTGCCAGAATTATGACCATGGTAGCATACTTCAGCTGTGTGCTGATTGCAGATTCAGCTGAGCCTGAACTTGCTAAGAGACTCAAAAAGCTCTAGGCCAGTTTGAGAAATCAGGTGTCTGAGTTAAGAAGGAAAAAATTGCAACTAGAAGATCAGTATCACTTTCTTGTGCTATGGCACCAAAATATATGGAAAAAATGAATCTGACAGAAGAAAAGGGAAGATAAGCTCAGCAAAGACAAATGAAAAGTCCTGCATCCTGATGGAAAAACTCCATGTAACAATACAGGCCGGAGGCCAACTGGCTAGAAAGCAGCTTTGCAAGAAAAGGCCTGTGCTTCCTGGTGGAGAACAAAAGGAGCATGAGTCAGTAGTGCATGCTTGCAGGAAACAAAGCCAACCACATAGTAGCCTCTATTAGCAAGAGTAGCCAGCAGGTCCAGAGAAGAGATCCTTCCCCTCTGTTCATCTTTGTGAGACTGCAGCTGGAGTACAGTGTCCGGCTTTGCCCCCTAGCACAAGAAAGGTATTGACTTATTGGAATTAGTCCGGTGCAGGGTCACAGCATAGTTAGAGGGCTGGAGCACAGGATGTATTAGGAGAAGCTGAGAATGCTGTGTTTGTTCGACATTAAAAAAGAAGGCAAAGAGAAGATCTAATTACCCTCTACTACTGCCTAATGGGAGTGTGAAGAGAAGATGGACCCAGACTCTTCTTAAAGGTGCACAGTGGAAGGACAAGAGACAAAGGGCACAAGTTAGAACACAGGAAGTTCTGACATGATGTAAGAAAAATATTACCATGAGGTGGTCAAACAGGAGCCTGGAGCAACTGTAGAATCTCCATCCTTGAGGTTATTCAAAATTTGACGAGACCAGGCAGCCTAGACCTCCTCTGAGTGGAAGGTTGAACTAGATGATATCTGGAGGTCCTTTCCACTCTACATGATTTTATAAAGGGCAATTGACTGACTCTGAGCCAAAATCCAAATAGGAAATTCAAGTGTTCCTTGAATTGCTCTGATCACTACTGAAACAACTTCATTTTGTAAAATCAGCAATCATTAAAATGCCTTATTGCCTGTTAAACAAAGGAGATCCTTAGAAATGATTTGCCAGTGTTTAGAGGCTTTCGAAAAAATCAGGCAACTGCTGTCCAATTCGGCACTCATCCATTACGATGAACAGAGACTGTTGCTGATTACTAACTATGCATCTTTTTGTGGTTTTGGAGCCATCCTCAGCCATTCATTAAGAGATGGAATTGAAGCACCTTTTCTTTGCTATTCAGAAATGCTGACATCCACTGAACAAAATAAGAATTGATAAAGGGCTTGCCACTTCTAAGGATTTTCTCCAAAGACAAGCCAACAGCTTCAGTCATATTGCTGTGTATGCAGTGATGGAGATATTTATGCAGTAATAGAGAGTTACACTAAGTGCTTATGATCACACATTTTTTTGTGAGCCAGAAAAAATTATTATTATAAATGTCAACGTGTGGAGGTGACTGCCACTGCATATAACAAACAGATTGTGTTCTTCCACCTGCAGCTGAATTTTCGGTGCTGGAATGCATCCTATGCCTGTTCAAGCCAACCATGTCATGAAAATGTCTGCCAAGGATCTATCCATAGCTTGACATGTGTCCTTGGCTGGGTGGGGAGGAGGAGGTTGGCCAACAAAGTGACTGAATGGAGTTGAAATAATTTTTAACCCAGCAGTCTGTTCTGTCTGCTAATGAAGAAGTTTTATTTTGAAATTCATGCCAGAAATCAACAGATTATTTTGGTTTTAGCTACATTATGTCCAGCAAATTCAGATACTGTGCAGCTAAACATGTTGACCTGAAATTGCATATGACGCTCTGAAATCAGTGCTACCATAGTCAGAGTTGAACGTGTCAGTCAGCAACAACCACAGTGTTTCCCTGGGAGGTGTCCAAGAAGACATGTCAAGTTTCAAATTCACTGGCCTCTTCTTCTGAAAGAATTTCCTGAGTGTGATAGGTTCTTATACAAAATAACTTGAAGTGATTTTTAGTCTCATCATGAACATCTGTTGCAACAGCCTCTGCTGTTTCTCAACAGAGAAAAAATCACAATTACTGAATATATTGTATTTGACATCAGAACTACCTTCAGTTCTGGTAAGGTCAAGGACTTTCCCAAAAGCAACCTAATTTGAACTGTTACTACTGCATCATGCCTTTTCCAGGGAAACAGTCAGGCCAAATGGCTCAGTCTGTCAGAGATGCTTAAAAGGGATTATTAATAGGCTCATTACTCAGAATATTTACTCTTGTTCAACTACATCAGCCCAGATGAGCTAAACATGGGATAGGTCAAGTCACACCACAGTTGTCTCAGCCTTGTTCTGCCAGAAAACTGTGATACAGGTAAGAGAAAACTGTGGATTTCTCTCTGTCATTATATATATATTTTAATTGTATTTGCGGAGTAGGAGAATTCAAAATTGCAAGAAACTGTGAAGCTGGACCAAAGGAAGTTCCTTCGACGGTTATTGATAAAACCTTGTCTAAGCTCATTAGAGTCTTCATTTAGATGGGAGAAGCACTTCTGAGTCATTGTTTCCAAAGTGTAAAGCAGTATATAGAGAGATCACAGCAGAATGGAGTGCCCACTGATGGATGATTATGGTTATGGTCATCTATAGGGGAGAGCCATTTCATATATGCAAGGGGAGATCATAGGACAAGTGGCCATTTGCAATGCTGTGTGGTATGCACAGGAGTGTTTTCTCTTGGTGCAGGAAAGGTGCGTGAACTATTTTGTTTCTTTCACTCTCTACTCATACAGCAGCAACCTGGGAGATATAGGAGGGCCTTGTTCATGTTTTTTTGGTCTTTATGTTGGTGATATTACAGAGGTCGTGTTCACTTGCTGTTGGCTGCTTCAGTTTGTGTCATGCTTCTCAAGCACAATAGGGAAAGACATAGAACACACAACAAGCAGAATATTGATCTGAAAACATTGTGTTAGTTCAGTTATTATTATTTAATGTCTTCAGTAGGTTTTACAGAGAATGTAATTAACAGAAAAAGAAAGACATGGAAAAAAAGATCTGGAAGAAAAAAGATGGAATTGTCAGGGCAGGCAGAACCTGGGGGCAGGAAAGTGTGAAAAACATGTAATGTGAGACTAAGATGAAAGATCTCTTATCTTTTGCTCTTGAGCAAAGGAAGGAATTATGCTATGCAGATGCACTGCTGCTTTGGTAGGCTTCTGGTGTCTCCTGGAAGGGGTAGGCAAAGTGAGAGCACAACTGCAACAGATTGCTGTGCAGCTGCTTCATGCAAGGGCAGAATGCTTCTGCTCAGAGTTGCTGAAAACTCTACAGAAGTCATCCAGAAACCTGCCACTCTGAGTTTCTCCAGCCACGCAGCCCCCTTGCTGGTGTATCTTCCCTTCTCAGGTCTACTTGGTTCAGGCTCCTAATGGAGCTAGAGGTTGGGGGAGGGAGGAAAGGGGAACTGTAGTAGTTCTGGACTGTGGGCTAATAAGAAGATGATTTTGGTAGTTCTGAAAATTCCCCATCTACTGCCACTGGCCCTGTAATGACTTCTGAGGCTTCCTAGCTGTTAACCTCAGTTCCTAGAATGAATTAACCTTCTCCTTCCTCTGAACTTAGCTTGGTAAATTAGTTTTGACATAGAATATTCAAGCTACAAACATTCTATAAAATGTGAATGAAAAATTTATTCTTTCTCTGACATAAGATTAACAAACCCAGGCAAAATGACCAAATGCTGTGCAGCTGTATCTAAGCTGACTAACATGAACTCTTACAACATAGAAATGAAATGAAATTGCTTTAAGAGTTTTTTGATGTTTCTCATTATGAGGCAGTGCAAATGGTTCAATTCATTCAATAAAGTTTTAAATAAAAAGAAAATTAACTGTAATTCTGCCATTAACTGCCAACAATTAATATTACCTCTTAGAAGGTAAGTCTCCTTGGTTTCATTCTTGACAATTCAGCCCCAGAAATCAGTAATTTRTCTTTATTGCATCAATGCACCTTAATCAAAACCAGAGGATGTAACTACTTAAAATGATTTCTAATTTAATTGTGTGCTTTTAAAAAAGGATATTTCATATTAGTGATTTCTTATGATGGGATAAAAAAAATCTCTAAGGCCTATGTAGCCTTTCAGGAAATACAGTATTCAGATAGCAAGCTCTTAATCATAATTTTCTTTTGACAAAACTGCATCTCTGAAGTGTTTTGAGAATTGATAAATAATCTGTTCATCTGAGCAATGCCATACTGGAAGTCTGTTTTAGGTAGCCTCCTCATAATATGCCTATAAATCCTCAGAAAACATTAGAAGATCCCTATTGCCTTTGCCAACGTGGGACCAAGTTATTAATTTTTTGTTTCTAATTATAAGCTAGTGATTTTGCTTGTGTAAAAACTATAGGATTAGGACTGTATGAAGTCAAGAAAGGAATAATAACATCAGAAAGTTCACTAGAAGAGAAAACCCCTGAAACTTTTGGTCTTTACTAGAGAAACTGAAATTAGATGTATAACTACCTTTTCCCCCTTTTTCATTTTGATACATGTAATACAAGGTTTACTACGATTCTGGGCAAGTTTTTGTCTATAGTAAGTCATATGCTATAACTAAAGTTTTTCCAGTAGTGGGTAATACATTATTTTCTCTGCTTTCTCTGTTTAATTTCCAGTAATTTCCAGTTGAGTTATGTTAGAAACAAACTGACATCAAGAATGTTAAAGAAAACATAAAAGTAATCCCCAAAGATAGGGAGTCCTTATGTACCTCAAATGAGTTTTGCATAAGAAAGATTCAAAGAATGCATGCACATTTTTGCCACTGACTCAACTGTTGTGATAACAGGAGTAGGATTTCAGAAACGTCACTGTAAATGCGAAATCTGCCATTCATCTGATGTATTACACATATATCCTACTGAAGCTCAGGTGTGCTTTATGGCACACCCTAGGGTCCTGATCCAGTGATCATTCATAGCTGGCTAGAGCATGCTCTAAATCCATTCTGGTCTGTCTTCTTTCTGCAAGAATCAAGGCATTGAGAAATGGCTGGTATGCATCTGGATTTTATCATAATATAGGAGCAATGGGTTCAATGTGTTTGGAAGTACTCCCAGAACCACCTATTTTTATATAGCTGGTGAAGAGATAAAAGAGGAGTTAAAGATTGACTTTGATAAGATGAAATGAATTCTTCTTATAGTATATGACACATTCCAGTACTCTAACACTGGAAAATAGTCCTACCTGATGGGCCCTGAGTGCTTCAGTTTCATTCAGTCAGCTGAACGCTGAGTGCTCCAAACCAATGCTTAAAGGAGGCTAAGAAAACCATTTTGTGGGGCTGCCCAGGTTGATGGGTAGCCTCAGAAAGTGTCGGGAGAAATCCTGTGCCATCCTTACACTACTTCCTCTGATACTAGTAGTTCAGATATTCCTATTAGATATTATAAAATCATAAAAGGACAGGGACCTAAAGATCTAATGGACCTAAAAAGATCATCTGATCCATCTCTCTGTCTTTCAGAGAAACTTCTGTGTCATTCATGACAAGTTTGTCTAACTTGTTCTTTAAAGACCTCCACAGATGGGGTCTCTCCAAACAGTTTTTAATAGTATTTCACAGTTTTTCCTAGTATTTTTTTTCCTGTTTTTCAGACCTATCTGCTAGAGCCATAAAGAAAAAAAAAGATCCCCTTCCTCGTTATAGCTTTTCACATAACTTAAGATTTTGGTCACGTCTTCTCTTATTTTTTTTCTATTTTAGACAGAACAACCCCATTTTGTTTAGCCTTCTCTTATGTGTTGTGTTTTCTTCACCTCTGATTGTATTTGTTGTTCTCCCCAGACTCTCTTCACTTGGCCCACCTCTTTCTTGAAGTGTGGTGGCCAGCACTGTACAACTACTGCTGGATCTGAATAGCCTGGAAAAATTGTCCTTGTGTGTTTGCTCTGATTGCATATCCCATTACAATTCATGCCTTTTTCACAGCAGTGTGACACCGTTGGCACATATGCAACTTGAAAGTCATGGACAGCCACTGTTTCTTGTCTGCAGAACTTCTACTTAGCTAATGTTTCCTTCCTACTGTTCACATTTTCAGCACAAGATTAGAACCATGTAGTTACCTGTGTGAAATATTGTCCTGTTTTTCTGGACTTCTATTTCTTCAGTTGGTGATTCTGAACTGTCCTCTCCTCCAGCATAAAGGCAGTAGTCCTCAAGCTAGTGAAGTAAATGCTATATGGTCACAGTTGTGTAAGATGCTGTCTGAGTTTAGTCACATCTGCATAGTCTGCAGAGCCTCCAGTGCTAATTCAGAGAACTAAGCAGGTCAGAAGCTCCACTGACTATAAGACTACCTTTAGGTTAGGTGTCTAAAATCAGATGTTATGGTATCTTTCCTCTATGCTCCGACAGTCT
The DNA here is from genome assembly GCF_003343035.1 of Apteryx rowi. Taxonomy (NCBI): domain Eukaryota; kingdom Metazoa; phylum Chordata; class Aves; order Apterygiformes; family Apterygidae; genus Apteryx; species Apteryx rowi. The sequence continues at coordinate 1,383,652 of NW_020448863.1, forward strand.
CTGTGAATGTAACTCATTTCATCTAGCTTCAGCTCCTGAAGAGCTCAAGGTGTCTGGCTGAAGCTACTTGTCTGAAATCACACTGTAGCCAGTGGACCTTCCAGAGAGTAATTAATCTAATCTTTCTCAGCCATTGATCTTACTTTGGAAGGAATCATTCCCTGACAAGCTTATTATATTTCACTGGGCACTGAGGGAGCCTAGATTACTAAAATTTGGACTGCTAACATTAGATGGGATAGATCTGGGCCTACACCTGAGCTTATTTGTCTGTAAAGCTGGATAATTCTGCTTGTTTCATGAGGGTATTTAAAGCCTAAGTGGTGCTTTTGAATGGACTCAGTTGATGAAGTAGTTTAGAAGCGTGAGGGTAAATTATGAAGGAAGAAAAGCATATATCCGGTACTTTTAGGCACACAAAGACTTTTTGTCTTGCTTTTGGAAATGTTCCATGAAACAGCAATGAATGGAAGAGCCTCCTGGTCAAATAAACAGCTCATGCATTCTACTTTTCAATAATTTGTGTCCAGTTAATGGTATAATATGATATGGCTTTACAGGTTGGAGCAAGTTTTGCCAAAGCTTATTATGTGACCTTTGTTGTCTTCAGTCATTGTAAGACTCTTCAGCCCACCAGAACAAGGTTACCCTAGTGCAATTAAGGTTTGAGAATCATGTTTGTGATTGCCCCATGTTGAAATCTGTCCTGAATTTTGTATGCCAGAAGGCTCTTTGGTCTGAGACAAATTTTTTTTTTTTTTTTTTTATAGCTGATATACTATCTTTTAAATGAATGACTTTGGAGGAAATAATAAAATAAAGTAGCATTAAGTTGTGCAGGGATGGGAGAGTGAGAAGAAAATGAGAAATGAAAAAAGGAGAAATAATGAGACTTGAATCATTCCTGCTGTTATGGATTTTGCCTAATATTCAAGTTCAGCATACAATCTAAACTGTGCCAGTTATGTGGTGTTGATAGCGAATTGAAAGAAAAGTTGTTTTTTGAAAATTTGTGAGGAAAAAGAGAGGGTTGACTGTTATTTTGCACTGAGAAATGCTCTGACATGTAAAGAGAGCAATAAAAGTTCCTAAATAAATGATTGTCTGAGAATTGTCATTACTCCATCTAATATCAGTTTAGTTTTTAATATTTATTACTTTCCTGGATAGTGGAAGATGAGAAATGAGTGTCTGAAACTGGGCAAAAAGCTATGATTTTCATCAGGAATTATTTATAAAAATGCACTTTTCTGGACATGGTAAAAATGTGAACATAAAAATATCAGCTTATCTTCTATTGACATACACTGAATAATGTGGTCTGAGCAATCCCTTCCCTATTCATTATCCATGTTTTTAGAATTCTTTTTTTTTTTTTAATGGAATTAATCCTAGCAGGTAATGAATCCGAGTAGAGAAATCATAATCTTAAATGGGCAGAATAATAAAAGAACACAGATCACATGAATATTTATGAAAATTCTGATTAGAGACAGCTTTTAGCTACAAAAATTACATCTTGATTCAAACGTACTAAAAATTTATATATGTTTTTCAAGGTATCACGGAGTTAACACTGAATGGACCAGTAAAGTTGAAAGTCTGCAGCCACTTTTCCACTTTTTCTTTTAGTAGGCTTTGGATTCAATGGATTGTAAGTCCACTCCTAGTCCATATGGACTGTTTGTGGAGTAACTGTTCAAAGATCTGATTAGTCAAATGTCCAAATCATTCTCTCCAGCTTGAAAAATTGACCTTTAGTGTGTATAAGCCTTATAAGGTTTAGTGTGTGTATAAGCCTTATAAGGTTTAGTTTGGGGAAAGTATCCCAAAGGATTTTCAGAATCTTTTTTATCTGGAAAATTTGAAACGAATTTTTCCTCTATTTTCCCTCTATTTCTGTTCTGTTACATCCCATGGGGCAGCCATTGGCTTTTTGGGAATGCATCAAAGATATTTCGTGTGAACAAGCTGAGAGTAGAAATGCAACGTTAACACAGGTTACAATAAACAGTTGGAACCTGCAACATTGATTTTCTGTGTGTTTCTTAGATCAGCAAAATCATCACTCCCTTTCTATATTTATATTCTTGCTCTGATATATTCCATGTTCAGAATTCCTAATTTCTTCAGTTCCTTTCCCTCTTTTCTTTGAGAAAATAATCTGGCAGTTGGGATAACAAAAACTTCAGCCATACTGTGTGAACATCTGGGAAACTTGACCATAAAATGTTGAGTTCARCAGTCAAATTTTAGTAGTTGGCTAAGTCATTTGCACTGGAATTGCTGGGTTATCTCTGTCCTTGGAGACCAATATTAAGTGAGTCTTTTTCTAAGAAAAGTGGTAGAAGTATCATCACTGAAACATTCGTTAAACATTTCTTCACTTTATGGAGTTCAGCAAATAGTCGTTAGAGATTCAGAATGAACACTGTAACAGGAGACTAACTTTCTGTTCCATGTTATGCCCAGCTGTGATCTTGTCCCCAGACCTGATGTAGTTGTGGCACTGAGTATATTGTACTTCTGTTGACCCTTAGTCATTTCCCATGTATTCCCTGGTTTTACTGTTTGGGATGTACACTGCAGAAATCTTTCTCTTGTTGCTTCAATATACTGCAGTAATGCTAGGCAATAATATGAAGCAATAATATGACCAAAGTCTTACTCCTTGGTCATCAGATAATGCCAAGCATTTGTCATTGTTAGCATTTTCACAGTTGCAATACCATGTTCTGGTCTGATGCAGGTGTGGCAACAAGGATGCTCTATGTTTGGTGCTTCTTATGTGGTGCCTCACTGATCCTGCCATTTGGGACATGCACTGCAGGAGGCTCTAGCTGCTTCAGGACTCCAGGTTTGTGTGAGGCAACATTGTTTTCACTGGCTGCATTTTCTTTTATTCCTACTTCTCTCCCTTCTCTCTTGCCTTGTGCCTTCTCCTTTACCCACAAGAGGATGTTCTAGTTGTTCTCTATTGGCCATGAATATTAACAGCATGTATTTTGCCACGTGAAGATGCACTCCAAGCAGCCAGGTCCCCCTCTTCATTGGGCATTTAGCAGCAAATGCCCAAGCAGTGACCTAGTTAAAGAATAAATGATCTAAGAAAGTTGGTGCATAAGCTCAACTTGGCAAGAACAATCAATATGCTTACATGCACCCATGCAACCATCCTCTCTTTCTATATGTTTCATGAACAGACCTCTAGCTATAGGCTCCCAGGCCAACATAACCCTTCTTGTCTCCTCACTGCATTGTTACACTTCTGTTTTTTTCCAGCAACCATAAATAGATGAAGGCTTAAATTTTCTGTCTGCTCTTCGCCCACTAGAAAAGGAGAATATGTTAGAAATTTCCTTTAGGAATGTACCAGGTGCCAAATACCTAAATTTTTCCAAACACACAGACAATAATACTGAGCTCTGAACCACTTTTAAGGTATGTATCTGAATGAAATATATGAATAAAAGCATTCTAAAGTTATTTCATCCAATATTGAAATCAAATGAAAATATGGTACATCACAGAATACAATTAGTTTTGTTCTTTTTTTCTATGCCTTTCATTTTAACATGTTACAGAGGCAGAGAATTTTGTACTGAATTCATCAGTACTGTTTTGCCTCTTGTATATAAGAGGCCAGCTTGGTTTGTTACTAGGACAACTTGATAGTTTGCTCCACACACATATGGGAGTATTTCTTATGTTGGCATAATCTTTCACCACAGCTAAAAGCAGTTCAGATCTTCACTCTTCACTCTGATATTTTTAGTCTGTGTGTGTCTAGTTTTCTCTCTCAATCTTTCTCTCTCTCTCTCTCCTTCTGTATATCTTTACCTAATTTGTTGAATTATTTTCCATCAGCAGTGTCACCATAAAAATTGCCGTTGTTCTAGTTTATCTCAGAAATCACTCAAGTTTACTGCCTGACAAAAAATTACAGGCTTTGAGGGCTTAAGGCTTTCCTGAGTTGTTTGTCTTAGTGTATCATATGACTAAAAGCTGTGGAATCAAAAAAAAAAAAAAAAAGGAAAAGTGGACATTTTTCAACTTTTCTTCTACCATGTAACAGTGCCACCAGCATGGCTAAGCGTTTGGATGAGATCAGTTTATAGGTGAAGACCAGCTGGCAATAATTGAACTGGAGGGAGAGAGCAAAACACTTGGAGAAGTTTGATGCTGGAAGGGTTGTGGTTTTGGGTTTTATTTACTAGTTTTCAGATTTTTGCCATTCTTTTTACTCTCCTTTCCATCAGGTAATGTAGTTGTTATCACTTAATGAATCATAGGTGATCACAATACTTGATGAAAAATAATGAATCTAACCCTGATTATTTTGGAAAATGAATGCAAAAAATTGAAACGTTTACAGGAGAAGCATACAAGAATGCTGTAGGTGCGTCAAAACAGAAGAATACAGATTAAGCCACAGAAATGGCATGTGAACAATCTATACAAGTTTCATGAAGACTGACACACTGTACTAAGGTGTGCTTCAGCTTGTACAATGCTTTAAAGACCCACATTTTATTTAGCATATATTGCATTCTTGGGTGGAATAATATCTCTGCAACATAACAACCAGTGTCAAATCTGGTTGCCATAAAATCAAAGCTATGAAAGAGAATTTAAGTCAGGGTCCTGCGGGTGCCCCAGCACTTCCCTGTCCCTGCCCATTCCTGGGCCTCCCCCAGACTCATCCCCCATCTCAGCCCAGCCTGGGGCTGTCAGTCCCTGTCTTGAGATGCTGCAGCGGTGCCGGCTCCAGCCCCGCCATGGCGCTGCCCCTGCCCCTGCCCAGCCATGGGTCCCCCAACCCTGACCCACAGGCATCTGCCCGGCCTGGTCTTGGCCCGGCCTGGCTCCACGGTGCTGCCTGATGCCCCCCCATGCCTGGGACTGCCCTGGTTGCCCCTGGTGCCCTGTGCCGTCGGGGCAGGGGGACGGGCTCGGTCCTGCCCGGCTGGGAGCCCCTGCTGATACCAGCACCTGGCCCTGGGGAGCACCCAGCCTGCACTGCACCCTGCCAATATGTGCTGTTACGATTTCCACAAAAGATAGATTTGGGGGCTTTTATTCAAAGTCAGTTCAAGCAGGAATTTGCAGTTTTCTATATCTCTGAAACTCCCTTGTCTTACAGTATCATAATACCTGGAGACACTTGATGCTTTCAAATGTAATATTGCTTCTGTTCTTCATTTCTCAGATCTACAGATCCAGAATCTTTAAATGTCCCCAGAATGCTCCTTTCAAGACTAACAATCCACAGTAAGTAAAATTATTTTTAATAATGTGTTTTGATGATACAGTTAGATATAGTTCCAGTAAGGATTGACAACTTCACAAAACTTTTAACTCTTAAATAGTGTTTCTCATTGGCAGTCTTTTTAATGGTTTCCAGGGGGAAAAAAAAAGATAAAGGTAAAGGTACAGGGACTAAAACTTTAGTTTTTAAATTCTGATAATTATAGACAAATGTAATTATACCAAACTCCGTACGTGTTCTGAGCAATAAGTTTGGAGTGCTGCAACTGCTACACTAAACAGAGCAAAGAAAGAAAAAATATATAAAGAAAAAATTAAATAAGGGCATAAAGAAACTCTGATTGTTCCAATTGTATTATTAGCTCAAGCAGCTAACCCATGGGGTAATTTAGAGATAAAGAAGATTACATAGATTTATTAAAACATTTTATATAAACAGTAGTATTCTCATTTACATAGATAAGAGTATTTACTGAGAGTAAATAACAAGAGCAGCATTCCAAGAATTATATTTCATGACATGGAAGGAGCACCAGTTTGCATTAGAAACTCATTTACACCTTATTTCACAAGTACTGGTAATGATCCAGTCTATTTGTCTGGTTTTTTTTCACCTGCCATAGCATACAGACATGCCCATTGTCAGAAATCTGTCCTAACAGTCAATCATTTATCAGTTTAGACTAAAAAAGAAAAAAAGCGTTCATTAAAGCCTCCTAAAAATTGTCCTAGTTGAATTCAAGTGCTTAAATTAACACCTATAAAACCTGCAGCTGGACTCAAACTCTACTGTTTTTCTGTCCTCTGCCTTCCTGCATCCCTTTGTATAAATACCTGATTTGAGCTTCCCGGCTTATCCAGAGGGCTAGCAGATCCAGCTGCATCAGAAGAGAGATGCACATTTTAGGTTTCTAGGGCCTCCTAGGGAAAATGCTCCCTACTATGTCCCTYTTCTATGTAGGAGCAATGCTCCAGTTGAAATGTGGTCACCCATAGGTGTGGTTGTACGTAGGTCAACACCAAGGCCAAAACAACCCAACTCATTGCAAATCACCGCTGGCATTCTCTCAGTGCTCTTTGAATATTTTGTTAGATTATTTTATTTCAAGTTTTTAGTTTACTTTTGGAAAGACTTGCTAGCTGTGTCCTATAGACTATTTAAAAGTATATGTGACCTTTATGAGTAAGTGCACAACTGAAATAAACGTCTTGCTAAGGTCTCTTCTCTTTACAGTTTCTTCTTTAAATTGTGTCTTAACAATTTCAGTGACTTCTTCTTTACTTTTTTTTCCAGACTTCACACTAAAACGTCACCCATCTGAGTTATGCCCCTTTGTCATGGAATTCACACCCCACCTCCTCCACTGACGCAAACTTTGGAAAGCAGCTCTATGGAGGATAACCTAAGTGCTGCCTCCAGAGCTAAGTGTGCTGTCCTTGCTTGTTATTGTAACATTGATATACATATCTTCCTTTCCTCATTTGTTTTATCTTAATGTCATTAGGACAAGCCTGCAGCAATTTTAAAAGCTGGCTGCACAACCTCTTTGACGTCATTACAGAAAGGTCTCGACTGCAGACCCTGCATATACTGTCTATGATATAGTGTATAAAAATCCATGTCAGTGTTGGCTCTCAGGGAGCACTGGAAATGATTCAACTGTCTGGAATGGACAGATGGCTGCTATCAAAGTTTTATTATCACCATCATTATTATTACAGTGGTTTGTGACACATGTTGAACTTACAGACTAGTGTTAAAGCTTAAGTATTTGAGCAACACTTTCTGAAATTCAAATCCCTCAAATCCTTACCAATCTGATTCCAAAAAGTGGGAGTATGTTTAAAGCTAATTAGACAGATTGCTTCATTCCACTTCCAGCTTTCAGAGTAATTATCTCAAAATTCTTGTTCTCATGTAAACGCGACTGTTAACTATTTTTAATTGCCTTGATTTATTGCTGAACTTAAACTCAGTACATGCTGAACATTCAGCAGGGTGGAAAGAAAATTTGAGTTAGTTTAAGGATGTGTATGGATTAGATTGTGTACCATAGCCTCTGTTTGGAAAAGCTGTTAACCTATGCAACCAGATACTGCCTGCTTAAGGCTGCTTCTATAACTGAGCCTACTCAGGAACATGGGATAAATTGATACGAGTTTGTTGTGTCCACTACTCAACAACTGAACTTGCAACTTGAATAGATTTGCTTGGTCTCGGATATTTTAACAGTGACATCTTGTTTTTACCTTGCAGCTGCTATCTCCATTCTGTTGGATATTTGTGTAACCACTGCTTTGTAGTTGTCTTTGGTTTTGTCTTCACTGCTGTTGTGTGTCTGTAGCTCACCAGGATAAGATATATATAAACCACCATTGCTTGTATCATTGCCCTTTGTGATTCCTGTATGTATTTATATTTAGTCAATTACCTGAAAGCAATGGTATTGGCTTTTGGATTCTTTATTCTGGTCAAGTTTCTTGTTTCACTTGATATCCTTTTTGCTCTTTCTGCAACTGGCTTGTCAGCAGAGTACTCCTCAGCAGAGACATGATTCACTGGTCTATTCATTTCTGTTCCCCAGAGGGTTATGGCTGGCCAGCACTGCTAGGCAGACATCTTTTCCTGTCTGTTTTGCCTTCACCATCAACCTCTTTTCCCCTCACTTTGTGATGTTTCAGGGAAGGCATCTAGTAGGCACGCTCTCATTTGTCACTGATTCTTTGAGATCTGCTTCCAGTATGATGGCCCACTTTTTCAGTATAGCATGCCAGTTATGCTGCAAAAAAACACCTTCTTTTTCCTAATCTCAGTTCTTTTCTGAATGTCCTGAAACTGGGCTAGTAAATTCCTGTTGACACAGGCAGTTTCTGGAGTTGAAAGTGGAAAAATTGGCCCTGACTCTTTTTCAAAAGTTCTGAATGGGATTTCCTGTGTTGGTAATACTTTTTTTGTTTTCAGTCATGGATTTTGCTCTGTTTCTGTTCCCTCCACTAGATGTTCAAAACTGGCCAATAGATAGGCTTACCATCTGCACAAACATACCTCCATTACCATATCCTATGCCAGCCCTTTACTCTGCTGCAATTGTTCTTTTAAAAAAATCTCAGCTGCCACACATAGCTCACCCGTCACATAGGACTGCTTCTACACATGGGGTGCTTCAGTGAGCTCAGCAGTGGCTTCCTCATGATAATCCAAGTCATCTCACTGCATGTCTACCTTAAAGCACAAATGTGACCCCCTGCATGTGACTGTTACCTGCCTTTCTTCCCCTTTCAAATATCTGGTCTCACATCAGTAGCTATCTCTGTCATATCCTGTTTCCTCTCATTATCACAAAGGGACATCCTAACTGGCTCAGAAAATCACAGGTGGCACAGGATCTGCATCCTTGGCTGTCCCTATGTGAGCTGTGCATGTTTTGCCAAGGCCTTTCCTCAGCATCTTTCATTTTTGGAGGCTTGCCACTGTCCCCCCTGATGTCAACACATGTCAGATGTAGCTGATCTCATTATTCATCATTGTTGGATTGTCAGTATTCACACTCATAATCCACTCTTGGCACTTACCTAAGAACTGGTTGGTATCACGGTATTGGTATCATCTCTTTCTTGACATCATTTTCTAAAATATCTTCATAATGCCTTAGAGTCCCTTTTAGTGGCAGGTTCACTGTCAGAAACCCTGCTATGTACCTGAAGTTGCTCTTCTAGCCTAAGTTGGGTCTGATATGCACTGTCCTGAAGATAAAGGAATTAAAAACACTTTTCATTTCCCTCTTCTCCCCACCCCCTGAGTATGGGTGTCTGTTCAGTCTTTTCTAACAAAGATTTTGTATCTAGGTGATTATATCAGTAACTACATGCACCATTCATTTCACTACAGTTGTGGAAAAGTTCCTTACAAATAAAAATCTGTCTGGGGGGTGTTAGGAGGGAGGTAGCTATATTACCTGACAGACTAGAGCTGCTTTATTCTGTATTCGGTTCATTCACTTATAAATAATACTGAACAAATTTTTCCCTTAAACCAGCTTCTCCCTGGTATTGACTGCTGTCATTAACAGAGGCTGTATCTGTAATGGAGCTAGAGCCCAGCTTCCAGTGATGCAGTTTCAAGAAACATGAATAGAGCCAATCTGAGCTCCAGAAAATCATTCACACAGAAATGGCTTTCAGTTTACAACTGTCGCAAATGGTGGCAGAGGTCGGGCATTACCCCACTGCTCGTGAACAAAGTGTGTTTTCCAGAAGAACAGGGTCACGTTCTCTAGAATTGTTTGGACAGCATCACCTATAACCAGGGAGAGCTGACCTTCTAGAAAGTTCACATAAGGAAGAACTAGTGCTTGCCACAGAAATTTCTTTTTCTCTGTCATAACTATCTGGCTTTCAGTAAAATTTGCTGTGTAAAACTCTCAGTGGTGCCATCTTCTTCTGTAGCTCAGAGACACTGTGTCTCAGCCTTGTTCTTTTCCCTTTGTTGCCTACAAAGCATGCATCTTTAGTTTAGGTCACAGGCATCACAGATCTCAAACCGGGAAGGAAAAGGATGAGTGCTTTGCTCGCTATTATGGATTCTGCCACTCTCCGAATATCATTGAACAAATGCCTTATTGCACTATATTTAAGTGGAGTAGAGTCTCCTGAGGGTATGATTTAAAACAACCCCAATCACCAAATGAAGACAAGCTTAGTGAGCCTGACTCTGCTTTTTTCAGTTAAATTCCCTAGCAACCCTATGCAGTCTGTCCAGGGAGCTGGGTCTGTATTGCCTGAAGTTTCTCTTAAACTCTACTCCTTTTTGATAAGAAGCAAAGAATACATTTTGCTGACATCTTTCATATACATTCTGTCTTTTTCCGCCAATAATTAACATGACGGTGGCAAAAAGAGATAGACAGTGGTGCATGCACACTAATTTATATAGTGCTTAGGGCTCAATGCATAGCTTGCTAAGGTATGTATCCTCTCTCCTACCCCTTCACCAAAGATATTCAGCCTAACTTACTCAGATCCCTACCATGACAGCTTGCTTCTATGGTTACGCAAGCATAAGCTACTTATCCAATATGTGTCTGACCTTGCTTTCAGAGGAAAATGAGGCTGGAAGAAGATTTGCAAGCTAAACCAGTTAATGATAAGATGAAACTGCATAAGAGGAATTGACTTAAAAGGATAAACAAATTCATGTTGAGCTGTGTGCTGTTGCAACTGGTCTGCTACCCACACCCAAGCTACCTTACTAGAAGCTAGTTCAGGGGACTCCATGCCCATTGCTGGGACAACCAACTTTTGACATACCTTCGCTGAGTGTGAACAGGAATGGCCAGCTTTCCAGGCCTTCTGAGCTGCATGCCCAAATCTTCTTATGGCCAAGAGCCAAGGACATATATTTCTAGAGCTATGAGGATGGTGATCCACGGGAACATTTCACAAGCAAGAGATGAGGTTAACTCCTGAGATGTCCCATCATTGTACCATGAGACTGCCTTTGGTGCACAGCTGAGCCCCACAGCAGGCTGACAATGTCTGCTTTGGCAGTTCCTTTTGGCCCACTTCCCCTCGTAGCTGGGGATTTGGATTGCCAAAAATGTCCTGCTTTTGGTCATGGAAGAACCATGCTTAAACTGCTTATAGACAGCATCTGGTTTAGCAGTAGTAGTAGCTGGCCCCCTTAGAAAAGAGAAATGTTGCAATGAATGGAGAGGTGACTGAAGAGAGAATTATTTACTGCAGAGGTCATATGTGTCCTAGACACTTTAGCTCAAGGCCTAACAATTTCCAAAAAGTAGTACCACCATGCAGGATTCCTAAATCCCAGTCATCAGTCAGCAGTCTGTTTCCTGATTGTTCATTTATCTCTAAAGACAAGTGTATGTGCTGGAATCAGGACAGACAGTTCAGATTAATTGGACTGTGAGACTGGAGTCTACATGGTCTGAGTTAAATGTATTCTTGCAATAGGATTAGCCCAGATCAAAAGGAAATAGAGCAGAGTTTGCATGTTTTCCTATGAGAATAGAATCAGAGAAATCCAAACAAAAACAGACCAAGATTTTTTTTTTATGTTTGGATTTTTATTTTTTATGAAAATCCTGACAGAGTGCTTTCCTAGTGCTTTAACAAGAATTAGCACTTGACCTATTTTCTTCTCAGGTTTACCTACATACAGCATTTTCTGTAGCTCAGAAGAACATCAGCCACAGACAAGGAGAAGAAAGCATTAGCGTCTTAAAATTACAATATGATTCCTGAGTTTGGCTGGTGACCATTTTCTAAAAGCTACAAAAGTCAGGATACAGGGTCAGTTGTGAGAGACACTTAATATTCTCAGGCATGTTCATGTAAAGAAAATCATTCCTTCCTGAATAAGGAAAGTGTGTGCATACATGTGTGGGCACGCTTGCAGATTTATGCATTAGTATTTAAGTCCTGAATTTCATGGATATCTAACAAATGGAATTTTGGTGGATGCTAGAAATATTTCCTCATGTACTTCCAAAAAACCTCAAAACAAACAATAATGGGATTTTTCACTTACCTGATTTACTGAAGCTTTACTTTTTGAAAGAATTTTAAAGAACAAGGGGTGACCTGGCATTTGAAAAAGATAAATGAATAGAACCTGAGGTGTATGGAATCTAACTTTCATTTGAGTTCATTTGGCTACAGCACCTAAAGAAAATTTTTTCATCAGTTACATTGTAGAGCTCCCAGCAGGGAAACCTTCTTTAAAATGTATTGTTAAAATTCATTTTTAAACATCTTGCTCAATTAGAATTTTTTTTTCCAGACTCTTAAAATGAGGCAAAAGTGACTGTGAAATACAGTATCTAGATGTAGTTAGATTTTTGGCCATCTTGGTTTCCTAGTCCTCTGTATTCTGCACACAATACTGTATCCAGAACAAGCTACTGTAGATGTGAGAAGAAAATGCACATCCTCCTGATCTAAAGCACATGTCTCAAGCACTCCATCTTTTCTCAGAATTTAGCCAGTGGTAACACATTAAAACACTTATGAGTCCATTCAACACATGGCTGTATTACACATGTATGCTGGCCTATTCATTAAAATATATAAGTAGTAGTGCCTTAAATTTGCCTACTACAAGGATTTTTTTGTTTGGATAGTCCAGACAGGCTCATAAAAGCCACCAGTGCCTTATATTCTAGATCCAGCCCTGCAACAATAAAAATTCTTAAAATGATGTATATACGGAACTGAACTAAATGCCACAATATAAAGAAATCTGTCAAAGCCCCACACTGTATTCTTAAACTGCCAGCTTAATCATTCTCTGTAAAGTTAGTGTCTGTGCACTGCCTGAATTAAAGCAGGCCTTATATTTCACGGCTAGAATTCCAGTAAAAGTGGAGCATGATATGCAGATATTTTCCTCTCCACTGAAGACTTTATACATAGCTTCAAGATTAATCATTACTGGAAAGAGTCTTTTTTTTTTTTTTTTTTTGAAGGAAAGTAATATGAAAAAATGCTTAAACTAGGTTAGCAGGATATATCATAGATTGCCACTAATCCTTTTAGCTAACCCATATATTTTATCTTTCTCACCTGAGGGAGTCTTTTTAATTTCCCATGGAAGGCTTAATATTAGATGTGCATATTCTACAAAAGACTTAACCAAGTGTATAGAATAACAGATATGTGTAATCCTGCTGATGTCATGACCACAGTGAATAAGGTTTGGGTCCTCATGGCAGGGTCACTTATGACAGCCTCAGAGTGCAGTCTGCAGGCGGGTTTAGGGCTAGTGAGGTTTGCTTTTAAAATGTTTGTTTGACTATAGTTTTTGTTTGACTATGCTTCAGAGCACTTACTGGAACAAGGTGAAGTAATAACTGGAGTAATGAACTATGACAAGAATAGATGATACAGGTTTCCCAGTTAAAATGACAATGGTGAAAAATGGATGAACCACGGAGCCCTGGATTATGGGAAAAATTCTATATTTTTTGTAGCAAGTTTGACCTAAATTCTCAGTCAGATTCCATTATGAGTATATGCATACACACACTTGTACATACTGTAGCTTGTATGTGCATGTTATAGATTACATCTTCTGAATTGGATTCTGTAACTACCTAGAGACTTTTTAGCAGCTCCTGTAAACTAGAAAATGCAGTAATGATGAGTAATGATCACTGATGTTTCAATATCCACTGGTATTTCCATATGTTTTTAATTTTTATAGTTGAATTCATTTTTTAAAGTTCCCCACATTTTCATTTCTGTATTTCCCTTTTTTTCTTTTTTTTATTCATAACCCATAGTTTCATCAGCTCATGAGAAGGTACATAGAAGTTAGTGAGGGGTTTTGATCCCCGGTGATCACTGAAAGGGGAGATATGTAGGGTTTTGCACATAAGTGACAGTTGATGCTAGGGCTGTAAGTGGTAACTTGCCAAGGAACACCTTTCTTCTTTCCATCCTCTGTGAAGCAGGATCACAAATGGCTGAGAGTGTTTTGGGGTCACTTGAACTTTCTGGTCTATAAAAAAAATGTTTCCCATGTGGTAGAGGGATATCTCTGCCCTCCTTTTTTCGAATGAGCTACTCTTTGTGTGTCCTCTGTGCTTTTAAGTTTTCTGTCTCTCAGAATGTATGTTCCTGTATTCACTGCTGTTTTAAAGAAGCCAAAACCAGTAGTGCCAGCAGTATGGTGGTGGCAGCATGGAGCTTGGTGTTGGCCAGCTGCTTGGATACTTACACTGCACCTCAGGTGGGCTCAAAGCCTGTGTTTGAGTTCTCCAGCTCTTCAGCTCCATAAAGAGCACTCCCTGAGCTGCTGATTTTCAGGGTGCCACTTTAGCATGTGTAGCTGCAGTGGTTTCCACCAGCAGTTGTCCCTGGCCTTTCTACCAGATATTCCTTTGGGCAAGAAATGTGTATGTGAGGTGTATCAGCCCCTGAGCCGCTGCAATTTGCATTTTGACTTATTATCTTAATTTGCCAATTTCAGTTAATAAGCTCTGGCCTCCGGTGGTATCACACACGTCCCATGCAGCCTCATTCTTGTTGGAATGATGGTAAACTCTAGCAGAGAAGGAAGTGGGCAGCTGGGAATGATGACTCCTGTAACTGCCCCACTGCCAAATATGATGCAACGGGTTGAAGCTGGTTTGAGAACCTCTGTGATCTGCACTTAAGGAAATGACTGCTCCATAAGTATCTGCTTGACAGCCCTGCTAAAAGCGCATTGTTTCCTTGGTGGAGCCCTAACTGAGATGTGGTATTAGCTTTATTGTGAAATTATATTATTTAAGTTGATAAAATAGCTAGGTTAAAGAGGAAAAGGCCTTCATTTTTATAACTGCATGAAAGGAAAGGTAAAACAGAATTAAAATTTCTCGTATCTGTCTTTGTTTTGAGCAGTTTAAAAAAAGAAAGCTGTAGACTTTGGGGGGATGTATATCATGAAATCTCTTGTTCTCCTTCCCTTTCCTTTGTCACTTCCCAATATAGCTGCTGGACTTTGCAAATGGCAGGGCATTCCACAGACAAACAGATTGCAGCACAAATGATTTTATGTAGACATAAAATGCTAGAAAAATCTGGCCTCTCTGTAATTGCCTTTCAAGCTGTGGCCAGAGAAGATGGCAAAGAAAAGGTTTATATCTCTGATTTTGTCATCTTAAGAGAATCTGGAGCCTTTCCTTTCTCACAAGTCTGACTGTGATTCTTCCCCATTGCCACTCTCCATGTTCTCCTGTTTACCACGCCCAGCCTTATCTCTGCTTGCTGAGACCTTTAATGCAAATGAATCTTTGACCAACCTTCCTCATACCCTTTGCTGTAGCATATAGCTCTGTCAAGTCTGAAGTGGTTTATGGATTTTATTTGTTTACATAGCTCTGATGTGAAGATTGCTCTGCAAAAGTTCTCAGAGTGTCCTGAGTGAATGCAGTTCARCTCCTCCTTCAAGACTCTTTATAACTGATATATTTTAGAAGAATAAAGGTGGCTTTTCTCTTGTAGGCTATCTGGGAAAGCCTTACTTTCTCACAGTAAGTATTATAGTACCTTTCATTTTTGACCAGTCAGGAAGCTTACAGACAGGACTATGGTTTGGTTGTATATAGTAAGGCCAGTCTGAAACTCACACACTGTCCATCCTATTATTATTACAGGCATAAATTTAAATAATATATATCTGCTTCAAATAAGTTACGTAGTTATGCTCTTGCCTTGCTCTTCTGCAGTATCTGGGTCCATCAAATTATTATACAGCTGGTTAGATGTAAAATAAGTTTGTGCACTCCATGTCTGCATTTTCTGTTTCCATGAATTATTGGTGTTTTATTATGTGTCTCTCTCTTTCAAATCAAAAGTAAGCAAACTTTTAATACTCAGTGTTTGGATTGTATAGAAAGCTTAGTTTGGTGACTTACATCATGCTAATCAAATTTTTATTACGGAGAGACTTAGGTAACTTCTTATAATGTGACTATCATTAATTTGGTTCACTATGGAAAACAATAGATAATGTAACTGTTCATAGGGATAAGTTGATATACAAATACAATTAACATTAGTCTAAATATAAATAAAATTTATTTCCAATAACAGATGAATAGAAGTTTGGCATCACTAGTATTTATGATATGGTTCAATTTCAACTTTTTTCAAAGTTTTTAAAATTAGAGGAGCTAAATGAAGAGAAGAGTTCAATCTCAGAAGCCATCTGAACCAGATGATGATCAGACCAATATGAATACGTACTCCCTCACTCTGCCTGCCCTCAGACTGGAAGCAATACACCAATGCTAGTGATGCCAACTTCCATGACCTCAGTATTCAATGATGTTTTTCTTACAGTCTTACCATTTTTTAAATCCCATAATTTTTTGAAGCTCCACTAATAATTTTGATACAGTTGAGGTTAGCAAAGTGGATTTTCATCTGGGGCAGTGACTACAGGAGATGTCTGAAGTCCAAGTTATTTAAAAAAAAAGGAAAGGCTATCTTGCCGTCCGTTCCATAAAATGCTATACATACTGACCTTCTTTCCTGGAGCAATACAGCTGTTTTGGTCAGAAAAAAACTCTCTAACTGACTTCAGTACAAAATATACTACTTGTTCTTGTATTCATGAAACAATCCTGATTTTCTCACTGCTGGCAGAAGAGTTAAGGAATCTTCTACTGATTTTGAGCATCATGAAACAATGCCCTGCAGTCTCTGCATCGTGATCTGTTAGCGTAATTATATTACTTCTGAACAATGCAGTAATGAAGCTTTTACATAGCTTCATGATAAGGGAGCCATTGGCTATCAAGAAGAGTACGTGTTTTAGGAGAGTCTTAGATGAACTTGGCGCACTGAATCTCAACTCCTAAGGGCAATTTGCTGTGAGATCACATGGCATTTGTGTGCTGATGTGTTTGTTGACAAATGTGACATGAAGAAATTTAGGAGGAAAAAGGAACCACGTTTTCTTAAGGCGTTTTAGATCACTTTGTGGTCTAACCACATGCTCAAAAACTTCCTGAGCTGGAAACAGTCTCCAGATGACCTACAGGCTTTAAAACTTACCAGAACAAAAAGTTCTCTACCACAAAAGCATTCCAGCGGTTGTACTCTGGTAGAAAATAGTTTCTCATCGTATGCTTTAATACTAAAAAATGTTCTGTTTCCTTGTCACCTTTTCTTATTCTGCACAAAACGCAAACTTATTATAGTTTACCATAGCTTTTGGCTCATGGGATAGCTTTCTATACACAATGATAAATTGGGGTGTACCGTAAAACTTTTCCGTAATTTGSCAGATTATCTCCAACGTCAGCCAGGCACAACTGTTTTTCTTGGCATCGGTTTCAATAGCATTTAAACTGCATAATGCACATTTCTAACATCTCTTTGTAGTAATACCAATTTCACTGGAAAACTGTAATCCACTGGGAAGCTGGGGAATAATTTACCACTGTGTCCAATGGTAATATCAATTTAACAATCTAATTTATCCATTATTTCAGAGGGACCTTGAGTTAGAGGATTTATCATTCAGACTAACATAGGCAGAGATTTTTTTCTGACCTTTGACCTCTGTGCTTTCTTTTACAAACTCCTACCCTGTGTGAGAGCACCAGCACTTCACCTGTGAAAGACCGCATTGTACGTATCCTTGGGATTTGTTTTTTTGAACGTGCTGAACTGTACAGGTTATGTTTCTCCTCTATGCTCTTAAAGCATGTCTGCACTGTAGTCAAATATAAATGCACCTCATTTAGACTTACCTGTCTTTAAACCAGCTACCTTGGGACTGATAATCTTGAGCTCTGCTTGGGCTACCTAACCTACTGAAGAAACAGGGCTCTATGCTCTCAGGGCTGCATTGTTATGGATACTGGAATTAGCTAGTTTAAACTCAGTTTGGTAGTGTTCTCATGACATATTCACACCTTTCCTGGAGGGTAATATACTCTTAATGAGTGAAAGATTTTTTGAAATCCACACTAATATTTGGGGCCTGATTCTTCCTCTAGTCCTTTCCATCCTACCTTGGTGGCTCAAAGGAACCCTGAATAGGATGCACATTGCATTTTTATGGACCTACAATACAGAAGCAAGAGTAAATGATCAAAGTTTAAGACTTCTTAACTTAATATTGTAAAAATGTTGTTTCCTATTTGTAAGTACACTTGTGCAACCGTGTGTAAGCTTAGATAAGCACAAGTCTTCAAGAGCTGTAATCACAGTTGTTAATGAGCTGCAACCCTTTCCTCTCTTTACCATTAAGCACTTGATTTTCTGGTCTCTGCTCATCTGATTAAAAAAAAAAAAAAAAGGAATGAATCCTGAATCCTTCAATCCCGTTTGCTCCAGTCACAAGTAGTTACACAATATAACGAGTCTCTTTTTCACAAACTGACCAGGACTCAGCCTAAAAATTTGTTCACCCCTCTTCCCTGGTCAATCCAATTAGTCATTCTGAAGGCTATGCCCTTATGTGTTTCAAAGGTCTTTACCTACCTAAGATTTATCTCTGGCTTTACATATGCTCTAAAAGGAAAACTTTTTTTGTAAAAGCTGGAAGCAGATTGCATCTTCAATTCCCATAACTAAAATAGCTCAACCAAGTGGCTTCAGCTTTTCTGTGAAGATAAATATCAATGATTTAAAATCAGAAACGAGAAGTTTCAAGGTCAAAAGGAGCTAACTGTTTTTCAACCTTCTTCAATCAGTGGACTTTCAAAATTTAGTTTGATGATGGAGCTAGAAACCTATATGTAGTGAATTTAGACCTATGGGCAGCATATTCTGTAACTGCAAGTATTTTGTATTTCTTAGAAATAGTCTGCAGACTTCCAGGGTTGAACACCAGACTCAGACTGAGAGGTCTGCTTCTTGGGGTCCATTTTGATTTCTGCAGGATTCAGTCTCTGCTTCTTGTTCATTGCATGGCCATGTCTTTACTTTGGTTAAGCTTACAGATCTGTAGAATGGGGATACTTAGCTACCCCCTTCTAAGAGATGTTGTGGAGCTTCATTATTAGAGAAACACAGACATCTTTCAGAGTAAAAAGATAAGTATCCTATAAATTAAGTAAAGTCATTTACTTGATAAAGCAAGAAAAAATAAACTCAAGACAGTGGTGGGACAAACTGTGTCTGACCCCTATAGTCCTAAAACTTGCAATTCTGCAAGATATGAAATGCATATTGTATACGGTTACTTACCAGCAAATCTGAAAATTCTTTCATAAGATGTGTCCTGTGCTATCATTTGTTTCCTTTTTGAAGCAACACACTGACATATTCAAAATATTGCCTTACAAAAAGAGCTGGCTGAGTGTTGGGAAGTACAGTTATCACATTTGTATAAAATTTTTCAAGTTTCACTAAGCTTTATATCATATCTGACCAGCTGTGCTGCTATGCCCGCTAAAAGCTGGGCAATATTAAGGTCTCAGGATACAGCATGCCTTCAGTACAAGTTCATGCCCTTGGTAGGAGGTCCTGCTCTCCACCCCCAGCCTCCCTGGCTTTCAGTTCTGTTGCACATAACACCTCTGCAATTCCGCTGAYGTCGTTGCCTGAACTTTGCGGTGTGGTTTTATACACTTTGTTATAGTTGAACACAATGGAGGTTTGTGCTGGTTTAGAGTTAAGTGTACAATTAACTGTTCTCTTGAACAAGATAAACAATACTGATTAACTACTTCTTTCTGTGTAAAGATAAATCACTATAACC
Organism: Apteryx rowi; assembly: GCF_003343035.1. Taxonomy (NCBI): domain Eukaryota; kingdom Metazoa; phylum Chordata; class Aves; order Apterygiformes; family Apterygidae; genus Apteryx; species Apteryx rowi. The sequence continues at coordinate 1,403,141 of NW_020448863.1, forward strand.
AATTCCTGATTTGTTTTGCTGTGTAATATATCAGCCTGAATATTCAGTTACGCAAAATAGAGCAAGCAATCATGTGAACTTTCCTATTTTTAATGAAAAATGTGGTAAGTGAATTAGAGACTGCATTTGAAAACTTGATCATTTTAGAGTGTTGTATCACTAGGCAGATCGTCGCTTTTTGGGAATGAATAGAATGAGTATGTTGGCAACATCCCAGTTTGCCAGACTGGTCTTAGTAAGAATTTCTGCACTGATTATTCTGACTGATTCAATGCTACAAGCTCACTTTCTTTATCCAAAAACCTTAGAGAGTGTTATGGTCTGTTGTTTTCATCTTATTCTTTCATAGAAGTTCTTCTCTGAAGGTGACAGATCTACTTGAAAAGTATATATCTTTCTGCATAGTCATTATTTAGAATGGCTGTGCTCCTCCAAAATGCCTCACATGATCCAATACTTTGGGGCTGCTGATATGCTAACACTGAATTACCTAATGCAAACAAATAGGATATCTGAAGAACTACTGTCTCCATGCCAGATGTTTTATCTTGGGAAACCACTGTGCCCTCATGTCAGTTTTTTCTATCTTTGACAAAGCAGTGGTTCCGGTTTAGTGCCTAATTCTTTTGTGAACTGTTGAGTAGTACATTTGGTTTTATATTGCCTTGTGTAAATCAAATCACCATAAAACTAATGAAATCCCTGAACGCTGTTCAGTTCGCTGATTGTGGCTCTTGTTTCCTGTGCCCTGAATTTGTACAGTATGTGAAGTGTGAAGCAGATATATAACATACAGCTGGTGTCAGTATCACTCAAAACAGAGGTTATAGAGTGACTGAGGCAGAGCTTTGAACTTCTTCATCTAAAAGTCTCAATAACTTGCTATCAACTCTTTCCTTTCATATGTCCGAGTCTCTCTGTCGCACCATTCAGGAAAATTTTATCAAGGAACTTCCAATGAAAAAAGCTTCATTTATCTTCTCTCCAGTTTCTACAACATGTGATTAGATGTGATTTTTCTCTATGTATGTTAAAAAAAAAAAAAAAAGCCCATGTAAATTTCTCTTTGCTACCTTTGGTTTCAAAAGAGATAAGGACTTTTACTGAATCTACCACAGTCTTGGAACTTCTGAAGAATAACACACACCCTTGAGTTCAGAGGGTCAAATACACTCCTGTGCGGTGGGTTAGTACAAATCTTATCACTGTGTAAGTGCCTCATAAATCTTGAAAATAGGATTTTTGTGTTTATGGGGATAAATTTTGCCTAACTCAGAGTACATCTTGTAGTGAATATGGCTGTTTGTAAAGGTCTTTGGACTCTGGTTATAGGTAAGAAGTAGGGAACAATGCAGGTATGGATATTGCAGTCTAGCTTTTACTAATCAGTGATCACACTGCAATTCAAAAGATATAAACGTGACTGACTAGACTAGAAGCCAGGCATTCCTGAGTCTCTGTAGCAGATTTGCCATTGTTTTGTGTGCAGCCAAGTGTGAGCCACTTAATTTTTATAAGCATGAAGAACATAAGATTGTATGCATAAGAATACTTTCTTTTTGCCCAGTATGGCAGCAGATACTAATTAGTTAATGCCCCTGTAGCTTTATAAGGTATATCTAATGTACAAAAGCAGCTCCTATGGTGCTCTCTCCTAAGGTCACAGTAAGCCATGTCTACTATGGATAAATTTTATTTCCTCTATGGCAGCTTTTTTAATATTAAATGTCTGAAATTCAAGCTGTGCTTATGGATTACATCTACTTGCAATCTGTAAGACTTTGTATATCCCTGGCTAAGCAAACATAATTCTGATCCTAGGTTTCTAGAGAAACTGCTTGTGGAAACAAGATTTAAAACTTGTTTTCCGTTAGTATTTAAGCATGAGCTTAAAATTTGCACTAATAAAATTCAGATGCATAATTGTACTTAGAATCTGAATTTGGGAGGGTCATCAAGATTGCTGGAAAAAGTGTATATACAATTCAAGCAAATATTTACAGGAAATACTTGTATGTTACTTACTTGGATCTAGCAGAAAATTTAGTATTGTCATGTCTTTTATTACTCTCCTCTATAATCTGTTTTTTAGAAGAGATTTTTGAGACTGTATTTGTTTACATTTGAGCTAATTAGGAGTAAGTCCATTAAAATCAACAGAGATAAAGCGGCATAGAGCCATTAAGATTAAGCTCTGATTTAATCTGATGTGGCATTTTTAATTTTTTTTTTCCCGTCAGAATGATTCTGGAAGCTACTGAGGGTCCTCAGTTCCTCTGGCAGTTCCTTGGTATCTGGATTCTCCATACTATTTTGTAGGATCAAACTTTCCAGAATTGCTCATGGATTTCATCTGTAAACTTGAGAAATGAATCTTGTAGATATGACATACATTTTGTTGTTATTTCAGGCCACTTTATGCTTGATCTGATCTTTAAGGTCAGTGTTCTGGTCTCTTTTTTAGAATAAACAAGGTTGTATCCTTCTTTGACCAGGAGAGCACATCTTAAAAGTATGTGTGACAGAGCTGCAGTTTACATTACATTTGTTTCAACAGTTGATTCTGATAGCCAGTAAGAAGGGGGCATATTGGTGTTGCCTGTCTGAATTTATGACTGTGCCTTCATCATTTCTATAATTCTTTATTGCAGCAATGTCCTGGGAAAGTTTTTATCTGACTAGGGTARGTGATAACACAGTGGCCACACTGATGTGAAAAAATTTTAATGTTAAATGTACAACTAGCAGGGTTTGGAAGCTGTTGTTTTCCCTCCATGCTACCTATGGGCTCTATTTACCAAGAAACTTCACATCGAAGGACATTCTCAAACTATCTTAAAATTTACACACTAGCCCTTTAACAGAAAGAATCAGTGAAACACCCAAGAAAGAGACAGTATGAGAAGAAGAAAATTATTGTAAAGCTGAAGTTTGGAAAGATTTTTCCCAGTACTGACCAAGATCATAATTTATATTAATAGACCACTGCAATCTCAGAAGTTTGCCACATAATACAAATGATATTGCTAGTTACTCCTCTATATCTAAGCTCCATTTTGATCAGGAGAAGCGCTGTCTCCTGGCACACTAAAATACTTTCCGCACAGCTTAGATCTTCTAATAGTCAGATTTCAGATGAAATAACATCCCTGAATGGGTGTTGACTGCACAGGTGCAGAATCATCCCTCTGTGTACAGGCAATCCTCATGCCATACGATCGTGCTCTTCAGTTAACTAGTATTTGCTTTCTCTCAGAAGCCAGATCAAGAATAATGCAATTAGATAGAGATACATGTCAACAAAGGGGTTTTAGAGAGAAAATTTGTCCTTAGTACTGAAGAAATGTGAATATTGTACTGACTGCTTGTGGGTCACAAATGCTATCTGTCTGGAGCAGAGAGTGTGAACAGACTGGGGAATCACCCTTTGGCTCCAGAGCACTCAGCCTCTTGGTCTCTTCATAAGTACCAAGGGCATTGGGTCTGGGAGCAGGAGAAATGGCCCCACCTATTAAAGGCTTTCTGCAAAAGGTGATCTAATTAAAAAGAGATTTTTTAAAAAGGTCTTAAGATAAAGAGTTGTCTTGACAGGGGTAAATCTATACAGAAAAGAAATTAATAGGCTAAGGCCAAGTATACAAGCCCAAATAGGAGAATTGTTTGAATGTACCTACAGCTAATACCAACTACAAAAAGCAGCGTTCCCTGTCATATAAAAGCCATCCAGGAAAGTCATATATATCCCAATACATTTATATTCCAGCTTTTGTTTGTGTACAAACACTATAAAAATGTCCGTACTGATATAATGATAACAATTTCTGGTCAAAGGCATTCATTCTCAGCTTACCAGGGTATGGCTCAGGCTTTCAAGTGCGATTTGCCTTTTGGGACATTTCAGATGAGAGCAAATATCTCTCCCCTTTGTTTATAAATCACTTTGTTTGAAGATTCATTATCCTGCAGCGAGAGGTTAATCTTTTCTCAGTTCTAAATCAGTTCATTATGACGTTCTGGAGTTCTCCCATTATATCTGACGTGGACCTAAAAATTTTGGCTAGAATCTTGGTCATTAAATAGAATTTCTGGTTATACCTAAATGCAAACATTTAGATATTCCCCACTGGAGAAAAAATTCTGAGCATTTGCACATTGCACTGTGATTCATTATTCAAATATAGTATTGTACATGATATAAAACTATTTAAATCTAATAGTGGGGCAGCACAAAGATCAAAATGGTGCAATTGAAACGAAGAGTGAACAGAGAGAAAGCTGTCTGAATGGTGATAATAAAACACAAGAATCTGTAACATTTCATTTAAACATTTTGCCTATTGAAATATAATTAAAATTGGCACATTCTTTTAATTTTAGTTAAGAAAAACTTTATTTTTCCCTGGGAAACTGATCCTTCTTTTTTTTTTTTATGATCATCATCTTTGGTCCAGGTTTTTGGGTGATCTTTTGGGTTCTGAATGGTGATCAAGAAAAGTTAGGACAAATTCTCCATATTTACAGGGAGTTTCATGGTACCTCTCTAATCTCTTCTTCCCCACATCTCTTGGCTGTTCAAAAGAAATTCTGTATATATTAACAGAAGGTCATTTCTATGGGAGATACTGCTGGGAAGAACAGACAGCTACGTAATATAGCACCTTTTTCCCACAAATATTCCTGGTATCAGTCTGACAAAAGTGATTAATGAAATGCTGGCCCTTACTTCAAATTGTAAATACTTCAAATTGTAAATACTTCAAATTGTTTATCCCTGTGCTTCAGAAAGCTACCATTGTAGGGAAGCAAAGAGAACTTCCGTCTATTATTTGTAAACTGCAGGAGGCTAAATAATCTATTGCACTATAAACAGCACTCACACAGATATTCACACACACTGCAAAAGAATTCAAGCTTTGTCTAGAGTAAAATGAAGTCCCAGAGGTAATTTCTGTACTGTGTGGGAAATGATGTCTCCTGCACGAAATTTATAGCCATGATTGTTTAAAAGAAATGAAAAATATAGTGTTAAATGTTTTTAACAAAAAGATTCAATTGTTTCATATTTTTCATCTGAGTCACACCATTACCAATTTATAGAAGCTATAAATCCTGTTTTAGGTCACTTCATAGGAACTAGTTTGACTAACTCCAATATATTGTTTTGGTCACATTATAAAATGATTTATTGATTATGCATTTAATTTGAATTCATTGCTGGCCTACACTGAAAATAATAGAGTTTTTACTGAGGTTCACCAAAAAGCGTTTGGAAATAGCATTAGAAAATAACTAGAAATATTTGTTTAATTCAGTTTATAACAGGCAATAATAGCTGTTCAGAAATAACAGATCATTTGTCTTAAGCAGATTTTTTTCGCCACCTTATTTATATGTAACAGAATGCTCTAGGTGTGATGATCAAAGAGTTAAAATACTGCCACTTCAAATCCTGAGGCATTCTTTCAGGTCTTGTCCTGGGCTGATACCGAGAGCCTCCTCATATGACCCTGCTGTGATTGGGCTGGAGGCTTGAAGGTGATTAGACATGATAATAGAAATATGGTCCCTTACATGACCTTTGCTATAGAAACAGGCATCAACATGCTTTTCTTAATGAGTTTTCTCTTCTCATATGTGATGATTAATTTGCAATATAGCTAAGAATCATCTTGATCTGTATATGGAGGGGAAACTCTGAACTGAAATTTGTGATGTTTCTACTCATTTTTCTCTCAGGGCAAAACAATGATTAGTCTTCACCGAAAGAAATGAATCATGGTTTCCTAACCTGAGTTTTCGGTGATTATCAACAAGTGGCTCAATTTTGTTTTTGCTTTAGCTGCTCTGTCAGTAAAAGGAGCATAAAAATACTTGGCTGTTCTACAACACCCATGAGCCAAAGCTGATGCTCATAGGGCAATTGAGTTCAGTAAATGTTAATCATAGAATCACAGAAAGGTTGAGGTTGGAAGGGACCTCTGGAGATCATCTAGTCCAACCCTCTTGTGCAAGCAGGGTCACCTAGAGCACATTGCCCAGGATTGTGTCCAGATGGCTTTGGAGTATTTCCAAGGATGGAGACTCTACTGCCTCTGGGCAACCTGTTCCAGTGCTCAGAGTAAAGCCTTCACAGTAAAGAAGTTTTTCCTCATGCTCAGATGGAATTTTCTGTGTTTCTGTTTGTGCCTGTTACCTCTTGTCCTATCGCTGGGCACCATTGAGAAGAGTCTGGCCCATCTTCTGTACGCTCTCCCTTCAGATACCTATATGCATTGATAAGATCTCCTCTCAGCTTTCTCTTCTCCAGGCTAAACAGGCCCAGATCTCTCAGTCTTTCCTCATAGGAGAGATGCTCCAGTCCCTTAATCATCTTTGTAGCCCTTTGCTGGACTTGCTCCAGTAACTCCATGTCTCTCTTGTATTGGGGAGCCCATAACTGGAYGCAGTACTTCAGATGTGGCCTCACCAGGGCTGAGTAGAGGGGGAGGATTAGCTCCCTCAACCTGCTGGCAATGCTCTTCCTAATGCAAACCAGGATACCATTGGCTGCCTTTGCCATAGGGCACATTGCTGGCTCATGGTCAACTAGTTGTCCACCAGGACTCCCAGGTCTTTCTCAGTAGAGCTGCTTTCCAGCAGCTCAACCCCCAGAAATGTTAATGCTGGGTGAGGGCAAGTTAGTGATTGTTATTTATTTGGATTAATTGAATATAAGAATAATTGAAGGAGAAGATAAAAATTTGTCCCTTTGTACTTGTGAGGATTTGAGAAGCTGCATTGGTTTTGTCCTCTAGCTCTCTCTGCTGAAGTGAATTTTATCTTTGAGGAGAGAAATGTCCTAAAAGTACACTGAAGTGAAAACTTTTAATATGCAGAAAAATACTGCTATGTCTCACCTGCCCTTTAAACCTGCTATCCCTTCCCCCCAAATCAGAATGCACCTTGCCTTTATATGATGTTGCCATTAAATAAGACAAGCGCTGGATTCTCATACTCTTGCTCTCACCCTTTGTGGGATGCTGGGAGTCAGAGGGAAGCATCGAAATGTTGTGTCTTGGTTATAAGCCCCCACTGTCACTCACTGCATGGGCTTTGGACTAGGCAAGGATCTAGCAAACTTATTTTGACTCCATGCTTGCAGATATTCCTCACACTAACATTTTTACTGCATTTAAGTCCCTTTGCCTTATCTGAGTAGTTCAATGAGGCCCAGAGCAGCCTTTCATAGGGTTTTGAGGAGAACCATGAAATGGTTGATGCAGATGCAACCAGGTATTTTCCCTGCAAAGTATCTATCCACCAGCTATTCAAATTCACATGTTTAGTCAAATTAATCATTTAAAGATAAGCATCAGGCATTTTTCAGCAAAACCCTCACTGAAACAATTGCATGTTTCATAGTTTCCAAACACTTCCACAAGTCAGTAGATTTATGATTAAGAAAAACCCACCAATACCCTATCACATTCAACAGCTTGCAAAAACAAACTTCCTCCCAAATTTGACGTTCCCTGTTCATGGCATAAACTGGTTTAAAGGGCTGTTACTGCATAAGACCTTTGTAATTGTTTGGTTGAAAGTTGCTTGCTGTCTCAGTAAATTGTTCGCACTGAGTACCTACTTCTGTTTGCTCTTGTAATGCACTTGTACTATGCCTGCTTGCAGCAGTCAATGCAACTGATTGTTAATAGGCTGTGTAAAAGCTGACCTTCAGTAACAAGGAAATAATCTTCAGCCCTTTAAGAGTTAGAAGATTCTGCAGAAATTAATTGACTTTTCTGTAGTAATTCACCAGGTGTTTTGGGGCTGGACTATGCTTTTGTCATTTAGCCCTAACCTCAGAGGGTCACAATTCTTCCCACACTCCCCTGTTGTTCTTGAGAAAAGTAACCATGAGCAGTTCTGGAAAAGGGACAGACTTTTTTCTCTCCAGGTACSCAACCTATTCTCCCAGATACTCTCCACGATACTCCATTTTTCATCCTCTTGTTCCCTGAGTGCAGTGTGAGGAGCATTCTGCACTGGACCCAGCCCCCTATCTGGTTAGAACTAATGCATAAAATTAATAGGCTCTTTACCATCCTATGGCTGTTCCTTATTAAAAAGAGATTTGTTCACTTCTTTGCATAAATGTCATTCATTGGCCTAATTCATGTGTTTGTCAGTTATGGTCCCAATGTTTCCCTGCCCTTTAGGGAGTGAAGTCTGCTTCAGTCAAACAATGGCAATAAGGTTTGAACTTGCTTGTATGGACTTAGTTAAAAATAACAGTGTAGACAAAAATGCATTCAGTTGCTCAACAAGTCATAGCCCATACACTAGCTGGAAATATAACTACATTAAAATCAGGAAGCTAGGAATCCTCTCAGAAAATGCAACTGGATTCCATTTCACTTATTCTCTGAGGTATTATAAAAGTTTAATTACATAATAAATGTGGTTGGGAATCATTCACTGAAATGATTTATGTCTATGCTGGAAAGTGTCACTTCATCAGAACCACAACTTCTTTTCTGAAATATTCCGTCTTTGATAAAAATTTCTTCAAGATAGATGTTTGGAGCCCAAGAGTAGAATTTGGTGGGAAAAGAACTGGGGCTGGTAGCTGGGGATGCCTGTCCTAGAATAGTGGCTAGCCCAGAGGTTACAGTATTTGCATAAAATGCAATAACTTATATTCCTGACCTGAATTCAGCATCAGTGCCCTAAACACCAGAACGTTAGCTAATCTGTGATGGRTGTTTATTTCTCTCTTGTTTTCACTAACGTAAACAGGAACAAGTGGGTGTATGTGGCCCATAATTATACTTTAACTAGAAATTAAAAGACAGTGTGTAACAATGAGAAGATTAAGGTAATGGAAGAGCTTTCCGATAGGAACAGCAAAACTTCTAATTTGATATGGCACAAATCCTAATTTAGTTAACATAGAACTTGATCTGTTTTTAAAAGGATTATGCACGTGGTTGCCAATAATTGCAGAGAGGGGGAACATGATACCCCAGCAGGCTCATTCCAGTTGTGTTTTTAAAAAGCCTTCTAAATTCCTGTCTTCATCTTGCTGCCAAATGAGGACAGTTTTTGAACTTAAGGTGTGGTGGAGCAATAAAACTGTTTCCTTCTTAACTCTGTTGTATTAACAGCTGTAAACTCAGGCTTTTTAAAATGCATTGAATTAGTTGTCTGAATGGCAGCTAAGTCATAACACCTGTTTTTTGTGCATTTTCATGCATTTACATTCTTAGTTTTAGTCACATCTCTCAAAGTATCAAAGCCCAACCACAGGGAATAAGATGTGACAAAGTGCTAATCTGAGAGGCACAGAAACTATCAACACAGGAGTCCTAAAATACCTAGGATGCTCTTCATGAGCATAGAAATTATCCAGATTCTCTTTTCTGGCTGTTTATTTCTGAGTTGAATACCCTGCAAAAAGAAGGAATGCAACAGACTCCTGTAGCAGGAAAATTTGTGAAAACCTTGAAAGGTATGATTAAAGGTACACTAGCACACATTGCATTCTCTTTTTGTTCCTTTAGTATGACAGACAATTAAGAATTCATGGCTTATACATTGTTCAATTTTATAGCTTAATAAATACAACTTGGTGTCATTAAAAATATAAAATTAATATTTGGAAAAATTGTGGTACAGTGCATCCCAGTTAACTTAAAATTGTCATCGCTAGGCCAAAACTAACTCTAAAATTAAATTTCAAGTCTGTTAATCACCATCTTTTTAGAGAACTAATTATACTTGATTTTTAAAATAATAAGAAAATGGCAGATGGTTTGTTCTGTATTCTCAGAAAGCAAAAATCTCCTGAAAAAGGGGAGTGGGAGAACCAGATATTGCATTCTGATATTCATGTATTATGTGGAGTAGTTGTTTTCAAACTAACACAGGAAAACATGAAGATTTACAATTAATTAATCTAAAATAGTTGCAGGTACATCTCATCTAATAAGTGGTTTCTCATTCACATTCTATAACTTCTTTGCTGAACAGTTTTAGCACCTAAATTGCTAACAGAGTGACACCATTATCTGATCAGATGTACTGACAAACATTCATAGAAATGGAAACTGGATAAGGTGAATCAAGGTCTTTAACTAAATAGAGTTGCTATTAATAAACTCACATTCTTCCTGTCACCTTTGAACACATGGTGATTTTATTCTGACAGGATACAAAAGGGTCCATTCCTTCTTGATAATTTACAGGAGGTCAGTTTTAGTAGTGTGTCCTAGCTGTATCATTTTTAACTGACAAAGGAAAAATGTAAGATTTTACCAAGTCTTAATTTAACTTAGTTATGTCCATAAAATATCCTGTGCCATGAACACAGCCATGTTGTTCATTCCTCCCTCCTCCACAATACTTTCAAATGGCCTAAATCCTGCACTAAAGGCCTGATATAAATATCACTAAAACTTGGAAGTTTTAAAATCTGAATTTGATTTTAATTTTTCTAATTAGTCTTTTGCAATTCCAAAACACAGAGGTCCTGAACAAGCTTCACCATTCCTAATTTTAACCATCCAAAAATTAGGTTTTGTTTCCTCTCTCTCTGGCCTCTTGACAATGTTGGAAGCGTAGACAACTAGCTTAAACTGAGGCCTATCACAGGGCAATGTTCCCAAATGTTCTTAGACATATGTTTTAGGGATGCAATTCATTTTCCTGTCTCTCCTTACTAATCGCTCAAGGAGATTAGTTTATACTTTATAGGGCTTTAGGTGGGAGATGTGTGTTCTTCCCAAAGCTACGCTACTTGTAGTTGAAATCACAGAGAGACCTTCTGGCTGTGCCAAAAGCTAAGTGCAGAGCTAGCATAGCATCATTAGGCTGATACTTTTAAGGGTTGCCTGAAAAGTCCAGCTCTGGAAAACAGGAAATGTGTCATGAGATTGAGTAGCTCTGAATATTACTATTTCTCATCACCACCATTTTCTCTAACCACAAGCATGTTTACAGGTTTTGCTTGTTCAGTCTATCTTTTTGTGTCTTCTTAGGAGAAATGTAATCACTCTGCAAAGAGTTACACCTTTCACAGAGGGCTGTGCCTCTAGTATTCCAAAAGTTAAAATGGACATTGGCCTTAATGAGAGTAGAGTCTGATGATCGGGTACTGTTGTTCTGTGTGTCCGGTTACATTATTGGTTTGAATTCTTTTGCCTATTTATTTGCTCTCTGTAAAGGCCAAGATTTAAACTGGCAACTCTGAGAATGCTCAAGGACAGATTACCAGATTGCTCTGAGTGGCGTATATGGTTCATCATTAGTTCAGCACACTCGGAGACAGGGTTGAAGACTTCATATCAAGAGAAAGGTTTTCAAGTGATATTTTATTGTAATAAGTTTGAGAAAAAACGCAGCTAATAAGATTCAGCTTCGGCCAGGTTGTGGAAATTCAGATCTTAATAAACTGCTATATTATAAATAACAAACAAAGAAAAAAGTTAAATAAGGTATATTGTGAGTTCTGTTTCTCACTGTTGAACTGGTCACTTCTTAGACTGAACACTTCTGAGAAATTCAAACAAGATAGAGCAGAGTAGAACCACATTAAAAATACTAATGGTTTGAGAGTTTATTTGTAGATAAATGCCAGCTCCTGCCTTTGTTCTCCTTTAAATCCCAAAGTGGGCTGATTTGTATATGGAATGACAATTCTGTAATTTCCTAGGTCAGCAAATATTGCTACTAGAATTCAACAGAACAATTTTCCCAGAAACTGAGATTCCAGATCTAGAACAGAAACAGGTTCAATAGAATAAAAGGCACAACAAAGGAGATGCATCAGACACTCCCAAAATGCTGATGTTAATGTCAAACCTCAGCCTGATGCTAGAGTTAAGGTATGAATTCACTGATAATCTTGTTTGTCAGTTACTTCTGAGTCTTAACTGAATCTGAGATGGGTATTTCAATAGCATTTGAAAGAGTTATTTCATTTTGTTTTTTTTTTTTTTTAACTTCAAAAGGGAGGGAATGGAAGGAGAGAGGAGAGGCAGCCCTAAATAGAAGAGGTAGCACTTAGCACTGAGAAAGAAAAAAGACGTTATGACCATGTTCTAACATTAGTTTTAGTTCTACAGCAGAACTTACTGCTCAGGGACAAGGCAGAAAGATTTCCTCAACTTGTTTGGGGTAGCTGTTTATTTTTACTTTACTTTTTATTGAAAATTGAAAAATCCTTCATGTTGAGCTGAGGAAAGGTGTGTGTCTGAGAGAAAGGGTCATAAGAGAGGACCTTAGAGGCACCACATCTGGGGTTGGGAGATCTGTGCTCAATTTCCAGCTCTGATAGAGTTATCTGGACACCAAATGAGCAGTTTGCTGTTCCTTGGATTGCTTTTGCACTTAGAAAATGGGATTACTCCCAAGCAGAATTATTGAAAGACTACATTAATCTATGTGGAAGTCTCAGGCATGGCCAATTAGGCACCTGAATAAATGGTGTAGAGCCAACACTAGAGAACTCAGTAATTGCTGTCTTTTAGCTCAGGTGTTTGATTTGCTTTTTGACCTGTTTTGTGAGAAGATACCAAGACACATGTGTTATCCATTAATTGTGTGACCGCAAAAATGGGTTTGTGTGTGACAGAGCCATGATAGACCTGAATGACAAAGAGAAGCCTGACCTTCCTGGTCTATTATTTTTCTTTGCATGGCAGAATGAATGTTGGTTACATGAAGAGTTGAGCAATATTGTGCAGAGGCAAAACAGGAAGGAAACTCAAAAGAATTTTGTCAAAAGTACCAGCTGTAAAATGCACTGTGAGACCTTACACATGCAAGTACTTTGGCTTCTCGTTATTTCTGATTTGTGTTTTTTTAAAAGATTTCATTTTCCATTGCTAATCCTGCTCTTCTACATCATCACATGTCCTCTCTTTTCTTCCCATCACACAACAGAAATCTTGTAATTCAGTGTTTCTCATGTTTTTTCTCTATGTTTAGACATCCAGTTTGGGTCTCTGGATTGCTTGGTAAGCCTATGTTTCTCTTTTTACTACTAGGGAACTTGGGCTTCTCACTGTGAGGACTCTGAAATACACCTTCTTTAGATGCCTAAATTAGAGAGTAGGAATGTCCCATTTGTGTCTCATGCATTTTGTCTGTATTCTTTGTTTTATCTGTTTTATTGTTCTAGAAAGTGGAAGTGAAGGAGAGACAGCAGAGGAGGCAAAGACTGCAATTACCCAGGAATGTTTTTTGTTTGACTCTTGGATGATGTTTTACGTTAAGTTCAGCGTGAACAAAATGTACCCAGGTGGGCATTTTTGCATACAGAGGACCAACCACCCCTTGTCTTCAACAGCTCCTCTCTTGTGCAATAGCAAGTGTGTGTGCAGCAATGTATATATTAAAAACATACTTCAGAACCCTAGTCCTTTACATCTCCTTTTCTCTGAGTTATTTAAATGGTGATTTCCTCTCCTTGTTCCTTTCATCTGGATTCTTCTGAATTCTTACCACGTCTTGGAGCTCTTTTTTCTGAAGATTTCATTTCTGTAAAGTTGTATCTCCTCTCTCTTTTCCCACCTCACGCCATTCTTGCAATCCACTGGCTCTCTGAGTTTTCTTCATGCACCTTCACACAACAGTGTGCACCCTGCTCCCTGTTTGCAGGCCTAGAACAGCTTATGTGGGAGTTCCTAGACTGAAGGCCACCCCAGGGAGAGGGCAGCGAAGGATGCTGCCAAATGGCCTCTGAAAGCAGAGGCACAAAAGAGTGGGGAAGGAGTGACTGAGGGAGGGTGCTTCAGTAAGAAAACTCTGGCCCCGGCAAGAGGGAGGCATACTTTATTCAACAGCTATAGATACTACCCATGGAATCTGGGAAATGCTTTAACAGCTACCTCCAGTTTGTGGATGAACAGACCATAGCTAATGAATTTGCATTTTTCTGTTGCCTTTATATGTTTGTTGTCTTTTAATAATATTTTTGTTACAGTGGCTGAATGACTTAATTTCCAGCACAGAAGGAAAGTTCTAAAAGAAGACAATAATAATAATCATCATCATCATCATCATCACTGTGTTAGTGGTACATCTACCCTTGGTTACAAAACAATGTCATTGAACCCAGCCCCAAAACACTGGTGGAAGAAAGATGAGCATTTATAACTCATAAAAGTAGGCTGGGCTGATGAAGAAAAGGCGTCTAGAATATAACAGTAAACTGGTAATGAAGAAAGGGAAGAAGGAGGTGTTTATGCTATGGGCAGGAAATACTCAGAGGAAACCAGTGTCACTGGAGTAGAATTTATATGCCTTGGATCAAAAGCTCAGCTTCAGTCTGTATGGTCTCTGACAACAAAGACACATGCATGAGAGGAGAAAAGTTCTGTAGACATTTGTAGGATCATTACTTGATCAAACCCATTGACAAACTAATCATGGTGCAATTAAGAAGAAAAATATATGATACTATATATGATACTGGGAGTCCAAAACTGCCAACAGCAGGCTGGGGCAAGAAAAACTTAGAATATATTTGAAAGCAGAAACTCATGAGGAACTGGTATACCAGCAAGAGATTTAACTTCAGTCCGTTCAGCCTCAGGCAGTTTCAAAAGCCATTAGTGATCCAGAGAGCCTCAGTTATTGGAGTTCCCAGACTAAGACACCTTAAATCTAGTTTCTCAATTTTAGGCCTTTTCAGCACATCTGAGTATGGTACCCAGTAATATTAATCATTTTTGTCTGTCTGGGATGTGAGCCCTCTCTCAAATTAAATTGATAGTGGGACATAGCAACCCACAGGTTTCCTCATTAAATAGCTTAGGCAGCTTTTAATTGCCTGCTTATAAAGTTTTGCATTGAAGTGGAACTGATCCTAGTGTCATTTTCCTTCCAACAAAATTTACTGTACATTTTTTCTTGACTGGGCACCTGCAGTATTTCTGTATTTTTGTCATATGCTGGTATCTGATCTGTTCAATTAAATTCTTTCTTGGTGTTTTAGAAAAGAAGGCGATAACAAAGGTTAAAGAAATGAAAACTACTCCTTTCTGGAGGTGAATTATTGCAGAGCTATTGCTACAACATAGGAAAACTGAAACTTAATTTCTGTGCTAAATATTAACAGTGGCAACACAACGACGGTTACTCTGAAATGTCAATGATATGAGTCCAGAGGCAAGTGATGTATCTGTTTCAACCATCTGGGATTTTTACACCTTTTCAATGTTTGTTTGCCAGTTTCTTCTCCCACCTATCTGGAGGTTTATGGCAAAGTAAATTTGTTAATCCTAACAACCGTATTTTCATTTGGAAGCTGGACAGACTGTCAATAAACATCAAAGAACCACTTGAACTTCAGAGGACACCTGTTAAAAGAAAGGGTTCACGCATCAAAGAGATTTGTCAGAGTAAAAAATGTTTATTAGACTGTTTGATGGCAGTTATCACTCCTGAGCCTTGCTGGTCTCCCCAAACATTGTGTAGTTAAAGACTTAAAATGCCATCAGTTGGGGTTTTTTTGCGTATGTGCTTCATATGCCTTTTTTGGCCAGCATTTCAATAAGGTCTTCATCTTTTATGTTAATGAGAAATGTTTTATAGATCTAGGTCTATAACTTTCCCAAAGGCAAGGAGTCTTTACAAACTTAACCAAAGCTGGCTGACGTCAGTGAACTTGCCTCACACACAATGGACCCAGTCCAAGGCCCTTTAAAGTCAACTGGAATCTTTCCACTGCTTCTGTGTACTTTGCCTCATATCCTTGGGGCCAAATACTGTCACTGAAAGTTGCATGAATATATTTCTCTCATGAATAATCTAGCTGAATTCAAATCCTGACACTACTCATGGGATCAAAACAGTAATCAGTATAGATGAGAATGCAGAATCTGCTATGAATGCTGCCAGTACCACCTTATAGTTCACAATTTACATGTACCCTTTGAATTAGGCGTTATTATGTGATCAGGGAAGTAGCAGTTTTATTTCGGGAATATCCTGCCTAATTGTGTGTATGCAGTGTACATTTTTATAATATTTATTTATTCACCAATGGAATTTTAGTTAAAGATGAAAAGGTATAGCTCTTTAAAATTTAAGCAGTTTTACTGCAGAAAGAATCCTATGTTATTGCAAAAAGATGCATAAAATCTAAGGTCCTAGAATAATAGAAGTATTCAGGGCTTTTGATGCTAAGATAATCATTTAAATATTTGTGTTTGATTTAGTGCACCTTTTAAAAATTATCTTTTTTCTTAAAGCTTAAGTATCTTGGCAAGATATAGTTTTGAAGGTGAGAGGTCATGGATTTTATTTTCCAGATAGGCATGGGATTTCCAGGTGCCAGATCCTATTCTCACAGAAATGCAACTTGATTCTCTTTAGTGCTAGAAATATGAGTACTCATCTACATCTAAACCTCTTTTTGAAGATATTTATTGGCTAATCTTGATATTTATAAACAAACTTAATGCAATGTCAGATATGCAAAATTCACTATAGAATGCCACACACCCTCTTAACATTATTCCAAGTGAAGTGCGCCTTATGTTTTCACAAATAGCCTACTTCAGGATGGCCTCCTAAATGCACCCTATTATCCCGCTTCTCAGGTGCTCCAACTCATTGCCATCAAGCTGACTCCCATGGCCCTCTTACCTGTTCTGGTACTATGCAATCAAAAATGCTTTACATAATAAGAGCTTTACAGTTTGCACTCCAGATTAGGTGGCACACATCTCCAGGAGTCCTTGGACAGCTCTGCCACACTGCTGCTGGTGCTCAGGTTTGCTAGTATCCATGCTGCACTGATACTTCCTGGCTGTCATACAGACCTGATTGGCAGATGAGTACAAGCACAGCGTCCCACCCAATAATAATAGTCTATGTTCAACAGCAGTTCCATTTCTGGTTATAGAAACAGATTGAAATGAAATAGAAAAGTACCTACTGTTCTCAGAACTTTTTCCCCTGCAAACTGCTTCTTTAATCTTCCTAGGACTTTTCTCAGTTTATTTTTTGGGAGTTTATTTGATTTATGGTTTTATTAATTTTCCAAGAACTTTTGCTAGTAGCATAATTTGCCAGTGTTTTTCCAACAGGAAATGAGATCAAGACTGGTGCATGATGCCAATTTTCAAAATTTTATTACCAGCAGAGAAATGTTCCTTGGAGAAATGTTGAGTTTTACCACCTGTGTTCTCAGTCCTGAAGATAGTTTTCTGTAAGGACTTGGGCAAATCTCTTCACAGCACTCCACCTCAGTTTTCTTCTGTGTAAAATGGGGATAATAATGCCTAGAAAAACACAGTTGAAAGCACAAATGGAAAGTCTTGTAGGAGTGAAAGATGTTATTTCTGACTGAAATCTTGAAGCGTTATTGAGGATCTTACAGAGTAGTTTTTAGTGTCCTGTTTGTGATACTGCAGAATCAAAGAGAAGCCAAACTTAATTTCACAGAATCTTTCAATCACTTTTCACTTGGTCAATGTTTCAATTGTTAGCTGGATTTGCTTAGGTACATGCTGAGTGAAAACTATTAGGCCATTACTGCTGGTGTCTATAGAGGGGTAAAACATTTTTTTTTGTGATCTATGAGAGTCTCCTTTCTGATGTCCACTGGATTAGATGGTTTGGATTGAACTGTACAAGAAGAGAAGAAAAAAGACAACCAAAATCCATAATGAAATACYACATAATTCAATGGAAATTTACTTCCAGATGTTTTCAGCGTTCTCAGGGTTACCCTTGTTACAGAATACAACAGCAGCTGCTTCTTCTAGTTTGCTCTGGTATAGTATGAAATGTCTTCTTACACTAAGATAATACTAACAAAAATTCTATTTCTTTACTCAGACATGCTAGTGCTACTGTGGTTCTTTTTTTAGTGATAGCTTACAGTTCTCATTTTTAGAATGAATACCAATTTTCTGATACAGGTAAAAGATCAGGATCACGACCTGTCTCCTGAAGTTTGCTCTTAGTCATTCATAAATTCTGAAGGAATGCAAAGGTGGTTATCATCCTGTACAACTAGGGCATAGTTTGAAGTTTTGAGAATGATAGGAGATTGACAATCACTGCTCACAGTGATTGGATAGGTATTTTAGCAAAGTGCTAAAAAGCAGTATACTGGCTTTTTAAGGAAATTTTGTATTACATATTAATTGTAACTATCCGCAGCTTTAAAATTAAAGAAAAAGTTTTTAGTAAGAGTTGGAACCAGATGAAATCAAGTCTCAAACATCTAGACTTCTGGGTAACTTGAGAGCCATCTCTGCATCCATAAACTTAGGTCCAATCTGCCTTTATCAGTTAGTCCAAAATGATTGAATTATGCAGACATCTTAGTTAAGAACCAAAGTTTTCATGCCTATTCGTATGTAATATGATGTTGAAGAGCCTGAGCAAATGCATTGGAACCTGAAATATAATCCAAAACAGCTTTAACTGAGGTTCTGAAATTGAAGACAATAATGTGTGTCTTCTGATCTGCCCTACAAATTGATATCTGTTTGAGGGTATGGCACTAAGCCACCCAAATGTTGTCTGAGGTTAGAATAGATTGTGTGGGTGTTATAACTTGCTATCTGCTAGATGTAACATTTAAGAAAGTTGGAATAGACTAATTAATCTTAAAAACAATAATGTTAAACTGATACTTTTCCTTCCTGATACCACTAGCAAAAGAAAAATGTAAGGACGTGTTGATCTTTCCCTCCACCACTTTAAGGAGATCAGAAAGCTTTGCTTGTCTCTACCAGATTGATTCACAAAGCATCTTTTTGTAATAGGTTATTTTGATTGCTTTTCCTGCATATAAAACTTCCTTCTGTAAAATACATGTGTATTTACATTCCTAGTTTATTATACTCCTGTTGCAGTTCTTAGTGGGCTTGTAATGTTTACAGGGTGAAAAGAAGAGGGAACTTGTTTTTAGTACCATATTCTTTGTGTCATTTGACACACTATTAAGGAAGACTGATTTGGGTGTGAAAGCTGTGCGTGGCAGGCCTGAGATAACATGCTGCTATTATATCCACAGGGAGGAAACAGTGAGAAAATCCTTGGAGCTCTATATAAACAAAATTAGGATTTTGGTGGCAGTATATGGAAATTTACATTTGCTCTCCAGAAGTAATTTCTTGCTCCTGTAAGTTTTGGAAAAAGGCCATGCAGGTAGTGATATTTTCTTCCATACCAATGGATCCCAAAACACCTTACAAAACCATTCATACACAGCAAAACAAATACACCTCTGTATGGGTTGCAGCATAAGCTGCACAGGTAACCAGTGCAGAGCAAACAGACAGATACAAGAATTTTGTGTCTCTCCACCCTTTTTTATCTTTATTAAAACAACCAACATTAGCAATGTACCACCGACATAACCAAAGTTGTTAAGATTTCCCAGTTAGTTCTGTTAACAGCTTAAGTTAAGCAGATAATATTAGATTTGCCAGTCTGGGTTATACCAACTGGTGTAACTGATGGAGTTAAATCAGAGCAACAGAGAAGTGAATTGAGCCATTTTTTTACAGAGCTGTTTTTCAGGGAGTTTCACTGCTGTAAAATTGAGTAACACATTTGTGAATTACAAATTATGGAATTAGAAATTGTGGATCTAAGGAACTTGCACTTTAATGGCTACCTTTAACATTAAGTTAAAAAGAATCTTCTTGAATAAAAAAAGTTAAGTCTGACTAATATTTCATAGGAAACGGAGACTGTGCCATAGTTTTTTTATATGGAACAAAACCCATTAAGCACCTCATGATGTGGAGGCAATTCCAAATTACATGAACAGAATTTTCTTGATTTACTGGCAATGTTTTTTTTTAATGCTGCAACTAGTGGCCACCGGGATGCTTCAGAGCCAAAACAACATTCAAGTAGTCACACCCTGGTAATTTTCTAGCCTGGTTTTGGATGCAGTTACTTAGAATTCCATGTCTACTAAAAAAAGTAATAACAACTTGCCTGTTTCTGTTTCTTCTTCATAGTTCAACAGTATTGTCTTTCTGGAAAATGTACTCTTGTAACTCAATGCTACGTTAAAGGAAAATGGCCAACATAATCATCTTTTTAATCTGAATCATATCTCATGTTAAGAACCCACTAAAAAACAGTACATATTAATTCATTTTGGCCTCCATGATGCATGCAAGATAGGGCAGAGTTGACCAGCTGCTGTTAACCTACTACTAAGCTTGGCCAATAGATTGCTCCATACTCCAAGCAGATGTTTCTCTTTTAGGCTAATGGAAGTCTTGTAGACCATATCCCTTCCCAAGAGAAAACACCAGCACAGCTGGAAGCTGGAAGGGCTTATCTCAACAACAGAAACAAGGTGCCAGCAGCAGCAGCAGCAGCAATCTATTAATAAAAATCCATGGACCAAAAAGCAGATGCATTTTGTTTTAGCTTCTTTTCAAAAATATATATATTTTTCTTCTCTACAGGCCACTCTTATATATAGTATTGTTTTTTCCTGTAGCAATTTACTTCCAGGTGAGAGGAGAGAAAAGGAATCTCTTGCTGTTAGCTGTACTCTTGCTGTGTGCCAGTCAGAAAATGGGTGAGAGAATTGCATTTATATAAATAATCATCTTTAAAAGTCACACATGCCACAGATGATAACTGATATGCTGTAGCTATGCCCTATTCTAACTCAAGGAGAATTTTATTATATTTCAAGAACATAGACTGGTTCTGATTTGAATCTTATACCAGAGGTAGCTCCACTAATGTCAGTGAATTCATACTTGTAAGAAAAGAGTAATGCTCATGATATCTGCTTTAAAGGATGACAGACAGTGAGCAGACCTAGGGCTCTATAATAGGCTTTGAATGAGAATTGTTTTCAGTTCCTGAAAACATTCTCTTTTCTCTTGGGATTTGTATATCCATTTCTGTCCAGTCAATGGTACTGAGAGTTACTTATGAAATGGTAATTATTGCCAGGTTTTTATATCTTAAGTAAATGTGACCTGAATACAGGAGAGCCAAGTTTCATAGAATGGATGTAAAAGACAGTGAAAACATGGGTAACAGTTGTCTTGCTTCATTGTTGTTTTCCAGAAGCGGTGGCAAGGGTTGAATCTCTTGCTATGGCTATTGGAGAAAAAGTTATTAAATTCTGCAAAATCTTTGGAAAAAAAAATTGTCTTAATTTTCCTTTTTACAGCATCTAACACAGTTGGGCACAGACTCCAGCTGGCTCCCTGAATGTGTACATTACTCCTTGGGGAGAAATGCTGAGGGGAGAGATACTAAGAATTTCCTCTAATGGCAAGAAGACAAGAGTGAAGAGAAATAAGATCTCCATGTATCAGGTACTGCTTGTCAAAGCATTTAGGGGTAGAGCACCCAAGAAAAACTCAGCACAAAATAGGAACTGCTGTTCCTTTTAGCAGCTAGGCACAGAAGTGTCATGCAGCTTTCTGCTCAATTTTTCTTGCCATGTTTTCTTGTTGAGTTCTGGGGCAGGAAGAGCTTGTTAAGTTTTTTGACTTTTCTCAAATGTGTGGGTTCAGCTAAGCAATGAGGAGCACACTGTGACTACAAGCATTGTTTGTTAGCTATTTTGTCCTAGTGACACTTCTGCTATTGATGCTGAGGGAAGGAGTGGGGAAATAAGTGGTTTCCATTGTAGTCCAGTTGAAAGGGAACGGCAGACAGCACTGTCTCTCATGTTTCATTGGCTGGGCAAAAGCGCTGGCTTTTAATAACATCTTCTTAAGATTATTTACATAGTTTATTTGCCTTTATTTGTATCAGTTCATGCCCTTTGTGTTTTAGATAACATTGTTGTGTTTCCTTTGACTTAACATTTAGTGCTCAGTTAACTTGCCAATAGTCAGAGTAGTTCTGGGTTGTCTCTATCTGATTCCTTCCACAAGCTGTTTATTAAGCAGCTATTCATTATTACAGATTGTAAATTCAACTTTCACCCTGGAGGTCTCTGTAGCTACGCTTGCAGGTTCTCTTTGCTTGTGCTTCTTCAGGGTGATTTATATCTGCTGTTCACATTCTGAGAAATCTTTCCAGAGTGAAAAGGAAGAACTCATGCAAAGCTCAGCATCCTTTCTGACTGGTTCTGGGGAACTGTGCAATGGCCGAATCTGACATTTCCTAAAGCTCGGGCTTGTGCAGTTCTGGGATTTAGACTTGTCTTTCCTTAAAAATTTGGCCACCCACAAGAGTTGTGTTCAGATCCAAACATCTTCTGCCTGCTGTATGGGTCTCCAGCCAATTTTCATGCAAGATCCATGAAGATCCATTGAATGCACTGCTCAGAGCAGCACTCTGTGCATAAATAATACTGCTGAAGAACTACRATGGGTCATGGGGGACAACCTGAATGAAAGAAACGTATATACAAAAAAGCTCAGGATACCATTTATTCCCAACTAAACATTTGACAAAAAATGAATCAGAATATTGGCTGGATTACTCACGACTTGTGATTGAAAATATAAGAAGAAAAAGAGGCTTTCAGGCCCTGCACAGTCTAAGCATTTGCTGTACCTGCAGAAAGACATTCCTGATTGGGTAGATGTAAACTATCACAGTCCCCCTATCACCTAAAAGTAAATATAAGAAGTGTATGCAGCAAAGATAGAAAGCAGCTGTTTTCAGAGTATAGGCATGTATGAACCACCATGATGGCCTTTCCCCTCATCTCTGACTCCTCATTTGGTTGGGAGTCCAGCCTTTGGCACAGGATTAGTAGAGTCCTTCAGGATTTGTGGGGATTAAGAAATTTATTATTATATTTTTTCTTCTGCACCTCATACTGCATGTGACCAAAACACAGCTGTGAGACTGCAGGACTTTTACTCATGTTGATAGAGAGATGCATGGCTTTTTAGTTTGTTTGTTTATTTTTCATTTCTAATGTTTTAAAAAATAAAAAATATTCCAGGCTCTGCAGCCTAGGCTTTAATTCATATTATGAGACATCCTGCCTCTACCACAAGAAAAACAATCTTTGATACAGAAATTCCTCCTGAGAAAGGCTTCCAAAAATGAAACAAAAGAAAAATGTTTTTTCCAGAATCTATGCTGAGAAAGGATCTGAGCAAGTTCCTTCAGAGAGAATATCCTGGAAGCTGCTTCTCTCTTTTTAGGACTCAGAAAGCCAGCTAGGGTGCTCCTGTTTAGTAAAAACCAAGAATAGAAAGAGAAGTACCTTTTGAGGTGTTCTAGGTCATAAACTCCTTGTGGTCACCCGGACCTGAAAAGGCAGCCACTGCCACATGGCACAAGCATGATGCTGTGTTGTGCTAAATGCATTTTAATTATCCAGTAAACCTTTCTCTTGCCTCCTGGTGCAGTGGAAAAAGCAGCCAAGTGCAGCATACCTTTACACTGGTGTTACCCACCATCCAGCTGAGATAATACCTGGGGTGGGTGGCATTACGCTAGGAATGAACCAGAGGGTCACAGGGGTAGCAGGTTTGCGATAGACGGTATTTGAGAAATGGCATCTGGTTGAGTGCCATGTAACAGCTTAAATGCGGATCAGAGAGCACAGTCCTTAGGAGCTGCAGGTGGACATAGGTGTCCAAATGTGGGACTCAGCTAGCACCTGTTGGCAAACCATGAAGGCGGTGCAGCAGAGAGGAAGGCAGCATAGAGGCTTATGCAAGGTATAGTTGTCTTTGGACAAGCTCACTAGGCTGGCTAGCAAGGGGGCTTGGGCAATGGATAACAACTGAAAAGAGGGAATGTTTTGCTTAATATCTGCGTAACCATACAGTTGATCTGTAGAAGTATTTTCCCAAATTGATGCTGTGATCCTTTTTGCCTTAATAAAACTAGTTATACATGCAGAGCTTCTGAGCTCTGTTTAGACACTCAAGGAAAGGTGTTTAGTATTTCCTGTAGGCTGGGAACTGACAGTGTTGGTAATTCGAGAAGGAAACATAGGTATGTAAATCTGAGCTTTTTCCTACCAAGTGCCATTGGCAGAAGGTTTACATTTTACCAGTCTTTTCCTGTGACCTCTTTCCACAGTTCTCTTGCAGCCCTTCACTGGTTGCATCTAAGGTTTTTCACTGCACATGAATTCCTTGTCCCCACCATGAAGGTTCTTCACAGTTATTTCTTTGCCTACATCTCTGCTGTCCTTTCCTCCTACCTCCTGTCTTTCATTCCTTAGACACCTCTACTCCTTTAGCTCGTTTGTCATGGTCTGCTTTTCCCCAACTGTTTTGCAGTTTCATGTTGCCTCCTGCTTCTTGTGCAACGACCCTGTTTCCATTTTCAAAGCTTTCACCTAAAGCCAGTCCCCTTCTACACTGTCTGTACCTTGATCATTGGGGTCTTTCTGTAAGTGAAATGATTTTGCTATTTGCCCAGGATAGATTGTAAGTGCTTGATAGAGGAGCCTACTCTGTGTTTTTTATGCATTGTAAAATACCAGCTATATTTGCAGCTCTTCAGTTGTAATAAATGATACATAGCAAAAAGTACTGGGGTAAAACATGGTACACTGCTGTGTACTGTTGGTTTCTTTGAATTCTGCTGAACACAGATACTCTGAAAGGCAGAAAGAGTTAAGCTGAGTTATGCTCAAGGGCTTTGTGATAATGCAAAGCTGGAAGAGTATCATTTGCAGATTTCAGAACAGAGTTCACATTCACTCATTTTTTAACCACTCCCATTTCCTCCATCCATTCAGCAGATAAAGTTGCTATCTAAATCAATAGCTGCTAGGCTTAAGATATTTCCTATCATAGTTCTGGAACAAAAACAATTTGGTTTGTTTCAAATTGGAGTCATTCCCAGTTTTTTGTGGTAAAACAAATATGTGTACATACATATACTCAAAGGCATGCACGCGCGCGCACACACACACACAAAATAGTCACTCATATGCAGTGGAGTAAGACTAGAGGCATAATATGAACTGGAACAAGCAAACTTYGTTTTATAATGAATTTTGTCATCTACAGAAAGTACTAAGCTTTCTAGAGGATGCTGTTTGTTCACCAGGTAATTCAAAATGAACCTGTACCTACCTTGACAAAGAATGCTTGATTTCTGAGACATTTTGAAGATTTATACTTTTATTTATACTTACACTTAAACTACTTTACATTTATCTTTTCACTGTACTTTAATTCAGTGCTACAATTTGGATTTTGAGAGGGGTAGTCATATCCAACAGACTCTGAGTCTGTTTCAGCAACTAAAGTTGCTGTTTTGCTCTTTAGTTGAGTTGCCATAGATCTGCATTAAACGCTACTTTCTCATCTTTCCTCAGGAAATTTCCTAGAAAACTTCTGAAGGTGTTGCATGCCTCTGTAACATCATGTGCAAATACTGTCTTATTTTTCTTTCTACTTTGCCTTCATGTGTTACTTCTGGAGGAGGACCACCAGCTCAGAAGTCCAAACTTCCACTTGTCAGCCTACAAGCTTGAAAAATCTTTGGCCTCTACATGCCACAGTCCCTTCCCTAGTGTCTATGATCCTCCACCTTGCTCTTGGCTGACTCCCATCACCACTCTCTGGACTTCACAAAGTGAGTATACCCTGTCAAACTGGAATTAGTAGCATATAGCTGACTCTCTGCCACAAGTTCCTTACTAGACAAAGTCACTATCCACTCCAGCCCTACCTGTTCCCTCTTCTGCTGCCTTTCAGTTTTATTCCTGTGCTTTCAGAGAAGCTGCACATTTTTTTCCTAGAAAATGGAAGGCCTTGCAGAGTCACTTATGTCAATCTCCAGTTTTCAAAGCTTCATTTTAAATGTTCTTCACTTTTTCATCCCCTTTACTCCACTTGAAAGGCTGTTCCAGGATCCTTCTAACATTTAATAGCGAGCAATCTATAGCCTACATTTATTTATAGTTATATACTTGCATTGCAAATTGTCTTATAGGTTAGTAGCTCTTTATAGCAATGCATTTACAGACATATCCATTAAAATAACTTATTGCTAGCCTAAATAATTCAAGATTTAGTTATTTTCTCTTAAAATAGACTTTCCATTTCCTTGATCATTCTGAAGGACTTTATCTGTACCTGTTACAGTTTGAATTAATGCTTACCAGATGTAGATGACATACACATGGGCATTACTACTATGCCTTAGTTTGTTTACCTAGTAAATTCCAGTTTCTCTTCATCTAATCTCAAACTCATTTCATTTTCTTCCACAACTAGTGTTCCTAGCCATCTCCTTCTCAGTCATAGTCTCCTTATTGAGCCATTCCTGGTTCAATTAGTTTCCAAATTCACATCCTAATATCCAAGTGTAGTTTTCCACTTTACTCACAAACCATGGCTGGACACCTTTGCTTCATATTTCATTTCCTTCTACTTGTATCAGACTTAACTCAGCAATCAAATCCATCTGCTGAGGCCCAACAAATTGGTGGCCAAAGCTACAGAGCTTTCAGGTGAGGTAGATAAAGATTAGCCACCAACAGCAGCACATGATGAGCCCTCAGCTGAAAAATATCTAGTGGAGAGCGAGCCTTGAGGAAGCTGATTCAGTAAACTGAAAGAAGTCTCTTTTGAGCTTGTGTGAGCTGTGAATTTTCAGATGGTTATAATCTGCTGAAATGTGGTGAATTTTCATAGGATGAGTAAAAGATCCACATAAATACCTATTCTTTTCCAGATTAGGCATTACTGCTTCCAAGTGTAAGAAGATTCCTGAGTTCATAGAAAAAAGCAAGTAGACTTTTCCTAAAATGAGTGTTACAGTGTCTTTTTTTTCTGCTCTAGTTTTTAAGAAATATTTGGACTGTTTTGGCCAAAACCTTGTGTCTCCCCTTCTATTCAACTAAAATAAAAAATTAGCCTGAAGTAGAAAATTAGCGTGGAAACTTTCAGCCAAAACATTTAGTTTGGTGATTGTTGTAATGCAAAAGTGTTCAGTTAACTTTCATAATGTACATCGTCTCTATCTCACATATAATGAGAATTTCAGTGTGGAGTGTGTGTGCGTATATGTGGGTGTTGGGGGGAAGGGGCTGCGGGTGTTCCTGGTTTTGTTTGTTTGTTGTTGTTTTTTTAATATGATGAGCTGAAGTTTTTACTGTTTTAATATGTAAGAGGTATCATATTAATGAAGAAACGTGCTTTGAAAATCGTTAGAAATAATAAGTACGTGTAGTTTTCAAGGTTTTTCAGTTTAACAAAGAATTTGTATAGGTGATGATAGTAAAATCTATCACAATGAAGTATAGCATCCCATTAAAGTGCAAGGCTGTGAAAAAGAAGATTTTTGGCTTCCATTTTTGGATCTGCTATGGATTTTCTCTGAATGGGGACAATAATTTAATCTCTTGTTTCTGTCTGCCTTATCTTTAAATAGCTTTCAATATGTAAACCTTACCCTCCCATGTTTCTTAAAATGTTTCTAGAGCTAGAATTGTCCTTTAAATGAGTTTGTAGTAACTCATATGCTTGCTGATCTTACTCTTTGTCTCTTGACTATTGGCAGAATTTTAAATACTGCTGATGGCTAGTTTTTTTTTTTTTAAATCAATTCCAATTCTGTATGACAGTGTGCCTGGCTTGAATTTCTTTTGGTTTAAAATTGGCCTCTGTAAATAAACAAACACTATTGTTTGGGAACCACAGAAGTGATGCCATACTGATTTTGGGCTCCTTTGCTAGCTAGTGGGGCATCATGTATTTCATATTTACGGTTTTGGTGACCAGTACTAGTTTGCTTCTTACTTTGAGGCAACAGGCAGATACTGTGCTAGTTCCTTTTAGCCATTGTGAAACTTCAAATTCAGTTAACATAATAGTGTTTATCAATATGGCTCTCTGGCATGTGATCCTGGAATAGTCAGCTGACTGCTGTTCCCGTAAATACATGAGTGTTATTCATTGTGTGCCAGGGACTAATGGATGGGGTGGGTGGGCTTTGTCTAACTGTTTCACCAGTTTTTAAAATGAGTTGTTCAATGCACTTACATAAAAATTCTCTAGCCCAGTAGATCCAAACACACCCTGCAGAGACTGAGGAATCTGAGATCATGATAATGTCCCTGCCATACTCCTTGTATGAGGATCTGTAAATAGATTTAGTTCAACCAGAAAAAGTTGACTGAGCTGCAAGAATACTATTTGGCTTTTGGTTTTTTTTTCTTTAGTAGACAGGTGGGTTTCCCAGATAGGTCCAGAGTCCTTCTCTGCAAAAAATACCTTGCCGCAAAAGCATGCGTTTCAATAACAACAAAAAGTATCATGTTTATCTGAATGCTTTATCTGGGGCAATTTGTTTCTTTTGAGAACAAAGAAAGGTCTCTTGCTCTCTTTCCAAGAAAAACTTGAACTATTGCATGAGTGTGTGTGTGTTGTTGTGTGGGGTGTTTTTTTTTATCATAATTAATTATTTATGTAAATAATTTTTTTAAAAAAACAACACACGAATCAAGGGAGCATTGCTCAATTCACTCTTAGGGCTTAGAGCACTAGCCTAGAAGCAGGGAGCCATGGCTCCATTTCTACATCTATCCTGTTTCATATGCCCTTTTCCTTCTTCAAACCTTTGTTTTTCCTCTCACTTCTTGTTGCTGTTATCTAGTTATGTTGTGGGTTGTCAAACCATCTGGTGCAACCATCAGAAGCTAGTACTGCCTGTGATCAGGGCTGGCAGCAGCAGAACCATGCGGATATGTTAGCGTGGGCTCGCTCAGAGCTTGTAAGCTCTGCTGTGAGAAAATTATTCGCATTGCTGTGTTTCTGAGCATGGGTGGGGTAAGCTCATGACTATTCATGACCATTCCTGTAGATGTACCCTTTCAAACTCTCTGAGGCAAAAATAGCATCTAACACTTGTACAGTGTTTTGTCCAACTTGGTATTGTCACTTGGGCCACTGTGTGGTACTGTAAAGAAATTTCACTTCGTGTGACTTAGTTTTCTCAGCCTTGTTTTCTAGAAAAAGAAAAGAACATAAACTGTAGAATAGACATTTTATCCATTAAAATTGCCTAAATCTACCTTTATTATGTCAACTTATCTGCATACAAAGAAGACTAAGGGCTCTGATCTGACCTTTACTTTTAAGGAGGGAGATCTAACCAAATATTAGATGTTATTAGGAAAGTAATAGAGACCAAAATGGAAAGCATCATTGTGCCAGTATATCAATCTATGGTTCATCTACACTTCTGAGTAATGAGTGTATTTCTGTTCCCCTTGAAGGCTGAGAGTTCAAAAAAAAAAAAAAAAGTGTGGTAGGAATGATTAATTACACAATGTCTGTATGAGGAATGACTGAGTAATTTAGGATTCCCCATCCTGAAATGGAGACAACTTAGAAAAGAAAGCCTACAAGTTCACAGTGGTGTCAACAGAGCTGATAGTTATCAGTGGTCACCATCTCTTCCAACAGAAGACCTGGGACTTCTAGGCCCTTGAGTGGTGCTAATAGGAGCCCGGTTCAAAAACAAAATGGGATGGTTTTTCAGGCAGCTGACAGAAGGCCTGGGGGAAGACCTGGAAAAAGGAGGTGGCACAAGAAATTTCTGCATGTCAAGGGAATTTTGGATAAGTATTTAGAGGACTTAGACAAACCATATGAGGCTTGGGGAATATCCTGAGCTGAAATAGTCAGAGATAGGAGAATGCTCAGAGGAAGTATCATATAGCCTTGCCCTGTTCTCTTTCCTGGCCAGCTCATGGCTTCTGTTTGAGATGGGATCCAGGGTTAGATGGTCCTTTAGTCTGAACCAGTATAGCTATTCTTATATTTACCCTATTTTCAAGTGCAGTATTGAGAATACTTATCAGAAATATCAGTCTATTTCATATTTAGTGATAATATTATCTTGGCAGTTGTTACAGTGCCATTGCATTAGCAGAGACCTAGGCAATCCTAGGGCAGTGTGGACAAGAAGTCTTCTTGGAAGGCATTCTGGGTCCATGTGGGATTTACACACCTGCTCTCTTTTTTTAATTATTATTAAATGACAAAACCAACACTTAAGAGTTCTTCTGCTTTGTGTATTAAATGTACATGGACATTTTCAATATTAGCTTGCTAATCTAAATGTTTGGCTGACAAAAGGTTAATTCTCTAAGTACAGGTTTGAACCTTCACTTAGCCTGAAGGGAGGTGGATTGAAACATAATGCCTGAAAGTAACTTGAAGTTACACTGAAGTCTGGAGTTTTACAGATTGGGAGTTGATTAATATAACTTGATAATTGGTTAGGAGGTGTTCCAAGTCACATGAAAAGAAAGCTTGAGAAAACAGCTGCAGGGAACTCATGAAGTCTCTGATTAGGCTTTGAAAACTTCAGGCTATTGTGAGTGTAATCTTGGCATTGTCACTTGACAGTTATAAAGTCAGATTGAAATACTCTGAGTATTTCAGGTTCTGCACCTTTAGGAATGAGCAGGAGATGCTGTAATATGTACCTCTTAAAAATAAAAGGTGGGGAGGAGTTGGGGGGGATTTCCAGGTGAGTGAAGTAGAATGAGAAGACTGTTAGTCTCAAGTGGGGAAACAAACTAAGAATTGTTCAAATCTTTGTAACTGAATCATGTTTGTGGGGTTTTTTTGTTGTTGTTGTTTGCTTTAGCTAAATCTAGTCATAAAAACATCCTTTGGAGACATCAGAGTTGGCTTGCACTGGTTGTGCCAAGGTAATGGAGGTGTTTGCTTTCTTGATGTTTTTTCTGAACACAGGATTTTTTTTATTTTTATTTTTTAACACATGTAACAGGAATGTTACATGCAGATTTCTGGTGATGCTTCAATCCCATTTCTATTCCTAAAGAGGAAGAAGGAAAGGTTAATCTGTGATCAATCATCTTGGTCTTCCTTCTCCCCTTCCCCACCCCCCACCCCCATGCCTTGTTTCACATACTTTCTTCTGGTATTACTTCAGGAAAGCTATGAGGCTGTGTGATTATGCATGTTGTTTTGACACATGTAGTTGAAAGTTTCCATATGCTTTTCCTCTAATTGCTGACCTGTTCACATTCAGGCAGACGTTCTGGAGACAAGGTGGCTCCAGGCAAAGCAGTTTTCTTCTGATCTGCCATGCACTTAATACTTCTGTTATCTATTTTCCTGGGGTCTATTCCTTGTTCAGAGGTGAACTTGCTCATTGAGTTTGCTACAACAGTATCAATTTCATTTAAACTTGATAAATTTGTCTTGCTCGTGTGATATGAATCGAAGCAGAATCCAAAAGCTGGAGCCCCGTTGGGTAAGATCTAATGCAGATGGGGAAAAAACAGCCCCAGCCAGGAAGACCTCACAAGCTAAGTGCAAGACAAAAGGTAAAAGGTGAATATGAGAAATAAATGGCAAAGTGAGATTACCCTGTGCTGTCACCTGCTTCAACTTGTGTCAAGTGCTTGGTAGGCATCCTGATTTATGCTGGGTTGAAGATCCAATCTGAATGAAGATAGCTCTCATGGTATATGGATGGCACAGGAGATTGTGCAGTAACGCAAGTGGGTGATGTGTGACAAATGAGCAGTCACAACACATCCACTAGTGAGACAAAGATAGGAGCTGACAGTTTTACATAGCTCACAGTCATCAATAAGGAACAGGTATGCCATGAACTGTCTTAGAAATAAAGACTGGGAGCTTACACCTGATCCATTTGAAAAGTTTTTTTTTTTTTCTCTTAAACTATTTTTAGCTTAATTTTACTTAACTCTTGCTGAATTTTTAACTTATGACCTTTTAGCAAAGTCAAAGTGAATGTTCTGAAACAATCACAATATACCATTCTGATCCTATGTATATCTATTTAAATCCTCAGCTTGCAAAAATTTCAGATTGATACTTATGATCTAGAGCAGGAAAATGTTTAAATCCTCTAATAACATGAAAGAGAACCTAGGCTTTGCTCAGCTGTAACAATGAGGGCTTCATGTTGGTCATGAGAACAGAATCGAACTACTATAGTAAGTATCAAACTTTGTTTACTCAGGTTTGCTTTTATCAGGGTTTACTCTAAAAATAAATCTTCGTGTTCAAAGATATAGATGTCAATTGTTATAAATACAGTTCAGCAGAAATTCCCTCCAAGTGGCCTAAACTAAAAGCAAATTTTCCATTTTATCACAGAATCACAGAATCGCTGAGGTTGGAAGGGACCTCTGGAGATCATCTAGTCCAACCCCCCTGCTCAAGCAGGGTCACCTAGAACACGTTGCACAGGTTCACGTCCAGGCGGGTTTTGAATATCTCCAGAGAAGGAGACTCCACAACCTCTCGGGGCAACCTGTTCCAGTGCTCTGTCACCCTCACAGTGAAAAAGTTTTTTCTCATGTTCAGTCAGAACTTCCTGTGTTTCAGTTTGTGCCCGTTGCCTCGCGTCCTGTCACTGGGCACCACTGAAAAGAGTCTGGCTCCATCCTCTTGACACCCTCCCTTAAGATACTTGTACACGTTAATAAGATCTCCTCTCAGCTTTCTCTTCTCCAGGCTAAACAGGCCAAGCTCTCTCGGTCTTTCCTCATGAGAGAGATGCTCCAGTCCCCTAATCATCTTTGTAGCCCTTCGCTGGACTTGCTCCAGTAGTGCCACATCCCTCTTGTCCTGGGGAGCCCAGAACTGGACGCAGTACTCTAGATGTGGCCTCAGCAGGGCTGAGTAGAGAGGGAGAATCACCTCCCTCGACCTGCTGGCAACACTCTTCCTGATGCACCCCAGGATACCATTGGCCTTCTTGGCCACAAGGGCCCATTGCTGCCTCACGGTTAACTTGGTGTCCAGCAGCACTTCCAGGTCCTTCTCTGCAGAGCTGCTTTCCAGCAGCTCAACCCCCAACCTGTACTGGTGCATGGGGTTATTCCTCCCCAGGTGCAGGACCCTGCACTTGCCTTTGTTGAACTTCATGAGGTTCCTCTCCGCCCACCTCTCCAGCCTGTCCAGAATATTCTATATTCTGAAAAGGATAAGGACCATAGAGAGCTAGGTTAAAAAAACTATTATACTTTCCTGTTTTACTGAAGTGACTCTTATCAGATTACCTTTTCCTTCCCTATAGTATTGAGTTTGGATATTCCTCCCCCCCAAGGTTTGGGGTAAATATTTAATRAGAACAATTTTCTTCCCATCCAGAAAAGCTTTCTGTGGGCTATTGCACTATATTCTATAGAAATTCTGCTGCTGAGCAGAGTCCATGTTTTACAAACACACCTCCCCCCTCCCCCCCCMAAAAAAGGGGGGGGGCAAAATGGAGTGAAAGAGAGGATTTGGTTTTAACTAAATTGGCTCAGGGTGCTGCTTCCCACCTCCTGCCACCTTTTCCCTTCATTTCTCTCTTCCCCCGCCCCCATTCTATTGCAACTCTTGCATCCCAATTGATCTTAGCTTTACAATGCTTGAATCTTGGGAGTGTTCAGCTAGTTATGTATCCAAAGTTCTTGCCTGTTTCTCATTTAACTGATTAGACTTTGAGATTTAAATGGCTTCTAAGAGTTCTGCTTGTTTTTCAGCAAAGCAGGAAAGGAGTGTGGTGCACTGATCGGGAATGTGCTACTTTGGCTCTAAATAGACTGTAGAAAGCTGCCGAGGGATACAGAAAGTAATGAGGAAAGCTGAGAGCTAGTACACCAGGATTTCTAGATAGCATAGCAAAAAACAAGAGAAGTTTAGTAATCAGAAGAGGGTTCCTCTTAGGTTATAAACCATCACTCAGAAGTGTCCTGAGCTTTTACTGTGACATGAATCCACATTTTGGAGCACAGAATCTCAGAGTAATTACGCCACTGATAGAAACTGTCACTTCTTTCCAATAAAGATCAGTATATTCACTTGACCAATTTACATCATGATTTATTTTCAGACTCTTTATGCAGGGAAGAGTCTTTATCTGTTTTTAAAATGACAATTAGGACTTGATTCTTGGCAGATATTTGTCAAATTGTAAACTGTTTTCTGCCAGTCATGATGATAAGGAAGCTTACAGCTGTCTAATTACTAGTTGGTAGTTGTGTCTGTTTGTTTCAAGTGATTATTCAAATCTCAACTGCACAGAACTAGACCTCTGAAATCAGTATTTGGGTGTTTGTGTTTGTCATATCCATGGTTTGTATATACAGCATGTACAATGATCTTTCCACAGCTTAAAGACACTAAAATATTAAACTTGTGGTAATTGGACTATACTGTCAATAGGTTACCTGTTGTATATCACATTATGTCCACAGAACTGAAAATTATGTAACTTATACAAATGCTAACAACTACAATATGTCTTTAAAAAGAGATTTTTCTTCTTGGTGCTAAAATACATGGGTCAAATACATAGCCTTTGTAAATTTGCATACATTTGTGATTCTACAAAATACTGCCCCAGTGCTTCTACAAACATACTCTAAATAACTATAAACAGCAGCGTTCATGTCCTGGCAGTCCACTGACCCCCTTGAGATATAGCTGGGTCCAATGGCTATGCCAGAGGAATCGGGATTCCTTGGTTTTGTGTCGCTGCTACTTAAGCAAACACATTCTTCATTTTTCTCAGTTTGTTTGTCTGAATACTGGGTGCAAGAAAACTACATCTTACACATGTCTCTGAAGATTTGTATTCACAAAAGATGTTAGGATATATGAATGAAAGTCTATGCAAGTGCCACTGTGTGTTTCTTAAACCATAGTAAACATTGCAGTTGATGGAAAAAGTTGTTCTTCTGTCAGTATTGGTGAACTCTGAACAAAGATGTTCCAACAGCATAAGCTTATTGCTTCAGTCTTTTTACAAAAAAAAAGTCCTTCTAATTTCTTAACCTTCTTGAAATTGCTTAATTAAAGATCATCACTGTGTTCTAAAATTGAACACTTAATGGACTTGTTAGGCTAGTTGTCTTTGTCATATCACTTTCTTCTGGTTATTAATGACATAAATGAATAAGTAGTTTTAAACAGTGCTGAATCCAAAATAAGTTTTAAATCTAAGCCTTCTATGTTGAATAAACAATAATATGGTATAGAGAGACAACCCAAAATGAGTCAGTTACAAAGTGATGACTCATTCAGAGTGTAGAACGGCATGAAGCTAGTTTTAATATAATTGTACAGAAGCATTTATTTTAAACAATTTTCTGTGAAAGTGCATTGACGTTATTGGCACTTGTAAGAGACTCTGGGGTCTTCCTGTATTTTTAAGATGAACATATGCATTTTAAACACTAAATGATCACCATTCCTTTCTCTGAAAACAGTTTTTTTGGGGGGTGTAGAAGAAAGCTTATCTTGAAAGCATTTTCAGTGACAATTGCATAATGGAAAAGGTAAAAACACTCAAAGTTCTATTATATGTGCCTGTTCTGAGCATTTCAAAACCTAGTTTTCTTTCTCCTACAAAACGAGGATTTCATTTCCTCTCCTCCAGTCAGCTGTTGCCATTTTGGGTTACTGTTGTGCATTGCTGTTTTGATGCCTCTTTAGTAATGCCAACCCCGTCTAATACAGGGCTGTGTGAAGCTGGTTGGCACACAGGACCAAGGACTGCTGGAGGGTGGTGATGACCCAGACACTTGCTGATAGCAGTAGGTGGCATCAAGCCCTACCTGTAGCTTTGAAGTTGTTCTAATTAGTACTGAACAACAGTAAGAGGAGTTCCTTCAGGCTAACAAATTTCCAAATTTGTGCTAACAAAAGTAATGGGATTTGAGGCATTCTGGGTTTGGAACCTGCAAAATAGTGGCTACACCTATTATGTACTGATCTCACTTCTCAGCTGGAGATGAGAGCACTGAGCTGCTGGAAAAAGCAGGCTATGTATATTTATATATATAACATATATGTTTTTAGCTRGAGAAGAATGAAATTGTTTAGATAGATTAAGAACTAGAATTGAACTTTTAAACACTTATTTTGCAATTACTTTCCAAGCAAGGAATAAAGAAACTTCAGGCTTCTGAAAGTTGGATAAGCTGCTGTACCCCTTACTTCTTGGAAGCTCTGTACCCATCACTGGCTCAATATCATTAAACTTGCCAGGGAGACATGTTCTAAAACGATTAGCCTGAAAATTTGCTTGCATGAAAGGGAATGTGATGAAATATGTCCCATACCCTAAGACAGTCAATAATATTCCTAGATGAAGGGCAAATCAAACTAATAGGTCAACAAACCTCTGGCAAATTCCTGTTATGGTGCTTAAAATCAGTGGTTTTATTTCTTGAGATCAAGATAATTACTCATTTCTCCAAGGTATGGTCTTTGTAATGGAAATTTTAAATACAGGTTCTGATCAAAATTTAGTAGGCCCAACAGTCTAGTGGTATTTGCCACAAGTTTTTATCCTGGCCTGTAATGGAAAAGGGATGGAAACACAAATCAAGATGTTCCTAAAGTTCATCAGAATTTGGTTCTGTGTTTTCAAACTGGGATCATTTCTTGTCTATTGTAACATGAGTGGAAAATGGAGTGGGGGGGAGGGGAGAAAGACCAACATTTTTTCCTTGGGCCAAGTATTTCATTGTTCGCTTCTGGATTAATGTTTCTTCAAGGAGCTCCGTTTGAGCACGGTTTTATTATGTCCTCCAACTCAGTTATGATGAACCAAACAGCTATAGAGTTTCTCACGGATTTTCAATTTCTGCCTTTACTACTATATCTGTATATGTATTAAATGAATGTAGTTTAAGAGTCCAACTTGTGATAGTGGAACACACAACACTAAGTTTTTTGTAAATTCATCTGAATATAGGAAAAGAAAGATTATTACTGCATCTGAATTGAGGATATTTGAACATAATGTAAAGAACAGCTTTGATGTTGACATAGAGGAAAAGCTGCTCAAGTGATTTTATCAGTCTTGAAGTTCTTGGACTTCCCCCTCCCCTCCCCAAACAAACTCTGGCTTCTCCTACACTTTAAGCATACTTTTCTTTAAAATTTAACTGGGCAATATTCAGATATAATATTCTATAGATTTCCTCTGCTTCCTCTAATTCCCTGTTCAAACTCTTCAGGGCACTGTGTTCATGATCAGACTAAAGAAATGCTTGCTCTTGATCTTAGTTCCTTTTTAAAAATATCCCTTTTCTTCCAAGATTGATCAGTAACTTAAAATATTAAAATGTTAAATCCACCTGGAATAATCCTCAAAACAAGGTGCATTCAGCAGTTATCTTCACATTGTCTTAAATTATGTTGGTGAAATTGGTAAGTAACTAAATATTTCCATACTGCTTACTTCTCTAAAATCTTCTTTATTGGAAGATACAGCACTTAGCCAACTACTTGCTCTTACCAAGTTTCCAAACTTTACTGCCCCAGAACTGAACATATCAGTAAACAGGATGTATACCCATTTCCAAAGCAGTAGTTAAGGCTAGCCAAGCTGTTCTTTTACTTTACCTCCAGCTGCTTCTTTTGGCTCTCTTTGCCTAGATGAGGTATGGGCACTCCCTAACTGTTGTTTTCTAACATCTTTAACTCAAAATAACCCAGGCTGACTTAAACACTAGGTCACTGCTAATCCAACATAGGAATGTAAACGCTAACACCTATGTAATCCAGTCCCACACAAAAGTACTCAGCTGGAATTTACTTTYTTCTATGCTATTATATTCTTCTCAGTGTTGATACTCTCCTTCTTTTTGTCATGCCTCCAAGTGTAAAAGGAATATGCAATCTGCATATAAATTATAGGCACTTATGGATCTTTCAGCAAGAAAGATATTAAAGGAATGCAAATTATTATAATTATTGCTGGTATAATGATATACCACACATGCTGCTTGAAAGGTGATGGTGATTCAGCGTACTGGAAAGAATAAATCAAAGGCCTCTTCTTCCTTTTACCTAAACACAGTATTTTGAATTTTACTTGCAAGTATTTTCGTAGTATAGAAGGGTATGTACCGCAACTACTTAACACTAGTGTCATATAAGTTTCCATTGCTCTAACTGTCCTTCTGCATTCTGCAAACAAACTGTCAGGGAGGACTTACATATTATTAAGTGTTGAAGGAATCAACTTTTTTCCAATAAAAACAATTTTTGCTTATTTACACTGTGTACTACCAATTATATTTTTTGATAACTTAATACTTTAGCAAGCAATATTTGAGTCAATATGACCAAAATAAATGACAAGAGAACCATATACAATCTGAAATAAAAAATTTGCCATAATTCTCATAACAAAACTATATTCAGACATATTAGTAACTGATGTGTTTTAAAGTAATTTTGATACTTTTGTGCCAAGAAATATTGACCATAATAACCTCAGGTTTTGAGCCTCCAGAAATAAAATATTTTCTATGTTTTATCTTTACTTGGTAACATATTTTAAAAAAGAAGTGGTATAATATAAATTTTTGGGGGTGGGGAGGGGAGAACAACAATATTGTCTGTAGCTTACCTGGTCTTTATTGCAGTCCTCAGACATATGACAGTGTCTGTCCATGGCAGCATTGTTTCTGTGATTTATTTGGCTGCCTCTGTAATGTCTCTGCTTCCAGTGAAGAATATTTGTCCATCAAAGATGCTTGTAAGAAAGCTAATTTGTCTTCATTATGGAACTTCTCACATRAACTGACCGAATTCTGAATATTTTTGGAATCTCCTAGGCACAGAGCTCATCTATCATTAGTCTATTGAATTTAATTAATGGCTGCAGCTCCCTTCTCCAATAACTCTATTTTTGGTATACTTTTTCCTCTGTAGAGCTTCTAAACTGCTTGTTTTCAGTTTTTCTGATCAAAAAAATTCTCATTTTGATACTGTTTATGAGTTACAATCTCCAACAACTATCAACTGTTCAGAAAAAAAAAATTACCCTGGGAGAACAGAGATCCACTTCCAAAAATCCATCTCTTTGCGTATATTTTAATCTTGGTACTGTTAAATCATATCCTTGTAAGATTTATGCTCCTGTACAAGTTAGTCATCCTATCCTTAGCACTTTCCTTAGAATCCCTTAGAAGATATTGTCTTTTGTGTTTGCTTCAGCATTCTGCAAAATATTGTTTGTACCAATATTTCTGTTTGTGGAACTTGCAAGAAGGCTGTCCACTTCATGTCTAAGGGGAGTGTCTGCCCTCAGTATTATTTTTATATATAATATATCAATGTGTTTTAATAATTTATTAGTCAAAAGAATGGAAAGTGCGTGTCAAAGATTTGCAAGGATTTCTCTCTAATTTTTCTTCATCTGTCCAAGTATTTAAGTTTCATCAGTTTTTAGGTGTCAATGGATTCCTCTGAAATAAGAATATCAAGTGCTGTCTGTATCATGCTGATTCCAGCAAAGAAGTTGCTTAGAAGCCAGAGGGGAAATGTATGGAAATCTGTATAGCAGCACCTTTCCCATAACAAACACCAGAATAGTGTCTTGTTTGTTTTTGCAGGGGATATGAATATAGTGGGAAAAACTGACAATTCTATTCTGGTCAGCATGACTGTGGCTTTCTAGTTCATGAAAACTGCGCTGAGTGAATGAGGTGAGAAATAATGTGCAACAATGAGATTTTGCTTGAAATATATCTTTATCAAATGACCAAGTTGCTGTATATGGACTCAGTTTTCCCAAGGCTGTGCTACTTATCAGTGTCATGGCGTGGGGGCCTATGGTGTGTTAACACTTCTAGCTTAATACAGCTGATCTACTAGAACTCATTCCAGCTTCAGACATTCATTGACCACTGCTTCAAGTTTTCTTTCTTTCTGTCGCGTGTTTCAGAAGGTTTCTTTGTTAAATGGAGGCATTTACTGGATAAGAGTTGTCACATTTTTTCTAAGTACTTCTTTATAGTCAAGGAATTGAGGAAATTATTCCTTTCAGACTTAAAAATGCGCACGTGTGTATGTATGTATATATATGCATATAAAACCTCATCTTATGTTACTGATAATTAGCATCTTTAACACAATAAAGCCAACTTTACTCCTTGCTGCTCCTGTAGGACATTCTTCACCACACTTTCTCTTTGACCTATTTACGTTTAAGCTTCCCTTATGCTAGAGCAGCTCCAGCAGTATCAGTTAGATAGTTATGAGTATAGCCAATTTGTTACCTCTTTAAAGGTGATGGACTTCATGGCTTTCGTTCACCTAGCATGCAGGCTTCTGAAGACTTTTTTCTAAAGACACGGTGGTGCAGCAGAGATACGTAACATATGGGTTTTGCAAGTATCTAATGCAATGCCACTTTACGACAAGAAAGGTAGAGAGCTAAACAGAATGATAAGGCCATAGTACATATTTCTCTACTGGAGTTTCTCTTATTCTTTGATTCTCTTATTCCTGCAGTCAACCTCCTACTTCCCATGTCTCTCTCTATGAATTGGTGAGGCAGTCCCTCTTCCCCATCCCATTTGCCGGGTGACCCTGATTAGCCTCCTCAACTAAACAAATCCCAAGACTGTCCATAGGCAGTTCTGCACAAGCTCATGGCGAGTTCAGGCTTTTGAAACTGATAGTGGCCTTTGGGCTCTGCGTCCAAAGTGTCTTCTCTTGACTGGACTATTATTAAAGTTTAAGGACTTGGCATAGGGTTAGTCATTCTCTTCCAGGTTTTACCACAGCCTCAGGGCAGAGGCTGTGGTAAGTTTGCAAATGGATGCAGTCTGATGCAAATGTATCAAGAAAGCTTGCAATATCTGAAAATTTTGTAGTTTAATACAGACACATCCTCCAACCATCACACTTACTCAATTTGAAGTATTCTGTCCTAAAACAAATACAGCTGCTCCTTAAGAGGAAAATGAATAGGTGCTGCTATTTATTCTGGTTCAAAAGCTGTGAAGTCTATTGGATTGATTTA
This sequence comes from Apteryx rowi, assembly GCF_003343035.1. Taxonomy (NCBI): domain Eukaryota; kingdom Metazoa; phylum Chordata; class Aves; order Apterygiformes; family Apterygidae; genus Apteryx; species Apteryx rowi. Next base: position 1,443,851 of record NW_020448863.1, read on the forward strand.
CTTACAGTAATATAACATTATTTCACACTGACTTACAGAAAAAAGAATGAATTGTATAATATAAATTAGTTGGGATCTTAGGAAACCTGCTTGTACTTTTAGGCTGAAAGGCTGAACTTCTGCTTCTCCTAAATCATTTAAATGTTGTGCCACCTAAATAGCTGGAAAAGCCAGGTTCAGTAGCTCACAAAAAAGCCCTAGACTTCACTTAAAACTGGATTTGAACTCATGAAATTGTGCATGAAAACTATTTGCCAAAAGGTGATAGCAAACACGCCATAAACTTGAGACAGTACCATCATGCAAAACCAGCCCAAAATCACAGAATGGTTGAGGTTGGAAGGAACATCTGCAGAACATCTAGTCCAACCCTCCTGCTCAAGGAGAGTCACCAAGAGCAGGTTGCCCAAGACTCTATCCAGATGGCTTTTGAATATCTCCACAACCTCTCTGGGCGATGTGTTCCAGTGCTCTGTCACCCTCACAGTAAAGAAGTTTTTCCTCATGTTCAGATGGAATTTTCTGTGTTTCAGTTTGTGCCCGCTGCCTCGCGTCCTGTCGCTCTGCACCACTGAAAAGAGTCTGGTCCCATCCTCTCGACACCCTGCCTTCAGATACTTGTACACATTGATAAGATCCCCTCTCAGCCTTCTCTCTCCAAGCTAAACAGGCCCAGCTCTCTCGGTCTTTCCTCATGAGAGAGATGCTCCAGTCCCCTAATCATCTTTGTAGCCCTGTGCTGGACTTGCTCCAGTAGTGTCACATCCCTCTTGTCCTGGGGAGCCCAGAACTGGACGCAGTACTCCAGATGTGGCCTCACCAGGGCTGAGTAGAGGGGGAGGATCACCTCCCTTGACCTGCTGGCAACACTCTTCCTGATGCACCCCAGGATACCATTGGCCTTCTTGGCCACAAGGGCACATTGCTGCCTCATGGTCAACTTGTCCACTAGGACTCCCAGGTCCTTCTCAGTAGAGCTGCTTTCCAGCAGGTCAGCCCCCAGCTGACGCAAATAATCATATTAAACACATGGACTGCTGTGTCAGAGAAATTCAGTAGTCCACTATATCCTGATTTTGAAAGCTGTATCAGTTGATCAACAGAAAGCTTCAAGAAGCTCTGTAATATGCATTTAAATTTCACTATAACATGTACATCTATTTCAGTGTAGGTTGGTCTCATTATCCATAAACTTCCGATTATGAATCTTAATTAACTGTTGGCATTAGTTGCACCTCATAGCAATGAATTTCACTGTTACTTTTGAATATCAATTCGGACCAGTTAGGAATGTGGGTGCCAGGATCAAAGGCTTCCAGTTTGGGAAATGGGGCTCTGAACAGGCTCCAGCTGTTCATAGGCTCTGTGCTTTACCATGGTGAATGTAAAGAAAAGAAAATGTTTTCTGGTACATAAATAACAAAATGAAAGAGGTTTTATGTAGCTGTACTTGGAGCTCTTCAGGTTCCTGTGCTCAGATAAGCTCATGCGTTATTCAAAGGATTTATATCCATGCTGTCTGTGCCTGTTGGATCACTTTTCTAATAACAATCTAATTACAGGTAATAACATACAACATAATCTAAAAGCATCTTTTTGGAATAAAAGTTGCACTTCACAATTTTTAGCTGAAACAATGGTAGCTACTCACTGCCCTACATACTATTTGATTTCAAAAGGTTAATCTGATATGACCCAGGGGGAAAGTGATATAAATCTTAAGATGCTGAAAAGCTTTTTTTTTTTTTCTTTTAAAAAGGTAACACACATAATATGAGCTGCCACAAGTAGCAATAACATACATTTAAGAAAACAAACCAGCCAGAAAAACACACCCACAACAGCTTAGATCAAAACAATTATGGCTCAGTAGTATTTAATTGTTCTGTATAGCAAACAGTGTTGGTGCCAGACTGGTATCATTTTGGTTTCTTTCATGTATTTGCTGCTTTTGTATGTCTAAGAATAAGTTTTTGGAGTAACTATTTATAGACTATAAGTCAGAGGGGACCAGCAGTATGGGCAGCCACATTATCTTCCTGGGCACAGAATATCACTTAATTTGTTTAATGAAACTGAACCTAGTAACTCTTGCCTGCAGATAATCAATCTGCTATTCCTGCCTTTTGAGGCAAGATATGTAACTGTTTCACTGTAGCAGGAGTGAGGCAGAGCTATGGAGTTGTCCAAAGTCGCAATGAAAAAATATTCTCGTTGCTGGCTGAGCCTGACTGTGATCTGTGTAAGGTATCAGCTGCAATGTGATGCTGTTCATGTTTCAGTTTGAGACTCATATACAATACATCAATGAATACTTCAAAACTCTAGAAATTATCATCCTTGTTCTTCCTTCCTGACAGTCTAAATCATCCATGACAAAATTGTCCAACCTCTTCTTAAAAAGAGTCCTCAATCTCTTGTAGTAAACTGGTCCCATACTTCACTGTCCTTACTGCCAGAAATTTTTATTTTTGTCAATGCTTAATGGCCCTTCCAGCAATTTAAGGTCATTATTTCTTGCCCTGTTACAAAAGAATAAAGTACTATTTCTTACCTTGTAGTTGCTTTTTGCGTATTTGAAGACCGTGGTTCATATGAAATGTTTCTTTTAGATTAAAATGCTCTGATCCCTTAACCTTTCCTCATTTTCACCCATTCTCACAATGGCAATTGGAGTTTATTTGACCCTTATTTCTTAGAGCCTTATGTGTTACTAGCTCACAGGGTCTGTAAAAACTTTGTCAGGAAAGATTTAAGGCTAGCTAAATGTGATTCGACATCAGTAATCCTGGCTGCAAAACAATCTTACTGGAGAAAAGGGAACAAGGCTATAAGAGCTGTGCAAGCAGTCATTTGTTTCTAGTGCTGCACGAGCCTTTGTCAAATACAGTAACACCAGCAGATCCACTGAGCTCACTAAGCCTCTAGATAAGTACATACATTCAGACTTTCCTCAGATGAGCACATGAAATCTCTGCACTCAAAACATGACTCGCTTCCTAGCAGGAACCCTGTTGGATGGGTTTCCTTGTGCTTCTCTGAAGTTTCAAGGCAGTGACAGGTTCTCCCTGGCATGAGATAAATGAACACACAGTCCAGTTCTGCCAGGGCCACTCATCTCTACTTCCCTCCTTGCCCTGGAGGTTCTCTGGTGTCCTCCTTTCTATCCTTGTCTTGTGTGACCAAAAGCCTGTGATCATCTTATATGAAGCAGCTGACTTAGCCCTTGAAAACAAAAGCTATGCAGGAAGGATTTTCCCAGACCATCTGGGTTGTGAAAGATACTTTTTTTTTTTTTCCTGGGAGTGCAGTATCACATTCCCTTCAAACCTACATTCCTAGGGCCTACCAGTGAAGGGGATGGATTTCCCAAGTCCCTAGCCATGGATCCTCCTTTGTGTTGACTGTAGCATTTTTCTGGTGAACTGAATCATTGGCCTAATATAGCTGAAACTGAATACAACAACAATGAATTTTCATCAGGACACCTTCTCTGTCTTGCTGTGGGATGGCACAAGCAATAAAGGATATAATAAAGGATATTCTTTATAAGGAATCTGGAATAAAGGATAAAGTGGGGCAGGCATGGGGCCAGGGCAGCAGTGCAGACTTCAGATAAGTCACTATGGATCACCAGTCTTGGTGATATCTGACCATTAATCATCTCAGCCAGATCATTAAATCACATCCTTATCCCTGGAGCAGAATGACTGCAGTGGGTTGGGCTTCCTCTTCCACCAAGCTGCTACGTGACTGTCATTCTCAACACTGTTCCCATCTGGTTGAGAAGCTGTCAGGCAGGGTATTGCCCTCTTCCATCCATCCCAACGCACCTGCATTACTAGGAGCATTGTTTCAAACATGTTTCTTCCTACTCTTTTGTGCCCCTAAAATCTGTTTCGCCTATGGATTCATTTCTTCCTAGCTTTTTGGTGTTATTGGAGCTTGTAACCAAGACAGGTCTTTAATGTAAAGCTAGGTAAGTTTGGGAGCAATAAAAGCAGCAGCTTGAGAAAGAGAGAGAAAGGAAGATATATGAATCTTGCCTCTTTGGATGACCACAAATCTCTGTACATCATACCAGTTCTGCTATACCCTCCTGAAGTGCTACATTTCAGCATAAGCACAACAGACTGAGTAGCCCTGTACAAATTGGGCTGCCTCACACATTGCTTGAACTTTAAGCACGGGCTTTTATGCTTTGTTGAATCTGGGTTCCAGTGGCTTACCCTTCATAGGAAATACGTGACCAAAAAAGGAGATGAGGCCACATCTCAGTTTCCAGCATAGTGCCGTAGTCACAGGATGGTTTCTTTTGCGTCTTTTTATGCAGCATTGTATTCTGAATCCTATGGGACTAGCTTTTCAGAGCAGTGTACTTCAGTTAATGTTCATGTGCTCCCTATCTGATATGATGTAGTGGACAATAAAGTATGAAAGATGGTATTTTTCATTGCTGCTCTCCAGATCATTGCTTTTCAAGAATCACCTCTTATTTGCACTGGAAATAAAACAAAAACATGGTCAACTCTGCTACTCATAATTTTTCTTATCTTTTTTTCTCATAAATCCTCATTTTGAAACAACCCACTACCTTAGGAAACCATGCGAATTTTTTTTTTTTTTTTTTTTTTTGCTGCTTAACAGAAGTTGGCTCTCACTACTTAATAAGACCTTTAGACTATTCATGGTTTATCTTACTTGCAGTAAGCCAACAGATGAGGTTCCTCCTTGACCCTGCAGCTGATCGCAAAACTATCAGGAGAGAGTTATGCACTTCAAGAGGCATAAATCACATAATTAATCATAATTAAGTCTGTGGAAGTTAGACAGGAATCAGTTAAAGGCAGAAAACCAATCTAGCAGCCATTGCAGCTGCCCTTTTTTGCAAATCCATCATTTTGAACCAGATAAGCATCCAAGGAAAAACAAATGCCTTTTGCTTCAGCACACACGCAATCTCCAATATAGAGGAGCTGCATTGAAATCCCAGCTCTAAATAATTTAATTTGCTTTATCCAAAGCATGAATTAGAGATGAAGATGGAGAATTTTTTTTTCATATCTTATTTGTGGAGCTCCCTCTCCTGCCCAACCCAACAGAGGTTGCTTGAAGAAAAGGTTTTCCAGACTTCTAAAATCTATTACAGAAATGAGCACAGACCTGAGCTCAGAGGGAATGCACATAATACAGCTGGGTCCTCTTCGAAATTCTAGGTGTAAATGTGCATTTGGAGACCTTTGAGCCCTATATCAGAATTTGTCTGTCAAGGGTTTTGCTGTGGCTTTAATCTAGGGACCTGTAGCAAGTCGAGCCAGTGCAATATTGCTCTACCTAAATGCAAATGCAGAAAACAGGGCTTGGCACAAAAATGCTTTACTGTTCCTTGGGTGGGGGGGAATCCAATTCCATACTGAGAGAAAACCAAGTCCAGTTAGTGTTTTGTGTGTGTGTGTGTATAAAAGTGTGTATATGGGGAGAAAGGAGAGAGGGGGAGGAACAAGAACTCTGGAATAAAGATTTTAACCTCAGTTTCCCTTGTCTAGGGCAAGTGCCAAGATCAACTGTGCTATTGGCGCCTCTGGCATCTTTTAAAAAATCTCTTCTTTTGAAACACTTCCATCTTGTATAAATAAATATCCATTGGAGAAGAGGGTTTATACCTCACTGGATCCAATGTCCAAGGTAAATGGATACTCTATAGCAACTGTGCTGTAGAGCATTTCACACTGAGGCCCAGTGGATGTTAACTATTTATACACAGTAAAGGAGCTGTACTAGGAGAAACTGAGATCAGTCCACTAATAGCCAGCTGGCAAGGTACCCACCTGCGAGACAGACATTAAAGTGCCTTCTTCAGTGCAGTCAGCTGTGACCAGGCAAAGGGGAAACTGAATCTTGCTCATGTTACGGATGTGCCTTAACCATTAGATTTTTCTGCTATTACTTTTCTTCTCTGTGCTTCTGATTCTGACTCTGTGATTTTAACTAGAAATTCCATCCTTTTTGTTGAAATGCATTTTGTGCCTGGTACAGTTCCATGAAAAGTTTTGCCTTCTGCAAGTCAATAGTTTCTGACAAAAGAAAACATTTCATTAGAAAACCCCTGATCAAGCTGTAATTGGTACACTGAATCCCAGAGCACCTTGGTACAAAAGGAGAGAAAGCATATTGCTATGCTTCGCTCCTTATTGCTCCTTCGCTCCCAAATCTAATTAAACATGCCTTGCTATCTGTGAAACAGTTGCAACAAGAAATGTGAAGGCAGCTCCAGATACAGTATAATCATTTCTGGCCTAAATATCCCTTTAATGCTTGCTTTTTTGTCTCCATATAGTTCTGGGAACAAAATCCTCAGTGCAAATGTTTTTTTGGACGTAGTTGATTCTGAAATATCTGGGTTACGGGTCTGTGTTATTCAGGAAGTCAGATGATCACAGTGTTGCCTTCTGGTCAGAGGCTCTGTTTAACATTTTTCTTTATCCCTTTACATGCTCACAGTGTGAAATGCAGGCTTGATACTGTGCAAGGGCTCTGTGTGGAGCATCTTTTCATCTTCCCACTTCTTTTTGTGTGTCTGTTCAGCTAACACTTCCTAGAAACCCTCTCGGTTAGCAGCATGTGTAGTGGAGATCTTCCACCCCAAGAGAGTATGAAAAGTCCTATAGAAGAGAGAGGAATGGAAAAAGAAGTTGTTCTGAGATTTCTAAGGTGCTACAGGTTTGGGGGTTTTAAAAGATTTTTATAAGGAATTATCACTCTAGAGAGATATGTTGTAGGAGAAGTATCCTTTCAGAGTTTAGAGGATGACTTAAAAACTTACAGAAAAGATGGGGGGTTTTTTGTTAGAGAGCTTTTCTGTGATGGTCTCCAGCACCTGCTGGTGTCCAGCAGATGGTGCTGAGGGAAGCAGATGTGCTGAGGAAAGTAGATGTTGCTTATTTATAAAACAATAGTGAATATTATTACTAGTATGCTTCTCTCCAGCCTCCAATGCAATTTTCATTGCATCTGCTGCATACATGCTGAGTGGCATGAAGGAACATCACTCAACCATCAGCCACTGCAGATGGAAAAATTATAGCTCTGTTTCCTAACCAGACACACAATCTTCCCAGGGGAATGCTATGTCCCACATTACTTTTAGTGTACAGCCATAGGCTTTTGTTTATTGTGAAATGCAAAACCAAAGATTTTGTAAAATACATCCCATGCCTTAAATACAAGATAGGGATTGAGCTTCAGTAGCATGCAGTATCCCAAAAGGCATGGTTTGGGTGTTTGGCCCTTGCACAGATTTACCAGAAAGGTTTCCACCTTTGGTTTGCACTGAGAATAATCTTATTAGCTGACTGTAGGATGCAGTAAAGGCAGAGCAGAATGAGTAGATTAAAAACTTGAAAGCATTTCTGACATAAAGGGACAGATGAAATCACCAAGGCAATTGAATCACATTTACAGTGAAGGATAAACATTGCAAAATGATTAGATCTGCAGGTCATTTTGGCTGCCTTGTTTATATCCTGTGCTTTGAAATACTGAGACCAAAAAACACCAGAAGCCTCTGCTGCTCAAAATGGCAGTCTGAACAGCTGTATAGGGCTTTCAAGTCTTCTCTGGAAGTAAATGGTATAAAGTCTCCAGTGTGAAACAAAGCCAGGATACAGACTGGTTACCGACCTCGTTCCAAAGTTGCTGTTCCAAAGTACTTGGTGGGAAGCGGTTGGGCAATATCCCCGTCTTCACACCTAAGGACTGTTATTCTGCTTGTACCCCAGGTGTGATCAATCTAGCAGTCAATCAGCTTACTGGCTTACCTGGTACAAGTTCCCTTTTACACCCCATGAAATGTCAATCCACCGTACTGCAGAAATGGAGCTAGAGAGAAAGGATCAGAGGCCAGAGAAATGAAGCAAGAAGAGCATAGTGTGGGACTCACGGGAAATGCAGTGAGCGAAAAGCTAGCGAGGTCCCTGTCTTTGGCAAGCATGTTGCTGCCACAGAGCACCCTGTGGAGACAGCGATGTGGACGGCCTGAGGTGGCCACTGCAGCTAGTGCAGGCGCTTGTCTGTGAACAGTCAACCATTTGGAGAGTCTTCAGCAGCACCTGCCTGCCTGCTCTTTAGCTGAATGGGAAAAATAAAGGGTGGTTTTGGGGGTCAGCAACCAAGGGAAAGGCTGCCATGCTGATTGGGGCAGGGACTCATAAACCTTTGTTCAGTTCACTGTTTCATGCAAATTCATTCTTTTGACYGCAAGTAAGTCATTTACCTCCCGTTTCTCACTTCCCTGTCTATAGAATAAAGACAAAAGTCCCCTCCTTATCTCAGTTTGGACTTGAATAAGTTAAAGACTAGGAGGATCTGTTTCAGCAGTAGCAGGAGATAGGCAAACTTGAAGRAAAATGTGTTGGTTACAATGGAGAATGGATACCTCTGGAGAGGGAGAAAAGATTATCTTTTAGAAAGTAAATGCAATTAGAAAAGTCTTCAAAGGAGTCTGGAGTCTGTGTGGAGTTTAAAGACAAAATGGAGAGCTTTGCTTCTTTTTCTACTGCCCCCCCCCAATTTAATTGATTTGATTCCTTTTGATTCTCTGGAAATTGTTTCTTTCTTTCGGAATCAGCTGCTTACTGGCTTGATATTAATGTCTTACTGTAGGTTTCCCAGCCCTTGTTTCCCATTTGTTTTGGTGTGGCTCTAAGTGATAGCATCACATCCTGAGTTCATTTGACTTGGAAAGAACTGTACTGGATGGATCCATTCTGTAACGTACAGAATAAAACAAAGCACCCATATCCTCATTGGATAATGAGAATGTTTAGCACCTAAACACCGGGCTTATCAAGCTGAAATGTCTGCATACACCATGCAACAGAGTGGAGGAAGAGACTCCAGAAAAAGTGCTGTCTACGCAGCATTGTGCTGTGCCATGTGGAAGTACCAGCTGGAGTCCTGCAAGCGTAACAGCCACAGTAGTGTGCTGGATGCCTGAGCTATTAATTTCTGCCTCGTAACTAACGATGTGCCTGCATGTTTGAGCTGCTTCAGGTGCTTCAGAGACTTCCTGTGAGAATAGATATACGCACATGAGGAAACAACCTTTTAAAGGGACTAAGACTGTAGTGTGATTTGCGGCAGTCCTGGAAGTAGAGGGTGCTCAGGCACTGCACCCCCAGAGGCAGCATGTGCTGCAGGGAGCCAGCGCCTGGGAGCCCTGCTGGCTCCAGGGAAATGTGATGTGCATTCCAGAGCGCAGAGTTATTGTTTTATTTTTAGTTATTAGTTTACCTGACCAGATTCTGCAGCTAAAGCACATCATCTCCACCTTTGTGGTCAGACCTGTTCCTTGTATGCCCTCCTTGCATGTGGTTAAAACACTGATGCCATACTAAAGGGATATTCTCTTATCCATTGAACTACCTTTCAAAAAGAGTGCGTATATCGTGGTGTTTAACTATGTACATAGCCGGTTGTATGACTAACGAAAAATGAGTTTAGGGTTTTGATAGATGGCAGAAGAGCCACCCATGTATTTCCAGCAAAAATGACAAAAAAGCTTGACATATTTTCTTAACATGGTCACATGATTTTAAAAATGTTTTGTGGGGAAATTATTTTAGGCTATAAAATATTCTGTTTGTTTTTTCTGTCTACTGAGATAACAGCAGAATGTTTTGTCTACGCATATCCAGTCTTCATTAGCTGCTGGAAGATGTAAAACTGATTCGAACTTCTTGGAACTTCAGCTCAAAACAGGCATAATTTATAATGTTTTGGATGGGAAGTTTCTGAGAAAGGAACTTACTTTAATAATAGCTTTTTTTTTTTATTCTTAGGACTGCTGACTTCTAAAGTATACTTTGCATTAATTGCTGTGAGCGATTATGGGCTACTTTGTTTTGTTTTTGTTTCCATCTACCTAGAGGTATTGCCCACAGTTTGGGTGTTAGTGCTATTAATTAGTCTTAATGCTGGTGGTTATCTCTACTACAGTAAGAGCCTGATGCCATTTAGGAACATGGTCCTGTTGCTATAGGTGCTGTATAAACAGAGTAAGACAGTTGGTGGCTGAAGAGATTTGGTTTATTTCATTTGCTTAAATTCAGAATAGGTGGTGCTCGGTAAAGAAGGAAGGAGGTCATTTAAGTAGTAAAACAAAGGCTAGAGAAGGCACAGGAAGGGAAGCAGGGAAAGGGAAATAATGATCTTAACATCAGGAACACAAAAGGAAGCTTAAATTCGCTTTTGTAATCCTCATTGCAACCAAGGACCTTAGTTTCTGTAGTTTGCTCTGGAAAAGGAAAGGAAAGGAGGCTGTGCGCATCCAACTGTTAGAGAACAGATCTATTTTCCACTGTGTTTCATACTTTAGTGTTGGTTTCCATGACTCTTTTATTAAAACTCTGGCCATTGCAACACAAAAGCTAGATGTGTCTTTTGGCATGGATATTGTTTCAATTAGTAGGTAGTCCGTGCCTATATTAATATGTGCGTGAATATTTGGAGAAGTTACTTGATATTTTTATACTGTTTTTAGAGACCTCCAGAGATACAGTCAAGTGGAAATCTTAATCTGGGGTCTGATGTCTCACTGCTTTTAATGAAGTTGAGCCTGTGCCATCTGCTAGCCATACCGATTACTTGGAGTAGTTTCATGTTACTATTCACATAATGGTTTGATATGAAACTTGTTTTATGCTAGATAAACATCTTGGGTCTTTTCTTCATTGATTCCAGTGAAGACAAGAGCTATTTTTGCAGTTGTCACTGCATCATTGTTTGTTTTTTTTTAAAAAAAAAAAGCTTAAAGGGAAAAAAAWTTCAATTTCTTCTCATAGACCTGAAATCTTGAGACAGCATTTTAAAATGCAAGAACAAGCCATTAAAAACTCCCCACAAACATGAAACAACTGTTTTATTAATTTGTTGCCAAAACCAATTTATCAGATTGAGATAGCTGACTAGCCTTCCTAATGTTTGTGCTTCAGACTTTTTCCTAGTCTGTGGTTTGCTGTGTGGGATGCTCTTGTGTCACTGGCTGAAGAGTCTGACTTTTACTAATTAGAAACAAATATTTATTTGTTATGAATATAACACAAGGAAAGTATAGCTTAATTGTCACAATGCTACCTTGAACACAAACACTCTGGTACAGCTAAAAATACCACAGATTCCTATAGTTTACAGTAGTGTTATTGAATTCTCCCTTACGTCTAGAAGGATGTTGAATATTGGCCTGCTACGCAGAACAGAGGGGCCACTTTTGCTCCACAGATCTGATATCTTTAGTAATTGTTTAGCTGCTCCTATGTTGTGAAAGTGAATTTGTGTTTGCAGAGAGCTCTGAGATGATCAGATGAAAGGCCCTGAATTAGTGCAAAGTATAATTATTAGCCAGTGTTTAACATGGATTTATGATTAGAATAGTGCCTTTGTAAACAGTATTGAACTTAGTAAACAGAGATTGAGAGCCAGGCATGCTACTTATCTACTCACACTGAAAGCCATCTTAAAGCATTTGGGACTTTTGTCTTCAGTTTGTTGCATCGTGGTGTAAAACTCACAAATGAGCCTACTTTGTTGATAAAACATTGTTTAAATCTTAAAAATAGGCAGGAAAGAACCACTTGATTTCAACAGCTGCATTTAAAAGGGTGTCTTGGCAAGAAGCAGTCATTTATTCAACCATCAGCACAGAGTTAATGCGTTAGGGTAAAATTCAGATTTTTTTTTTTAAGTTCTTAAGGAAAATGCATATTCAAATCTAAGTCTGACATGTTCACGGATATTGTAGCACACACTGGATCAATCTCTGTCTGGAATAATTAGCAATTCTTGGATTTGTTAGGAGTTTTGCAGTAGTTCAATATCTACTTCTTAATCCCCACTGGTATTTGACCACCCCAAAAACAGGTTATATGGCATACAAAGGGATTTTAGACCTGACGATGGCCAAGTTAGAAACATATAGGTTGAGGAATTCTTATCCAGAGAACCATACCAATATTTCTCGTGATTCTCAGTGTTCCAGCTATCATTGTGTATGCAATTCCTGTACCTCATATTTTAAAGGAGACCTTTAAGGTAGTACAATTCAACAGGCAATAGAGGTACATTTGCAATGACAAGCGTGTCATGATCAGGCATGCACATCCAGCTATCTATTCCATCTCACTCCAGGAGCTGTTACTCCCCATGTTTATTCAAGTTCTGTGCAACAGCTTTGAGGGGAATAAGACCTCTGACATATCCTTCTGTTTCCTGCAGATCATCCATCCTCCCTCAAACGAGGTACCTGCTCCTTACTCTTCTTTTCCTCTCCGCTTTTTCAAACAGGTTGAGACAGACTTTGGACTTCCAAATCAGAAAGCCAAGTGGAAGCTTCCCTTATTCCTTGCTGGTTCCATGTAGGGAAAATAGATAATAGGGCCAAAAAGTGGGTTGATTATGTGAAACTGTCAGAAATGACACCTGGATCAGGTGATCCTGCCTGAATGTCTGCAAGTACATTAGAGCTTCCCTGTAAGCTACTTAAGCTGCTTTCCACCTCATTTTTTGAGAGGAAAAAAATGCTCTCTTGTAGTATGGCTGGACAGAGGTTAAAGAAAACAGGGGGGGGGGAAAAAAGGTATTGTAAAAGTTTATAGTATCCAAGAGAATTTGCTAGGTTTCAGTGTTTCACCCTGCTTACTAATTCTTGCAGGAATCTTTCTCTTTGCTTGAAATCTGTCAGATTTTCATTCAGAAGATGCAGCTGCTTCTAATGCCTTTTGCTTTTTTAAACTTTCAAGTGATTCCAATATACTATAGAAGATAAGAAGAGAGGGGGGCAGAGGAACAATGTGACAAACCTTCAGTCCTGATAATGTCATAGCCGATTACAACGTAAGAGGTATATTCCTGTGAAGGTCACCTTAAGGATGATCACAGCAGCAACATGTTCACTGACTAAGGCTGCCCAGAGTGGTTATAAATAGAAGCTTTTCTCTCACTAGTGCCAGCTCAATGCTAGATTTGCGATCATGGCATTTACAGTCCAGCTCAGTTCAAACAGACCCTGAGCCAAACAGTAGGCAGAAAAAGCAAGCAAGCAAGCTTCTTCAGATCTCAGCACTGGGGATGTGAAAATCAGATGATGAATTCATTATAAGAACACAGACTTTGTGGCTGAGGTAAATATTACTCCTGGGCCAGGTCCCTTCCTATCTTCCCTGATAAATGAACACACATCAATGGCCTTAATACAAAGGCTTTATGTTTCAGCTTTAGTTTATTCAGTCATAGACAGAGGAAAGTCTTGCATTTTTCACTTAGCCAAAGACTAATTAATGTCAACTTTGAGTAAGCCCTGAGGAGCCAGGTTTAATATACTAATAATTAAAAATTCGTACTCAGTGTGCTCCCTTTTACCAGCTTGCTATATAACATGCAATTTGGTGCTCTGTTGTTCTCCGGGAGTGAAACAAACACCCGCAGATAATGCTCAGAGCAAAAACTGCCCAGCGCTGGGCTTAGGCTGCTGAGTCCTCGGCTTCATCTGCATTCCCTTTGCTGAACTGGAGGAGTTAAAACTTTATGCAAAATTTATTAAGGTAGTTTGTTTGGGGTTGCTTGTATTAAGATTTCTGGCTTCATGTGCTGAAAAAGCAGTTCTCATTTTTTGCACGGGTATGCAGAGATCAGTTTTAGTGGCCATTGGTAGTATTTGTGCCCAAGGAGATGGTCCTTACCGTTGTGAGTTTACAGTCCAAAGGAAACAAAAGGAACACCAGGAGGCAAAGTGAATATATGGGAAGCTCAAAGTAAGAGCAGAGAAACTGAGGTGTGACAATCAGCACTTTCAAAATAACAGACATCTACTTGTTACCAACCTCTCAATGGCGTCTTCAGAGGAGAAAGAGAGAAGGCAGTCTAGAGATCTATTAGTTGTGCTTAAACAGCCTTTAAGGCATTAAAAAAAATCCATTTACAAGCATAAAAAACAGACAAGCTTTTTCATCCCAGGCCTGTGTGTTCAGCCAGTAGTCTTAGCGATACTCTTTTGTATGTTTGTCAGTAATGATGCTTTGCCCTTGCCAGCAAATTTGCTCGTGGTTACACCTGTGCTACTTCATGGCTTTTAAATAGGCAACTTTTGATTATGCTCAGCTAAAAAAAGGTATCAATAGACAAGAAGAGACAAAGCTTAGCTTGCTTGCACTTTAGATTTGACTTTGTAGAACTAGCAAAAGTGAATGTAATATCTTCAAAAACATCCGTAGATGATTCAGAATGTACACAACAGAGTGACACACTAAACTGACGTTTTGTTGTATAAAGTTGAGGTAGCTTCTACATTAGGCATAGGTACTGTCAGTTGAGGCCTGTTACTGTTAACACCTCAAAGGGAGGAATAGATGGCATGCCCTAGAAATAGAAGAGTTGCACTTGAGAGTGGGCTGTTTTGCCTTTTGGGAGAGGGTAAGTTATAGATTTATATATTTTAGCAAGGTTTTACAAAAAATAAATCTGGATTCTCAGAAGACATTGAGGCAAATTTTCCAGCCTACCTAGAATTCATATCATATACCACAAAGTTATGTTCTTTCAGCATCTTCAGAATCCAAACCTTTCTGGCTTTGCTTCTCAGTACTACTGTACCAATTTCTCCACAAGCTGTAGCTGTTTGGAGAGCTGCTATTGTGCCTTAGAGGTTTTGGGAGGTGCTCTAACCATTTTAATTTCCTTCTGTGCAGTAAAACACTTTTCTGTTTCCGATGGGTTAGAAAACCATATTTGTTATGGTGTTGGGAGCCTCTGCTTTCACTGTAATGAATTTGCACCTACAAACATAGTCACTGTAAAGAAACACAAGGAGTGACAATGGAGTGGAAATCTGGCCCACAGTGTAGTGTGTCTGGGAACAATATATTCCTGTAGTTTCCATAAAAGCTGCTCTTTCATACTCTGAGGAACATGGAGCATACTGCGGTGAATTAGTCTGTTTTTAGCAACTTCTGAGATTTCCTTATGGTACAAGAGAGCTAGTGCTAAGCCTCATCTCTTCTCAGCTAGAAACTAGAACTAATTGGGTCTTCCCATAATTTTTTGTAGCAAATGTCTTTGTGCCTTTGGTGATTTAAAGTGGCTGCTCATGCTCCAGGCCAGGAGAAAGAGGACAATGGTGAATGATCTGTGTTTAAAACTCTGAAGACAGTTTTGAGAGCTTTAAATTAACAGACCATATTGATAAAGGTCTTTGGATGTAACTTTAAGTGTAGAAGTTTAGCCAATCCTGGTGAAATTGAAGGGTACTGCAGAGTGCCTTTGAGCCACCTGTTTTATTTATTTATTTTTTCCTCTACAGGAACAGAAATACAAGCAAGCTAGCAGATAAAAGAGCTATGTTTAAGTGTATCCTTGATTTTTTTTTTCCTTTGTTCAGTTAAGCAACCTTCTGTTCTCTATTTCAGGTCTCTTCTAAAGATTAGGGGTGGACCCCAGGATAAAAAATACAGCACTGATCCATTTATGAAAAGGCTTCTTGGAGAGCCACGCTAAGAAATTTTATGAGCAGCTTCTGGCTGACTCATCAGAACTACTTAGACTGAGAGTCAGTAAAGTATACTATCGATCAACAGTTGCGGCCATTTTCCTAAAACATCATCTGTTAGATGACAGATGTTCTTAGGCTTGGAGGAAGAAAAATTCTTGTGCAAGTAACTACAGGACCAGGTTCTGCACTGCGATATGCTGGCATAAATGTTAGCAAATTCTGCTGACGTCCAACAGTGACAACATGGTACATTTCATGGGACCTTACATACAGTTTACAATAGCAGACGCCTTTGGGCAAACAATCTACGCTTCAAGCTTTAGGCTTGCATGTCTCTCTCTTAAATTGTTTGTCTAATAAAAGACACTGGATTAACTAAGCTACCTTTCTTACTTAAGCAAAGGCTTGTTATGCAGTCAGGTAGTCTTAACTGCCACAAAAGCTAGCAAAAAAGTAAACACAACAATTAAACTATTGTCAAGATTATCAGAGCCCCAGGAAAAGAAAATTGTGCCATTAGTACTGTCCTTAGTTTTGTCAATTGCTTTAAAAATCTTTACAGTGAGTAAAAAGATTGTTAAGCATGCTAAAGAAGTGGTTTGTTAAAATAATTGTCATTATTCACATGCTCATTTGAAGGATATAATATAATTTGCATAAATATAAGCACATGACAAATAAAATAGGAACATCTAATATTTATGTGCAATATGCCCAGACTAACTGCAGGAATCATTGATTTTGAATGTTTGATCTCTCAGCCTGGATTTTCTGTGAAACCAGATATCTGTATTGTTTAAAGATGGGCTTACAGCCAGGTGTTAGATCCAGAGAGCTGCAAATCTTGCAAATATTTTCTATCTTCATAAACAGACAGTTTGAAACATGAACACTTTTACAGGGTTTTAAAATACTTTATCTGCATTTTGTGCTTTGAGCCACCTCTCATTTCCCAAAGAAGATTTTGCGCTGGGTGTGAACCTGTGTTTATGGACGCTAAATACCACTGGTAGAGTTATAGCCAGGAGTTTCACTTTCTTACACTCTGTTGCCAATGAGTACTCCCACTCTGAGACACTACAGTCCTTTTATCTAGTGTGTGTGCTCTAAATTATGACAGCATAAATGGATAATCTTCATTCAGCATATTCACAAGCTTTTTGGAACAGGTAAGTGTAGAGCAAGTGCAAAGCAAGCAGTGCTCACTGGGGAGGATGACAGGCAATAGGAGAGGGGGGAAAAAGAAGACAGAGGTACCTGGCCCAACTCTCTCAGGACAGCATGACTAGGAATTTTAAAGTGGGTGTCAAACAGATGCATATAGGAAGCCACTCCATCAGCAAAACAAATTGCAATTTAGCAGACATGCAAACTCTAATACGCTCCTTGAGGCTTTCTGTCCATAGAGGTGCTGTTCTGGCACAATCAGTGGGAATGGGGAGAGTCTATGGGTGAGGACTTGGTTTTGAAAGAGTGAGCAGTGTGCATCTACGCATCTTCTACTAAATTAACACTAAAACATGAAGGTCCAGCCTAGAGCAGTATCCCAAGGTTCTGTGAGAAGAGGCAAATGCTGGGCTATTTGAGACCATCTCTCTGTCTGCATGCTCAGCACTGTATATCCTAGCTGCTCCACATCCTCTTCCACCCTCTCCAGAGTAAATCAGCTGCTTTGTGCTCTAAAGAGCCTCCCAGTACCCTGGTATCCTTTATCCCACTTGTTTTTAGACTTCCATCAGCCACCTTCCCTAAGCTTCCTCACATCCCTCCCACATGCTGCCTTCTCCAGCACCACAAATGGCCTCATAGCCAGCTGTCTTCCCTCTCTTCAGGTCTGCTCAGCCTTCATGTGATCATTAGTGTGAGTGCACAGCCACTAATTGGTCTATAGGATCTGAGAAGAGGCCAGGGACTATCTTTGCATTTTCTTAGGAAAAAACAAAACAAAACAAAAAAACTCTCTTGTATAAGTGTTTGCCTGCCTTTCTCTGGCCATGAAATGCCCAGGCTCAGGTTCTGCAGTGAGAGGTGTTCATGCTGGGCTTGAACAGCCATAAAGACATAAAGCCTGCAAGTCTTTGAGTGGCCAAGGCCTAAATGCTTCTTTGTACAGAGTATTTGATTGTGGTTTACTTTATACAAAATTAGGACAAGGCTTTTGAAAACTTGACTTAATAAAAGTTAAAGGTCAGCTAGATATTTAAAGGAATATAAGGATGGTTTATTTTATCCTACCTTTAAATGTTGAGATTAGTTGCCAGAGCAAAGACAGTGCAGAAATTAATGGAGTGTATATATAAGAAGGGAAAACTGTCAGAGCCAATTTTCTGAAGTGTTCTGAATGCTGACGTAAAATGAAAGAATCTTTTTCGTCACTGTGCTCTTATGAGTGTTTGTGAATGTGTTAGAAATTCAGAGATTAAGTTCTAGATACCTTTTGGAGGGCATATAGAAAAGAATAGGTGCAGGTGATGTCATTTTCATATTTATAAATCACTTTGATAGTCTTCAAAAGGAAAGTTTATTGAATCTGGTGTCTTTCAGGTAAAATAATATGTCAGTAGTCTGCAGCTTTTAGGGATCTATTACATTTTGTTGTTGTTGTTCTTTGCTGTATTTTGTAGGATTGCATTCTTTCCTAATATGGTGTTTGAGAAATGTTTCAAAAATAAATCTTATTGACATTTGGATTTAATTATAAATTTCAAAGATATGAACACATAGTTTATACAATATTTCTGCATGATGTTTGTCTGAGTAATACACAATGAAAACAAATTTTATGAAATTTACATTATTCAAAGGGCCCAAATAATTAAGTTTTTGAGAATTTGTATACTGATATGGAGACAGGGCAAAATATTGGTCTGTTGAAGTTGACAGTGAACTTTGTCTTCTACAGAAATAAACCTGTGGGGTCTGTGCTAGTTATCTGAGCCAGGGAGTCCATGCAAATTAGCTTTGCTTCACTGTTTATGAGAAGATTTTATGAGAGAAGGAGAATTAGAAAGAATAATTGTAACACTGCTGAAGTTTAAGACATTATTGTTATACTCCTCATCTATCTCTGGCCAGCAGGATTTTAACACATCATTTTTGCAGCTATAAAAGCTCAGAAGGATTTCTATCTTGAGGTGGATCATTGCAGGATAACCAAAATACTTGGCATGTGATTTGTCTCATGATTTTTACCATAGTTTTTGTTTAAGAGGCAGCAGAAGCCTCCCTTAGGATCAGAGCTCTGCTGCACTCGGGTTCTCGAGGCATGCCTCAACAGACAAGAGGTACAGGTCCAAATACAGCAAATGGATTTATCAGTCATGATCTCCTACAGTATCCTTACAGCCAGATCAGTGAGCTATGGACTGGGTAAGTGGATGACAAGTTGGATGGAAACCTGTTCGGACTGTTGGGCTCAAATGGATCAGTGGTACAAAGTTCAACTGGTGGCTAGCTACCAGTGACATCCCACAAGAACAGATACTGTATAACAGCTTTCTAACAACTTGGGTGACGGGGACAGAGTGCACTCTTGTCAAGTCTGCCAAATGATATCAAGTTGGGAGAGAAGGGCTGATACACAGGGAGGCTGGGCTGCTATTCAGAGAGACCTAAACAGGCTGGAGGAATGAGCTAGCGGGGTCCTCGTGATGTCAAACATGGGCAAGTGCAAGGTCCTGCACCTGAGGTGAAATAACAGGCTGGGGGCAGACTGACTTTGCACAAAAGGACCTGTGGGTTCTCCTGGACAACAAGTTGAACATGAGTTAGCAGAGTGCCTTTGCAGCAAAAATGGCCAAAAGCATACTGTGCTTTATGTGCAAAAGAGTAGCCAGCAGGTCAGAGGAAGTGGTTCCTTCCCTTTATCTGGCATCTGTAGGACCACATCTGGATTACTGTGTCCCGTATAGAGCTCCCCACTACAAAAAAGACCTTGACATACTGGAGTGAGTCCAATGAATGAYCACCAAGATGGCTGGGGGCTGAGGCACACAATGTATGAGGAGAAGTTGAGAGAASTGGGCTTCTTCAGCCTTAAGAAGAATAGGCTAAAGGGGGGTCTTCACACTCCCTACATCTACCTAATGGGATACTAAAGAGAAGATGAAGCCAGACTCTTCTCAGAGGTGCATGGTGGAAGGACAAGAGGCAATGGGCACAAGGTTGGAGCATGGGAAGCTCCAACTCGGTATAAGAAAAAGCTTTCCACCATGGGGGTGATCAGACACTGGAGCCTGCTGCACACACACACAGTGGCCTGGTGAGGTTGTGGGTTCTCCATCCTTAGAGATAGTCACGATATGACTGAACAAGGCCCTGAGCAACCTGCTGCAACTTTGAGCAGCAGCTGGATTAGGTACTCTCCAGATGTCCCTTCCAACCTGCATGATTCTGTGGTTCTGAGCAAGGGGGAAGAAAGATAAACGAAAAGCAAGACTAACTCCATGATTGTTAAACTATATAGGTCAGTCAGCACATTGCATTCTAACACTTTTAACCTCCACATATTTCTGGTTTTATACTCAATAAATAGTGTACCTGCCAAAAACTAAGTCAGTGCTATGCTTTAGCTCTCTCTTGTCTAGGGTATCTCTCACAACCACTGTATGACAGCAGTGCTGTATGCACAGCATTCTTTATTCATGAAGTATATTTCCCTTACAGGCCAATCAGTTAAAACACTTCTGCTTTAATGTAATGTTCTTCACAATCTCTCAGGTTCCTTTGTACCTTCAACTTCATATCTTCCTCCCTCTTTGCAGGCCTGCCACTTCCTTTTTATAAGGCTATAGACTACAGGCACACTATTTTACAGGAGAGAGATCACCAGATTCAATAAACTTTTCCTCTGAGTTAAGACTATCACAATGATTTATAGCATGACCTGTGTGTCGTATCTCCCAAAATACACTGATGAATGGGAGCCTTCCAATATCATAGTCTCCAGGGTTCCTATAATGACTTACTGAATATAATCCAATGTCTTGCAGAACTCCAAAGCATACTTTGTCTTTCTAATGTTGCTGCTTTCAATATTTATCATCAGTCCAACTATATTTTCAAAGTTTACTCCAAAAGCCCTGTGATTTACATGAGGATTACAGTTTTCGTTTATTTCAGAAGCCTCTGTCCTTTATTATTATGGATGAATGTCTTAAAATACAAATGAATAAAAAAACGAGAGAAGAGAGAGATAGGAGAGAGAAAGGTGAGAGTGGTGAAATAACAGTCTTTCAACACTTTCTTAAAAGAATTTGATGAGATTGAGGAAGTAAGGGATTGCTTGAGGCATGAACTGGACAGCTGGGACGAGTGAAGGGAGGAACAGCTGGAAGCACAGGTATGCAGTTCAGTTCAGCAGAATTAGTCTGGTCAAACTTGGAAGACAGAAAAACTTGGAAAGGCAAAAACATGCACAGAATGGAGAATGTTAGTCTAGTCATGGAAACACCTTGAAGCAGATGGGAAGTAAAGATTAGGCTAAGCCAGAGCTGGAGTTCAGCCAAAGTAGACCCAGTGATGGGGAAGGGTAACAAAAATTAGTGTAACCCAGAAGGCGCAACAATAATTATGCTGATGAAACCTTGCAGATTTTAAATATTGGTAATCACTAATAATGGGGTTTTGCTCTTGCTTATGTGCTGAAGTTCTTCTGGTAGGTTTGGTTTCACAAAACCCTGCCAAAAGAAGTCAGTGTGCACATCAGGAATAGTATACATGGTGATGACTATATCTCTGAGACTGTCTTCTGCTGAGGCAACAGGCTCTTTAACTGAAACATTGAACTATGTCTTTAGTCTAGATTAACATATTGGACTAAATTGCTTTTCATTATAAATTAAGTACATGGATAGCCTTTTATTGCTATAAAGGCACCTGTTTGACTTTATTTCTTGTGAAGAAGTAGAATTGAAATRTGTTGGTTACATGATTCTGTATGACATATTTGTTGTTCAGATTTAGCAGTGGCTTCGTCTGCTGTTATCCTATTGATTTACCTTAGCAAACTTGATTTTGACTCTTAATTGGGTGGACGTCTAGCCCTCAAACTGATAACAAGGGCAAGAGCAATGGATTGTCCCCTTTCTCCAGTCAAAATGAACAGCTGGTGGTAGAGAAGAGGGGGGCTGAGGTGGGAAAGAAGAGATCTCAAGCAAAAGTTGAGTGGAAGGTATAGCTCAGCTGGTACGGGAGACTGAGCTGCAAGTTCCTTTCTTGATTAAAAATATAGGACAAAACTCCAAGAAATAATAGTGAAACTTTTTAGACCAAATTATTACAATGACAGATTTGAGTCCAGATCATCACAAGTACATACCTAGTATATCAGTTGCTCTGAAGGTGCATTGTTTTTCACTGAAAACAAAAGCAACTGATGTATTTACCACCCTTTCCATATCAATGGACATCCCTGTATTTTCAATAACTGAATACTTATTCTCCAAATTGATCAAGATAAATTCTTCAAAAGACAATTAAATTAGTTCTCTTACTTGTATGGATGGATCTTTTGAATTCAGACATTTAATGAGCWGTTCATGAGATCTAATCAGATGCTAGCTTAAATGCCTTTAACAATTGGATATGAACTGGAGAGCTATGAGTTTCACATTCAGTTTTAATTGTAATGCCAAATCTGTATTTCTGAGATTGTACTTGAAGTTGCTAGCCAAATCTTCAGTGAATGAAAGGATTTTGATTGTATCCAATAGTGCTTAGAGGTCAGTCTGCATCTGAGATAAGGTTTTGTCTGTTCAGAAAATAAAAATATTTCAGTTGAGCTTAACCTTCTTCTCCTTCCCATGCATGAAGCTAATACATTACAAAATTTTAAAACTTCATTTTCATTAGGTTTCTCACTACACAGGATCCAAAAATTGGTCATTAGGGTCTTTGGAAAATATTACCCTACAGTCTATAAATCATTTTAAAAGCTGTGATTCAGCAGGATCCCAGGTTCTATGAGTTATAATGAGACAGAGATTCTTAAGGCACTTAATGTATTTTTTTTTCTTATTCTAGTTAACATGTGCACAGATTAACTATTACTAGTACTGTGTGATTTTTTTTTTATTTTACACTTATATAATTCCTGCTTTGTGCAGGAATTCAGGAGCATGTCATAATTAAATTGATCCAAAAGATCTGCAAAATTGATCAGCAAAGCAGGAATTGAAATGCAATTTAGTAATATCAGTATATATGTATATGTCCCTTTAACCTGATATATTAAAGATGTCTTTCAAAGATTGTATGGCTTCCCAGTCCTGCAATTTACAATGGGAGCACTACTCCTTTTTACTACCCGGATTTCCCTTTTGCCAGCACACTTCATAGCCACACAAAAGGTTCAAATCCTGGATTTTAAAAAAAGAGTACATCCTGCTTGTAGGAGAGCTGTCACGAGCAGAACTGCTCCATTCCAAGGACCCCTGCACCCACCTTAACAGCAGAGGAGTTGTGCTGGCTCTAGAGGCATTACTCCAGATTTACACTCATAAACTTAAAAAGCATAGGTTTTAGAGTTTTATCCAAGATATGCAAATTGCGTATTATTTGAAATGTTTTATGCACTTGATTGTCATGTAAAAACAGTTGTCAATATTAGGGGAAGATAAGGAAGCAGATGAATGAAGCCAAATGCCAGTGTGCTTCACATGCTTGTGTTGGAGGAAATAGTCCCTTGACCAAAAGCATGATAGCTGCTTTTCTTTGTGCACTCAGTGCTACACCCATCAGCATCCTTGGCAAGCAGCAGCAAGTCTAAAACAAATAAACTTTAGTGGCAATTTCCTACCTTGGCTTTCTAATATAAAAATTACGTGTGTCGAATTAAAGTACTTGTTAGAATTGAAATAAAATAGAAACACTGACATAATGGGTCCAATATTGTGCTGTGGCTGGTTTTAACCAGGCTTTGTCTTCAGCAGAGGTGCAAAAATAAGGACAGGACCTGGCTCATATCTGGAGAATCATGTTCAGAAAATGCACACTGTTGATAGATGCTGGTATGTAAGAGAAATGAGGGAATTAGAAACATGGTAGTTATAAATCAGGATATATGCTTTTCTCTATAGGAAATCCATAAATCAGGATATATGCTTTTCTCCTTAAGAAATCCCAGTGCAGATACCTTAGAACATGTTTAGTTTTGCCCTATGAGGTATTCATTCTCACACACAATGGAGAAAATCACCATAAGATATGGTACAATGCATTTGCCCATTAAATTACTGAGCAAAAATGACAGAAGATGACTGAGGTCTTTTCTGTTCCTTTGTATCTCCTCAGTTCCCTCGATACATCCAACTGACCCAGCCCGGTTTTAGTTCAGAGCCTACAGATGTACATCGGACAGTCTATTTAGGAAAACCAAAAATACACAGTACCCTTTTTAATTGAGTAGTCTTTTACCATCTTCACAGAAATTGCTATTTTAT
This sequence comes from Apteryx rowi, assembly GCF_003343035.1. Taxonomy (NCBI): domain Eukaryota; kingdom Metazoa; phylum Chordata; class Aves; order Apterygiformes; family Apterygidae; genus Apteryx; species Apteryx rowi. Next base: position 1,467,830 of record NW_020448863.1, read on the forward strand.
AAAGCACCATCATTATTCAGTTTATTAACATTTTAACTTTTGAGCAAGAGGTTAGTAATCCCAGGAAAAGCTTCTCATATCTCAACAAGGAAAATAATATTTGGAGAGTCTGCAACTTGTATCTGATCTAATTTTTGGTTGTTTCCATTCACATTATGTAAATATTTTGAATGCTTTTACTTAGCCAGCCTTCTGGAGCATATTTTCAGTCTCTGCATGATATTAAARGGCTTTTGTCTGTAGACTGAAAAGGCTCAAGTGTGTCTCACTTTTATTTCAGCTTTTAGATACTTGACTTTGATTATACAAACTTTTGAAATAAAGAAGGGCTTTTCCACTGCTTTATTAATTAAGTAGTGATATTTTTGATAGCAGGATGTAGGTTACTTTTGTTTCTTGCCGAACTGTTTGCAAACTTTTGAGGGTTGTGGCTTTTCTGGGTCTTTTTGTTTGCTTGCGGGTTTTTGTTTTTGTTTTTTAGAAAAAGATAAAGCAAGAACACTGGGCATTTCATTCCCTCTCAAACCTGTTATTTTTATTATTAAGCAGGCTGTAGAAACAAGAAGCTCTAACACAGGTAATAATACAGCATATAATCTCTTATCAAAAAATCCGGTCTTTCAGTTAAACAGTGAAATTAATCAGGAACTTTAACTCCTCCTTTTCTTTTCTCTCTCTTCTTTTTTTTTTAAACTTTCTGTAATGACCACACTTCTTCCAAAAAAAACAAGAGAACAAAAGCATCTGGCCATGATCTGTCTGACAGTCCTTTGAAAAGTCTATGTGAACCCACTTGTATCCTTCTTTAATCTAAAATTTTCAAAAGAACAACCCATACTTTGGTACGTGATACTATGGTTTCAATTCAATGCGACTCAGTAATTCTTTTGGTTTGTCTGGAAGAGAAGTCAAAAACCTCTATGGACTTGCATAACATTTGACACTGCACTGATGTTAGACTTCATTAAATGCAGGGCAACTTTGAAAGGAAAATCCACGAAATTGAGAATTGTTGCTAATATGAGTAAATACAGAGGTAGAAGAGCAAGGACAGAGTAAGAGAGTATCTGCTTTGGGTGCCCTTTCAAGGAGGATGCCAAATAGAGATGGATATGCCTAACCTTGACCAATTCTTTCAAGAAAGGAGCTGGAGCAGCTGGTAGGAGCTTGGGGAAGAAGTAAAGATTTGGAAGGAGGAGTGGAAAGTCTTTTGGGTGCCAAAATGTCTTGTGTACTCCAGTCATAGTTTGCAGGAATTTGCAAGGACTCAGCTGCCTTCTGTTGGCTAAAGAGTACTATCTCATTAGTCCTTTGAAAGGGATATACTGCATTGCCAAGAGCCGCTTTAAAATCTGCTAACAAAAGGAAAAATATGCCAAGCCAATCTCTCCTGTTTCTTTTCCTTCCCTAATGGGCAAGAAAAAGGACATTTTTAAAAAATATATTTGCTTGCTTCCTTTGTTGCTAAGATATTGAATCCCCGTAGCTGGGGAGCCCTGCTGATGAATTATTACAAATCTGCATTTCATTTTCCAGGGCAGAGGAAAACTCACACAGTGACTGGGGCAGTCCAGTTTGGGTTGAGTGCAGCAAGCTTGCGCTACTGGTCCAAGACCTGAGCACTACACTTAAAGGAATATTGTCAGAAGGGAAGAACTGATCCGTTCTGCAAAGCTATAAAAGCCTGCATCTTCCTTCTGCTCTCCTGTTTTCCCTACTTTTCACATGCCCCCTTTTTGATACACTTCCCACATATGGAAGCTGAATCTTCTCCCCCGAGCACAGCTCTCTGCCCTGCCCACACTCACAATGCGTCCCTGGTCTTGTGCGCACTGACCAAACACCTATAAAGGTAGCAGAGCTGGGACGAGGAGCCCTCGCCAGAGCTTCTCTAATAAAGACATTCAGTCAAGGCTTTGAAAATTGCTTACTCTTGCAGCTTCTGAAAATCACAGGATGCTGGGCTAAATCACCAATTAACATGTCTCTTCACAATCCCAGCAGCAGCATATTGCAGCTTCTGCAGGGCTTGCTTCTCTATTTCAAAGCAGTTGTGCTTCTGTCTTATAGCAAGCAACCCCTTCTCCTTAAAACACCACTTCTAAAAAATGGGGCAAGGAGGCACAGACAGATTTTCCTGCAGGGAGTTGCTTGCAGACTCAGGCTCTTAGGCTTCTTCTCTTCTCTTGTGCGTGTGCTGCTGGTTTGTTGCATCCAAGTCGCAGATTCTTGAATCCCCTCCACATTTTTATGCTCAATGTCTTGTTCAGGGCACAGGAAATGCACCTTGTATGCAAAACCAAGAGTATATTGCTGGTCTAATTAAAGTCTTAATGGTCTAATCAAAACTTTTTTATTAGTCAAGTTACAATGATGTTAATATTTATAGCTGAAATTATATGCATTTAAAGTTAATGTACAAGCTGTCTAGTATCTATCCCTTCCTCTGGTGTTACGCTTACCCTCCTACTGCCCTTCTGGGTCCTAAGGTTGAAGGCTTCAGTCTGGCAAGGGCATGGGGTTTAGCAAGTTGTAAGCATCCCAGATCCTTCACCAGGAGGATTGTGATGCTGATGGTTTCCTTCTCCTCATTTTAGGGTCCATATGTGGTCATTTTTGTTTGCTAATGTGCTCTGCACCTTACTTTTCTTTCACTGGTCTGTAGTTCCATGTCACATCCAAATTGGAGTAGACTGTAGGTTTGGGACAGGCAAAGGAAGAGGCTGCTGATAAAACATACCAGTAATGGTAGTTACCAAATTTGTCATTTCTTTAGGTATTAAGCTACCAAAGGAAAAACCCTGTGCAAGAGGTACCTCTTTAAGATTAGTTCCTGCATGCAGGTCACAGATGAGCATTATCTTCATTAGGACACAGAGCTAGTTTCTCTCTCTCTCTCTCTCTCGTGAAATGATTAATTTTTATGCGAAGAACCAAAAGCTCCCTCACTACAGACAGAGGATGTATCTATAGAGGTATGTGCATATGGCCCTGCGTGTAGTTGGTCCATCTGCCACTCGCCATACTTAAGCAAGGTCCGGTTCAGGCAGTGGTGTTAGAGTGGTGCTGTGCTGGGTTTGCTGGCCTAATCACTTGCACCTTGCAATCATAAAAGCTAATTTTTGCTATGTTGCTACCAGGCTCATTTTTAATGTATTAAAATTTGACTTTCATGTCACCTCATAACAACTGTAACCCAGACAGGAGCAGTGTATTTCCTGGGTTATTCTGACTCATACAGTTCTCCCAAAGCATGCTGTGTGGTTATGGAGCCACTCTGGACACGAGCTAAGTGCTGTGTCTGTATGGAATGGCTTTCCTTATGAAATATATTTATCAGGGGTCTGAGAAATGTACTGTCTTGAGGTAAAAGGCACCAAGCAGAGAGGCAGTTACATAAAGGAGTGCAAAATAGGTATCTGTCAGTCAATCTGATGCTATGACTCAACAGAAGAATATGGCTCTGTTGAAATAAAACATCTCTTTTTTTTCAGTGTAAAAAGTCATTTAAATGATTTAAATAATAATGTATTTAGAATATTATACTTGAAAATATAGTGTGTGAGAAAGAAAATTTGGCCTTTTAGGAAATAACCCTTGTATATTTGGCTTTCCAAAGCTCAAGAAATAATATGTATGCTTCACCACAGTGCTGCTTAACTTCTCTTGCAGTTTAAGATCGTGGAATGTTACAGGTAATGAGGAATAAAGCATTGTTAGAAAGACTTTCCGAATGGTAACTTGGAAAGCAGTCTCTCTTCTATTTGGTTGTCAGTCGATTTAGGTGTGTATAAATAGAAAAGATAGATTGTTAGATACTTTCAGTAGGAAAGAGTAGGGGCAAGACAGGGAAGTAATAAGTTATACGAGATACCAATCATATTTCCATCAACAGAAAATGAGTCATGATTCATAAATGCTTGCTTTATACTAGAATACATTGTTTAGAAGTTTGTTTAAAAATTAAACAGAACATCTAACTTTCCAGCAGCTGCAACTTCCTGGCCTGATGTTCAAGGGACATTCTATAAATAAAACATAGATTTCAAAGCATGAGCTCTCCTTAGAAGGGATTATAGGCAGTTTCAGCAGAGTATTGTTTTTCAGGGCAGCCTTATTAATTTGCTAGCTGAACAATGCTGCTGCAAGGAAAGCAATGAGTAGGAAGTGTGTTTTGAGTCTGCAAGTCAGATGAGGCACCTTGCAAAAACAAACATGCAAAAGAAAAAGATCTGTGCAAAGTCCCAAGCAAAATTTATGCCAAGATTGCTGTTCTAAATAGCAGTGTACAGCAGCATGGTGAGATTTCAGTCAGCCCACCACCACTTAGTAATTCTCCAAATAAAGGTATACATTTCACAGTAAGCCCTTCTTGCTAGGCTTTCAAAGCCCTGCATGTTAACAAGGAAATATCCAGAGCACAGTACAACATGATCTACAAGGAGAAATGAAGGCTAGAAGATAATCCTACTCTCACTGTCCTGTCATACAGGCTATTTGCATATACTTATGTAAAAGAATCRGTTTGTTTTCCGGTGCCTCTGCTGAGATGCCACGCGACTCCATAGGAGTGCATCGCAGGTGCTGGCGGACAGGCTTTAGCAAGGCACTAGAGAAGAGGAAAGTCCTTTGGAAAAGCTTTCCTGCCCTTTGTAATCACATCCTGGTGTTAGGAACCAAGGTTCGCAATATCCGAAGACTGAGCTTTGGAGTCAGGCGAGGCAGAAGCCTTCGCAGAGCCTGGTGCACCTGTCGGGGAGCGCCTCGCACAGAGAGGAGATGCACGTCGCCCCAAACAGGGTGACCACGCACAGGCTGCTATTGTGAGCCCTGCCTGGAAGGAGCTGAACCAAGTACAGGCACCGATGGGGAGAGTTCGCCTTCGAATGGGCCATAGCCACGCCGGGCATACAAGCTCACAGTGAGATGGCACAGATTATCACGACCCAGTGCTCAGTCTGTGTCCTGGCCTTGTCATGGTTACTGGAATAGACAGAGCATGTAGCCAAGGAGGTCAGGAGGAGAGCACAGCACTGGATGCTTTTAGCACACTAGGGACGTTTGCCCTGCTGGCCTTGGCAATGTTTTCTCATGCACCACTTCTGTGTGTATGAGTATTTCCTTCCCTCCCTCCCTTCTCCCTGCAGGCTCCCTACCTCTTCATGCGCTTCTGAGAACACCAAGTTTGCAATTATGTGCGGTCCTCATGCCGTCCTCTAATGATTGGAAACATTTCTTGAATTTTAATCCACACACCCATGCGAAGGCCAGGCACATCTGGTCTGGGAGCCCCAGTCAGAGACTTGGAAGAAAGGACGGAGACTCTACCATCCCTTAAAAAAAAATGTTCCCAGGAATGTACAGGACTGTTGAAGGTTCCCTGCTGCCCTGCCAAGGATCCTGCAATAGTGTGTGTACTCCTGTGAACTTCTGCAGAAGTCATATAGTTTAATTTTTGACTTGGTTTGCTTCCAAGGGAATACAGAGCCTTAACCCAGTCCACCCTGTATAACACACCAGTCGCTTTCCCACTGATGGGCGCTATATGCTTCTGGGGTACAAACACAAACTGTTGACAAAAGTAAAGAGAACCTTGTTAGGGTGGAATAATTGTTATCACAAGTAAAAATAAAATTGGAACTGAATATTTTCCCCTGTTAATGTGGCAGCAGTGTGGGTAGTAATGCCATCACAGGAAAGGCAGTGGTAGAAACAATGGACTTTCTGTGCTATGGTGACTAACCTGGAAGCTGACCTCCCTCTCAGTAGAATTCTCCCTGTTTTACCTACATGAGTTCATAAAGTGAATAAAACGCACTCCTGGTGATCTAAGAGTTCATGCCCTGCTGCTTTCCAATGAGACAAGAGCTCCCTAGCGCCTGAAACATTTTTCAGAATACTACATAGGATCTTAAATCATTGAAGTGCTTGAAAACCTTCCCAGTGCTAAATTTGTCTGTCTGTGATGGTGGAAACCTGGTGGAGTGGTAGAAAATGCTTGCAAAATGTCCTGGGCTGGACCTCAAAGGCTGAGAGCGCAGCTTGATTCGGGTCAGCAGTCCCATGGGCACAGGTTGGTTAAGATGCTCAATCCTGCGAGCATCATTTAGAGAAACCATCAGCAAAGGCAAGGGGGTGTACCTGGAGGTTACTTGATTCTTTTTGTAGTTTATAGAGCAATTAGCCAAAGAGCAGTCGTCTTCTTAACAGAATGCTGCTGACGAATCGGCTTTGCCAGGGCCAGACTTCACCAAATCCAGAACAGGCATTTGTAAAGCTAAGAAACAAACACAGAACCATGCATGTAAAGCTATCCAAAGGGAAGAAGGCATGCAACTTTGAAAACTCACACGTAGGATCCTGCTCGTGCTGAAGTCAATGACAAAATGTCTACTGGCTTCTCCAAGGATAGAATCTGATTTAAAATTAGGATAATAGGATTTTTTTCACTTTCCTTTTCCTTCTTAAGTCATTTTGTTTGTTTAAGTGTCTGTTATTTTGCTAATTTGAAATCTATTGCCTCCTTTCTAAGAGGGTTTTTTTCCTGGATCAGAGATGTCTTACATTCCTCAAGTGCAATTCATTTCCAATAAAACGCTCCGTGTTTCATATCAACCATTAATATTTCCAGATTGTAAACCTGACAGGTTTAACAGATTTATTCTTGTTTTCTATTAGTGTAAAGCTAAAATTGTAAGGTTAACATTTAGCACTCTGTGGAGACTGAGCCACTCTTTCTTTGCTCATGACTTTGCTCTGTGGTGAAACTAAAGTGACAAAATAAACCAGGAAAAGCAATTTATTTCATGAAGTGACTGAAGTTTGAACAACTGTAATTTTAACATTCAATATGGTAAAGGAAAATGATGCAAATAATAAAATCCATTTGTATAGAAAAGGGAGAAAAATGAGTAAGAAAATATCCCTTAACTCTAAGTATTCACTGGAGAACAAGTGACTGCCACAGAAAATAGAGGTAGACGAAAACTATACAGGAAAAGCCTAGGCTAGTGGAAATTGTCATTATTTTCTTCAAGCTGAGTTATGATATCAGGACCTAGCACTATAAACCTTGGATATAGCACCCACAGATTTAGAAAACGCTACAGGCTGGAACATCGGGTGACCGCAGCTCACAGGTTCCCTGCCCAAGTGTGGATGGAGAAGAAGGGATTGCAAAAGCTTCATTTCCTAATATCACTAGAGGCGAGATGGAAGTCTCCCATTGCTTCAGTATTGCAATAGGAATTTTTTTTAACTATAACTAGAAACATGTTCGCAGTTTCCTTAACAGGAACAGCAACAAAGTAAGGCATATTGTAACATGGAGCATAGGTTTTGATCCAGTGCATGAATACAATGCAAACAAATTGGCTATATCTAGATGTCTTAAAACTTGGGCAGGTTGGCTGCCTGTAAATTTAATGTGCCATACTTCCTATCTAACTCACCTATAACTTAAGTGCCTGTTGATATGAGATACTTTAAGTCATTTTGAAAATTGATTTTACTGCAGCCTCATTCATAGAGATATTCCTTCAAGTCTCTTCAGTGCTCAAAATGTAAAGGAGGGACTGGGAGCAGAGCTTCTTAAGGAAGTAAGAACTTGATGATAACTTTAAAATGAATTTAGTACACTTAATTGCACATCCCCAGGCATAATTAGAGATATGGAAAAAATGGTAATATAAAGGGAAAGGAATTAAAGAATTAAAATGACTTTGTCAGAAAATTCTATAGCCAGGGAAGTTGACCTTTGTAGACAGAAATAATTTGGTAGAGAGAGGTTAAAAATAGTAAGATGGATCCAAATGGTCTTACATTTGGATCCTGCAATTGCAGCTTGGTTTCACGTCTAAACTGGAAACCGCCAGGCACATACCACACTCGGTGAGAGGGCTGCAGCAGAAAGACCACCTTGGATGTGGAATAGGGATGACTTAAATCTTTATTTGCCTGAATAAAAGGTCAAGTCATGTTACTGACCATTGGCTAAGCCAGATGAAGCAAAGAAGAACACATTTATCTGGGTAGGAACAGATTAGTTCTCTCTTTTTATACTTTGAGCTGACTGTAGGTAAGGAAAAATGTGAATTTTGCTCCAGGAAGTCTATAGCTACATTAGTATGGCTTTGTATACACCTCAGCAAAGTAGATTAAGTTGGGTCAGCACCCAACTTAATATTGCCATAAGTTGGCAAAACAGATTTTTGGGCTGGAGCTAGTTCGTTTTTACTGCAGATGTATCTAGAGCCCTCCTTATAGGCCTACAAAATGGGGCGTCAGAGGGACCCCCTTCCCTAGCCCCCCAAAAGCAAAACATTTGTGTTCCTGGTCAAATTAGTAAATTTGAACTTAGGCTATATGAGATTACTTGACATGCTTCACAGATTAGTTCATGGCATAACTTAAGCTAAAACCTCCCAAATATCATTCTCTATCTCTTCCCCTGCCACCAACCCAGGTAAAAGGAAAAAAAAAAGATAGAAAGAGAGAGAGGAAAATTCTGCCAATTACTATCTTTTATTTCAAGGAGATTCGGGACAACTTTTTGTGAAAAGTTCATTGCTCTTCAGTTTGTCATGTGTTTTTCTCATGTTCATAGTTTTCAAGTTTTCCAATAATTTTGCTACTTTAGTAGTTAAGTTATAGGATAGCTCAACATATTTATTATTTTTAGTGCGCTTTTTGCCCCCAATTTAATGTGTATACAAAAATGGGTGGTGGCAATGTGTGGGTAGGCATGAGAATTGTAATTATCTTTTAAGTACCAGCAGTACTTAAAGCAGTACTTTTCTCAGAATCTGTTAAGAATTTCAGATACTAACAAGTGAACCTAAATGCTGAGTACCAAGAGTTCAGTGTTCATTTTGTATGGCACCTGAAGGTAACTCTGTACTGATTAAGAGCCTGCACTCACTACCTGTTTTGAACATCAGTTGAGAAGTTTAAGGCACAGACTGATTTCATTCCTATAAGTTATTATCAACTCATTATCTTTTGCATAACAGAGATTGAAATAGGAAATATTACAAAGCGAAGACACAATTCTGTGCTCTTACAGATGCATTAACTGCTAGATATATGTGAAGATGCACACCCCCCCCTTAATATTGCATAGTAGTAACATTTACTGGGAGCAGAGCCACTGGGAGGCCATTTTTTTCCATCTTTTTTCTTTTATACAAACTGACGGCATTTTTAAAACCGCTCTTTCACCTCAGCTCTGTACATAATTATTCTGTTTTGGCTGGGTAGTAATATTAGCTGAAATACCAGTTCTTATCTTCCATCACTCTTCTGGCTGCTGTCCACTTCTCTGTGTCTCCTCTGCATCTTCTGACTTGCTGGACCTCTTGGGGAGAGGATTTATGGTGCTTTAGATTGTTTTTGCATGCTGCCTGCTTTTGTCAATTTTTTGCTTTTCTGCGTAGTACATCCCATAAATGCATTAGGCAGGAGCATTCAGTTTTCTTGTGAATATGCTACAAAGATAGTTCTCAAGATGTTGCAACTATGTGGCAGAGATGAAGGAATAAGTATATTTAGTTTGGAGCCCTCATTCTTAAGGCATTAGTTACTTAAGATTTTCTTCTGATACGACACAAAAGTTTCCATGCTTGCCTTTCATACCGGATGCCTCATTGTTTTCAGTGCCACCATCCTATATATTGTTCGATAGCACTAAAAGCAAAAAAAAGATGTTATAATTTCTTCTGTAGGTAATGGTATAGAAAGATGTCTTCTCATGAGGAATGAGAGGGAAAATAAGGAATTGTTGTAATTTGTCGTCTTTCTTTTTTTTTTTTTTTAAGCTGTTTTTAATAAGAACTTGGAATTACTCATTGTGTGTAGTCCATCAAGGCTTTTATGATCTTCCAAACAGGGAATGCTTTTTGTTCCAGCTGAAGTCACATACCAGAGTGATGAGCTTCAGAAACCCTAGAGAGGCAGGAAGACAGATGTCCTATAAGGTTAAATTCTTTTCTTCTTCTTCTTGACTTTTTCGGTGGATACCGTGATGTGGCATTAACTCCAACTCTCACTTTTAAGGGTAAGATTAAATCTTTATTTCAGGCTGTATTCTTATTGTCCTTTGTTTTAATTTCCGGTTTTACGTGTGTTGTAAAACTCAACAAAACGATTTCTGTTGAGAGACCTAAATACAACTTTATCATAACATATTAAAAAACATGATGACGGTTATTTGGTTAGCCACCAATTTCCTTTCTCAGGCTCTCAGTCTCAGATTATTAAGCTATCATCTGGCATTCTCAGACATGCTAACTAATTGCCCTGTAGTTGACAAATAAAGAGCACATTTTACAAGTAATGTGTGGGAGGTATTAACTAAAGTCAATTCATATGTTGCTGGGATACAGCTTTTATTTGTGTTTAGGATTATTTAATTAACTACTTAATTGTCAAGTACAGAGAAGTGAAGCATGCAGTCCAAAGTCTCGTTAATGCAAAAACTCAATAGACTGCAATGGACTTTGGCTCAGATGTGTACTGCTATGGTTGTCAACAATTTTGTAGTTGCAACATAGAAGATGAAAATTAAAAGGGGCTTGGTTGATATTGGAAGAGTCTGTGTGAAAGGGGAGATGTTAGGCTTACCCGGTTAATGTCATTAGGATTGAAAATGCATTTATTGAGAGAGTACTGTTCAACATGTGTCACTAAGAACGGGAAAATACAATGCTGAACAAGTGCTCAGGTGAATATCATTAGTCTGTCTAATGAACAAAGCATAAGGGTCCTGTGGAACAAGAACTATGCATGGTTGTGGGTAGCGATCTCTCTGTCCGCTTTACACTGGCCCTTCTTATCTGCTTGTGGGATGGAAGTTGCAGGAAATTCTGTCTGATGTTTAATATTGGCATATAAGATACAGTGTTTGATGACAAGAGATAAAAGGAAGGATGGAAGTTGTATATATAATGTTGAAAAGTGAGTCTTGGCTCCCCCTTCATAGACTGCTAGAAACCGACACTGTAGAATTGTATCTTATGTGTGAGTTAACTGARGGAGATGGCTATGACTGAGGAAAGGCCTCGGCACATATCCTTATTTAGAGATGCTGATCCAGGAAGGAGAGAATTATTCATTCATTTCCTCTATGATTTAAGGAATTCATAATACCAGCTGAATGTATCATTAAACTGTATTAGACCATCCGTGCAAAATGAGATGAGGCCGCCGGTCATTATTTTCAAACTCGGCAAAGAGACAAAAAGCCCATAAAGCCTGAAAGTATACTCTCTCCTCTAGTATCCTCTCAAGTAGGGTTAGGGCAGGTGAGAACCACCATAACAGTAGTATACCTTCCGTTGTGGTTGCATCTGCCACATCTAGTTTGTGGTGAGGCAAAGGTTTTGAGTGTAAAGCATCTAATTTTAACATTGTTATGAGTTGTAAGGAAGAATCAAAAAAAAAAAAAAAACTCACTTACAAAAATGAACAGTGAAATGATGACCCGGTTCAAGAATACGGCAAAAAAAGTATTAGCAGAGGTGAAAAAATCCAAAGGAGGGATTGGCACAATAGCATGGAAACAGCTGTCCAAGCTATGTTGTAGTTGTTCCCAAAGAACTGCTGCAACTTAGAAAACCATCCCTGGGGTGTCTAGGTGTTAGGTGTATGATGTTTTTATTTGTGTTTCTTTGCTCGTGCTGGATATTACATGAGAGTAAGTGCCTTGCAGACAATGTATAATTAACTGAGGTGTAGACAATAATTCATGGTATTAGCAGGAAAGATTTACTTAATTTGTCCAGGGTAGGGGGGGAAGGGGGGAGGGACTGGATCAAAGGATCCATGTACTGCCTTGACAAACTGGTGCCCAACATGATCCCTGAGCTATGACGTACAAAACTATTGGATGGTAAAATTTCCACCATAGTACTCTAACCAGGTGGAAAAGGAAGAGACATCAATGGGCCCTGAGCCCATTCAAGGGCACTGAAAATTCAAAGGGTCGGGAATGCCTGGTAAAGCATAAAAGTAGAAGACAGCACCTTCCACAGAAGGTGGGAAGCAAGGCAGCTGACTTCCAGGTGTAGGCTGTGTAGAGGTGTCACTGGAAGCTGTTGTCCAGCTCCAAACTGGAAAAAAGAAGTTCCTGAAAGGGCAGCAATAGTAGAAGACCTTCCTTATAGGAGAATGCTGGCCATAGCCAAACACACACTTGCACTGCTGCAAGTGCCAGGGATGGAAGAGGGGAAGAGATGAGGTCTGGGGGCCGACCGGGATGGAGCCGGAGGCCTCTGCTTCCTGGGACCAGGGGCAGAGGGAACTCGGAACAAAGTGAACTTTTCCTGCTCTTCCCCAGAGGTGCTGCTGATGGTGTGCTGCAGCGTGTGCTGATTGGTGTAGGTTCAAGACCCCAGGCACACCACCCAACTCGGAGACTTTCTCCCTTCTCAGTTTTCTTTGGGCTTGGAGCATGCATAAATAATGCAAAATGTTTTGTGAGGGAAGTTGCACATGGCATGGATGGGTGAACTGCCTTGTCTGAGACAGGGGCATCTGATGGGATATAAGATTGCTCTACTTGTTTTCCAAAATGTTTTTTTGCAGAGGTGGTGGTGGTTTACTCATTGTAAATACTTCTGAAGACCTGCTTAAACAAAACTGTGTATGTAGAAAATTCTGCTTTATTAGAAGTCAAAGATTTGTAATCGCCACACTGATTGGAATTTTCTGCTACCCTAATGAGATTGGAATGGAAAGTGAGAGAAAATTTGCACATTTAAAAGTGAAATGAAAAAATATCTTTTTTATCAGTTAAAGACTGATAGATGTAGATAGAGATATATATACACGCATGCACACACATATACATATATATAATATTTATGTATCATATATATGTGTGTGTGTATACACACACACATATACACACACACGCACACAGACACACACACACACACACACACATACACACACACACACACAAATATAGATTGAACCCTGCCTCTTTCTACACTGTTCCTGAATTTTGCTCAGCTCYTCCAGTGATGGTGTGGTGGACCTGATTCATCAACTAACAAGGTTAGGGTGTTTCACACACCACAGCTTAATAAGAATTAAATCCTCAGGATGTTTATTTGAGTGTTATTTACCAGACTTGGTTTAGACCAGTACCAAATCCATCTAATCTATCAGATTTTTTGGGATTATGTGCAGCTGAAATACTAAAGACTTGTCTTTCAGGCAGATTTCCTTTCCTTCAGCACAATCTGTCCCTCGCCTGGCTTTTATGACCTTTTATGCTAGCTAACTTGCAGCCCATTAGTCCTTCAGAAAAGCTGATGCAAGTTTATAATCTTGCTTTTTTTCTTCTTTTTTTTTCCACAGATGATTTTTCAGAAGCCAGGAGTTTGTCTCTGAAATCTTATTCTTGCCTCATTATTTCCTGGTGATTCTGAGCCAGTTCTTTGTTTTCTATTCCAAGAGTCTGGAATGCCATAATATTTTTCATTCAATTTTTGAGGAAGAACTGTCTGGCTGTCATGTAAAAGTTTCAGTGTTCCATTCCAAAAATTCATAATAATTTCATTTAATATTTTAATACACCAATGTTTCACTTAAATCTAGTGTTTTTGTAACAGTGATGGTATGAAGATTTAAGGGAAGTAAGGTGTGTAAGGATATTTTGCCTCCCCTTCTACAACTTGAGTCTCTTAAAAAAATAATAAAAAAAAAGAAATTGCTTCACACAGTGCTGCCTTGTGCAGTTATCCCAGTAACTGGAAGAATATATATTTTAATAAAATATTTTAGGGGAGTGCCCAATCATTCCTGAAAGCCAGTTACTATCATGAGTACTCTTTCTCACCTGTTTGTTGCCTTTCTTTTGCCATTCTGAGCTCATTGGAGTAACAACTAACTCATTTGTTTATTTATTTATTTTTGTATGAGTACCATCTAGGATATCATGTATTAACACAAGGACACAGAAAAAAGTAGCACAAGAAACATGAGGCCAGTATATCCAAGACACATGCTTGCATGGGAAAGAACATGTTTCTAACTCCCCTGTCATCCAGTATTTCAAGCGATAATGGCAGTCAGCTTGCTTTCTCTAAATTCATCTTTTAGCCACAGTAAAATAACTTCCCTGTAACACACATCTTGCTATAAAATCCTAAGTGCAAGCATGGCACTCAGCAAGTTCCTCTAAGTATCTAGAAAAGATCAGCATAACTGGCTTTGTTCAGCATCAAATAAAATAAAGTCTTGTGTCCAATGTGTTTTTTAGAGCTGCTGCATGCAAGTTATTTTGCTGCAAAAATATACGCTTTTTTGTCTTGGCTTGCCACCATGGTGACACCAGGCGTTAAGATGTCTTCGCTACAAAGGGGGCTTGCAATAGGAAAGTGCTGCACAAAAATAGCTTTCCAGCTGCTTTTTCTCCTAGGCTTTGGCCTTGAAACTCCACATAGAAGATATTGAAAAGAATAAAGCTGTAACTTGAAAAAAATACTCTAAGAAATGCACTATCTTTAAAAAAGTTACATTCTGCCTCTCACTCCCTGCCCTTCCAAAAAAGACCTCTGGACAAATCAAAAAGAAAATACTTTCCTCTGCCCATTTCAGGCTGAAAACTAGATGACCCCTTTGCTTTTTATTTTAGTTAGCAGCTTGGACTCCCTTACTCCACAGCTAACCTGAACAAATATTATGCCTTAGATCATTGCAAGAGAGTGAATTCCAAAACAAGCAAAGAAACAATAGACAACAAATATCTTTTTCCTGGAAAAAATAGGTAATTAATTTTCCTTCTAAGAATGATAGATAATTGTTTGCAGGCATTTTTTTTTCAGAAAAAAAGTACAATTTATATAGATTTTTAAGGTAGGAAGGAAGAAAACCCCCATATACAGTAGTTTTGAACTAGCTTCAGCCCTACTGTGCTGTGTACACAGTGTAATAATATCCTTAACAAAACAAGGAATCGTTTATACAGCCCCATGCTGCATAGGAACCCTGTAAATACTGGAATTTTACATAATGTAGAAGTATCATGCTTTATAGAGAGTATAACATACTTTTGCTACCAGGAATGAAGTTTTGTGGTTAGCAAAAATATTCATCTATAGACCTGTTGCTGGTGTTGAGCAATATTGAATTTCCAAATACTTGTTCAAGTTCAGACCCTTGCATGCATCCTGCAAAGCAAAATGTACAAGGAGTCACGGAAGTACTTCCAAGTGTTTTGACCCTTTTCAACTCGCTGTGATGATCCCCCACTCTAGCCACAGCCAGGGCCTGCTGATTTCGTGCTTCCTTCAAAACAGAAGGGAAGAGGGGAAAAAAGACCCCATTATGAACTTATACAATCTCTCAAAATCTGATTAATTTTGACTGTGGTAGACAACTTCTCTGGTAGACCTTGAGGCACAGCTCATACTGTCTCTTTGGAGGAAGGTAGGGAAGGGGTCTGRACATATGGGAGAAGCACCGTCGCCTGCACTTGTTGCAGCTTTTGCATGGTGATCCAGCCCGGGACTGGTTGTGCGTGACTGATTCTTGTGCATGATGAGCATTTACAAGCTTTTGTGCTGCTCATTACATTTTTAGAGCTTTTCTAGTGAGCTTCGACAGTTTCTGGATGGCAGAAGGGGTCTTGTTAAATGAAAACCAGGGAAAAAAGATCACTGCAGGGAAAAAAAAGAAAGTATGCTGACCAAACACAGGGACTATGGGAAATGTCGTCGTAGATGAAGAACAAGTTTTTTTCATGAATTTGCCAGCTTTGGTGGTGCTGCAGTTCTCTAGTGATTTTTGAGAGTGAACCATCTGTGATTAAGAAATTCTTCTGCCAGGCTTGTGCTCTTTGTTTATCTGTCCTTTAAAGGTCTAACTAGAAACCAGAGTTTTACAGCCCCAGGCCACAGCCTGTTTGTCTTTAAGGGTCTATACCTAAGTGACTGGAAGTCTGAGGAGGATTGGATCCACCTGTTTGGGGATTCAAGGTACGTGTACTGTAGGATCCCATGGCTGGAAAAGGATGCCAGGCATGAGGTCTTCATAACAAAAGTGTACTTAGGGGCAAAGTCATGCATCCATTTCACCCACAATTTTAGCTATCCATGCACAAGCTGGGTCCAGGAGGCACGTAGTTAAGCTGGTGTCATACTACAAGCCAGAATAGTCGTTAGCCCATGCACGTCGCTGCCCCACTTTGGGACAGGAGCTGGCTTGCCTCCAGCAGGTGCCTCCAGGTCAGAGGAGCAAATATACAAACATCTCAGGACTAACAATAATGATCAGCCTGTGGGAGGAGGGAATTTGAAATCCCGTACATCCACCCATGACAGAAAGGCACAGACACTCCACACCCCTGAAAATCCTGGTACTTATTCAAATTTCTTAGTATGGATCTAGATGCCTCATTTTGGGCTTCCTGTTCCTTCTTATGTTGTTTCCATTTCTCACTTGGAAATTTTCACTATTTTCCCTGAGTAGATAGTTCTGCTTACCTCTTACTAGGATATTTTGCCTGATATTTAACCTAAAACAACTTTGCTGTTTCAGTGGAAGAAGAGAACATCACTGTTCCCAAAGGAATATTCTCTTCCCATGATTGCAACAAGATGCTTCTGAGGAATAACTCAGAATAAGCTATGTCTTTTTAGTTTGACACAGCATTGCATTACACTTTCATATCTAACACTCTGTCTCACACCACTCCTCTGTCTTCCCCTTCCTCCCCTCAGTGATCTGCCTTCTGCAAATTTTTGTGATTTGAAGTCTTTCCCATGCGAAAGCTCACATGAACTGTGAACATGGCAAACACATTGCACTGTCTCAGAATAATGTGTTGCAAAGTGAGCATGATCTGTTGGGTAGTTCAGCTGTGTTTTTTTTTTAGAATCTAAAAACCCCTGAGTTTTCATGTAAAACCAAAGAAGACTAGCCAGATTCAAATAGATTTTTGTTTTGCTATTTTTTGGAGGCTTTTTGGCTTCACCTTCGGGAAGAAAATATGTGGTGAACCTGGCTGGTCAGAAACATAGGGCACTGCCACACAATTCATTAGGATCTGAAGACAGCAAGAATCCACAAGATATTCGGGACTCAGGGCAGCAGGGCTAGTTACACTGCTGCCTTAATAAACATAAATGAGGAGAGATTCTGGGCTTTGGGATTGACCCTGTGGTATGTTGGTGCCTCCTTAGAAATACAAAGTGTCATCCATTCCCACTGGGCCTGAGAGAGATGTTCATGATGTGGTAGTATCTGATCTCCAGGCTTGGGGTGTTTACATGCATGTGTGATAGTCTGCATCTGTGGGTAAACTTCTTGTGGTTGACGCTTCATTTGTTTGTTTTTACTCTTGCTCACAACAGGTTTTTTTGCTCCTTTAAGATGACTGAAAGACGTAGTCTACTGCAGGAGGCTCCTTCCCTCCGGTGAGGGAGAAGGTTTCTACCCCAGGGAGCTACTGAGCTTGCTTAAGAGGGAGTCACTTCCAGGGGGTGGCAGTGTATGACAGACGAGGGTGGCTCGAGCAGCAAGACCACCTGATATCCAGGCCTCAGAGGTGGTGGAAAAGAACTTCCTAAAGACCACAAGAAACTGGGCTGCGTTTGCTGCAAATCAAAGTCACAGAAGGACTAAACTCAGAGTCCTGCAGGGGCTCTGCCTGCTAGAAAGCAGAGGGCAGGATGAAGAGCTGTTCTTACAGCTCTTATGTCAGGCCCACCTTACCAAGTCACTTTGATTGTCTGCTTGGAAGTTAACTATCAAAGTTTTTTTCTTTGCAAAACATGGCTTTTTTACATTAACAGCTTCTTGGTTGTCTTCGGGAAGCTTGCTGGGGAAGAAGGYAGAGGCAAGTGCACCTCAAGGCTCTGTTTAACCATGGTCCTGTCACCTGACTCATGGGCTCATTTAAGCCCTAGGAGGAAGGTTTTCATTGGTGCTTAAGCTCCATGATAGACTAAGGCACTTTTGAAAACTGTGTACCATCTGTGGAATCAAATGGCTTGACTCTTTTTTTTTTAAATAAAACCAGTAATCAAAACTCTCAAAGCTGATGCAATGTTAATCATAGGATACTTACCCTTTTTTGCTAGTATCCTGGCTTGCTTGGGAGTAAATCAAGTACCAGGAGGTGCGACCTTGGCTCTGAGTAACCACATTTTCAACTCTAGAGTCTCAGCTGAGGCTATCCTGAACTGATTCACTGGAGGCTATGGATGTTTGGTTTCTATCCAGCATCTTATGACATGACAGCAGAATCAGGTTCAGTACTGGTGAGCTAGGCCTGAAGTTATTTGTTCAGCACTGGGATAAGAATCTGAGTATTTATTCAGCAGTAGGCTAAAATACTCAAGTCAGTAGATGTTAGGTCCAGCCCTTATTTGCTGTACAACTTTGAGAATTGCTTAGCTTTTCCTTATTTCCATTTTTCAGCTGCTAAATAAGAACAATATTCTCTCAGTTTAAAGAGCTTTGATAGCCTCCAAATAGAATTTCTGTGTAAGCACACCGCAGGTTTATTATCATACTGGACTTTGGATTTTAGTCCTGGGAGAGTGCATTAATTATGCAAAGCAGACCAAAATTTAGCAATGCTAATGGAGCTCAATCTATTCAAAAAAAACCTGAGAGGTATCTTGGGACTCTGGGCTATTGCTTCTGGGTGTTTGAGTTGGCTCACAGATGACACGATAGATCTGTTGTGCTTTTCAAGTGCTGTGCTGATCATCATGCCCTTGATAATTTTGAGGGTTGGTAAGCAGAGGCAGCCATTGCTACTGCTTGAAAAAGAGTGGGATGGCAAGTCTGCATCTCCTGTGTGTTGAACATGCCTATGCTGATTTCTGTTCTTGGCCTTGTAAGCCAAATGAAAGACCTGTCCCCAACTGTGGGACGAGGGACCAAGTGGATCCTTCTAGGATTGCTGGAGTTTTTAGAAGAAGCTGATAGTGATGTTCACTCGGGCAAATAAAGAGGTAGCACTTGTTAGCTGCCTGGCCATTTTGCAGAGGGTAGTTGTATCTGATAGCTGAAGAAGTGGAGACCTGGACAAATCTCTCTAACAGTGCCCAAGGGATGTGAGGGGAATGAGTATCTCAAATGTAGGCTTATAGATTTGTACAGATGAACCCCACTGCAGGTTTCTAAAATATATAGTGATTGATATGGATCTTTGTATGGTGTTTTTCCCTATCGTTTAGCCTTTCAAACAGAACTTTCTCTCCTTTTACCTCTGTCTCTTTCTCTCTGCTGGAGAGGTGCTTTCTGAATGTGACTGTGAAATAAAACATTGCATATAAAATCACTGGGAAAGAAAAGCATATTAAAATCTATTAGGGTAGCTCTTAAGAATCAAATGAAAATTATGCCCTAAGAAAATATGTTGCTTTAATAAACTATTACCCATACATATTCTAAAAAGGAAATGTTTCTTGTTTAATTAATTAATTAAGTAGCTTTCAGTAGAGTTTTTTCTACAAATTCTTTCTTATTAGGAAGGAACAAGGCAATAGACAGGTTAGAAAGTGTATAATATAAATGTTAGACTGCTGTATGTGTGTCATATCTATGTAAYAGACATAAAATGGATATAATTGAAATGTGTTTTCTGCTAAGTTTTTATTTAAAATGATCTGAAAAATACTGTCCATGTGCATAGCAGAGAAACACTTTAAACCACCCTCATTTGTTGAACTGATAGAAATTTTTAAGTACCACCTCCCACACATATACACGTTCATATTCTTCGTCAACACTAATTTATCATACTTTCACCTAGAACGGTACTTTTCCCCTCAGATACCTCAGATACCAAAGATGACAAGGGACTGAAAAACAGTGTGATTTTTTTGGCTTTTTTTTTGTTTGTTTTTAACAGTACTTCCTTTATATGTATGTGTTTCTAAGGATTACATAGGGACAAACTTGCTCCAAGGCAATCGTACCAACTCTGGTGTGTTTCCTAACTCTTAAATGTTTGACATTGCGTCCTTAATGTTATTTAATATCAGTTCTGCATGTAATATACAACCTGCTGAAAGTCTGAGTGCCTGTTGACTAGCTCCCACACACGGATTCCCAGCCAATGAGTGAATGAGCTGCTCTCTTCTAGTGCTTTTACTCCCACTCCTTTCTCCTCTCCCGAGACGGCCAAGCGGACGGACAAGTAAGAGGTCTCTGTCTTTCTGGGCAGCTCACAGCAGCTGAGGTTAAGTGYGAGCGGCAATTTACATTTTGTCAAAAGCAGAGAGCTGATTTTATGGTGTTTTGACAAAAATATAAAATTTGAAGTAGTTTGGCTTTTGTTACTTGTGGAATCAGGTTGAAAGCTCAGGAAGCCGTGAGAGTGTAGTAGGCGCTGCGTGTCACTCTAGTAAGCAGCTGATTCAAACTGAGGAACTTCCATCACCACCATTACACCTATATTGTAATTTTACTGCCCTCTTAGATGGGAACAATCAGTACCGCTGATTTCTATATTCCATTTATTTTGTGTTTTTTTCACTTCTGGTTTCTTTTATTGCTCTCTGAGTTTCTGACAGCTAGGAAATTTGTAAATGAGTTGCGTGCTATTTGAGAAGGAGGTTCAGCATGATGAATAGAGCCAGTCCTGGCTGAAGGAAAGGCTTCCGCGCAGCATCCCAGCTGGGGCAGAGGGCTGGCACTGAAATGAGCATTGCTTTGGGAAAAAGAAGAGGAAAATGCTCTGACAGATGGCAGTGTTAACGGAGTGATGACAAGGGGAGGAAGAATTGATCCATCTGAGTTGAGTTTGTTTTTGGAAGGACGACTGTGTCAGGGCCCTGTGGACACCCCCAGCCCTCACTCTCCCTGCCCACCCCCGGGCCTCCCCACCCTGCCCAGCCCTAGCTCCGTTTCAGCCCAGCCCGGGGCTGTCAGTCCCTGCCCCACGATGTCTCCGTGGTGCCAGATCCAGCCCCTGGCCCACACGGTGCCATGACAAACTGGCTTGGGTCATTTCTTTGATATATGGGGAACCATGAATGTGGAGGGCTCAGACAGGTAGCAGTCTTCATGAGCTGAATGCAAATCAGAGCAACCTATTAACTTCAGTGACACAATCTGAACTCCTCTCAATCAATAGTTAATAGATAGCTATAGATAGAATAGATAGCTAGAAAATCCTTCTTTGGTGTCTTTTTGTTTGTTTTTGAACTGCTGATAGACATTTGAAGCAAAAACTTCTATGTGGGAAGTGAGTTTTCAGTGCTTGATTCCAGCCTGCATGACAACAAAACACAGCAGCACCTATTGCTACCTTGCCTAGCTCCTCTTTCTACAGGCCTATATTTCAGTTGTGCTCAGTTTTACCATGTGTTAATGACAACATTTTTCTGTGTCAGACGTCTATGTTGTTGGTGGTGGGTTGTTTGTCTTTGTTTTTGTTTTTTTTATTTTATTGATGTCTAGAAAAGAGGTTTTGTGGTTTTACCTGTTTGGAGATCCTGCTCTGTACCAAAGTTTGGCAGGAGACTGTCCTTTATGTCTGGGTGAAACTTTTGCTAATTTTATGAAAACCTGCACAAACAGAGTTCATTACTCTTTGTGAATTATAGCACAGATATAGCATCAGAGAATAAGGGACCACAAGAGGTCATCTTGTCTAACCTCCTGCTCAAAGGAGGAGATGAGATCAAACCAGGCCGCTCAGGGCTTTATCCAATTGGATGAGAACTGAGAACCTCCAAGGGTGGAGACGGCATGGCCTCTTGGGGCAACCTGCCCCACTGCCTGGCTGTCCTTCATGGGGGAAAAACAACCAGTCTGAACCTCTCTCATTTCAAGTTATATCCATTGTTTTTCATCCTCCCTCCTTGCACTGCCATGAAGATCCTGGCTCCATCTGCTTGATAACCGCCTCATAGCTACTGAGGGGCTGCTGCTAGGTCCCCTGAAGCTGCGCCTCCTCACAGGACAAGTGATCCAGCTCCTGACCCTCTTGGTGGCCTGTATCATTGCAGAGGCTCTTCCTTTCCACGGTCAGCACTCTATGTTCATCCTTGCTGAATTTCATTGATTTCCGGTTCGCCCTTTCCTCTTGCCTGTCTGGATCCCTCTGAATGGTAACCCCTGCCCTTGAATGTATCAAATCGTTCCCCTCCTCCCTATCCAAACTGATGTCATCTACAAACTTGATGCATTTCATCACCTCCTCCAGGACATGAATAAAGACGTTAAACAGGACAAGTCCTATTTTGCAGTACTTAATTTGATACTGGCATCCAGGTAGTATACGACCCATTAGCCACAACTCTCTGAGTCCAAACATGCAGCCCAGTTTTTCA
The DNA here is from genome assembly GCF_003343035.1 of Apteryx rowi. Lineage (NCBI taxonomy): Eukaryota > Metazoa > Chordata > Aves > Apterygiformes > Apterygidae > Apteryx > Apteryx rowi. Next base: position 1,490,131 of record NW_020448863.1, read on the forward strand.
CCCATCTGCTTGTCAACAGATAGTCAATCCAGACTGTAGAGTCCTAACCTGAATACAAGAATATTGTGGGAGACACAGTCAAAAGCCTTGCTAAACTCTGGATAGATGGCATCCACTGCTCTCCCCTCATCCACAAATCCAATCATTTTATTATAGCAGGCAATCACGCCAGTCAGGCATGATTTACCCTTGGTAAATCCATGTTTACTGTTTCCAGTTATCTTCCTCTCCTTCATGTGTCCAGAAATTACTTCCAAGAAGACTTATTACACGATTTTTACAGGGAGTGAGGTGAGGCTGACTGACCTATCATTCACTGGATCATCCTTTTGGACTTTTTTGAAGATGGATACAAGATTTGCTTCCCTCCAGTCATCAGAACCTCCCCTAATCTCCACTGATTTTCAAAGATGATTGAAAGTGGCCTCACTATGACATTGGCCAGCTCCCTCAGCACCCCTGGATGCAGCCATCTGGTCCCATGGACCTGTATGGGTGGAGTTCTTGCGGGTAATCCCTGACTCAACCCTCATCCACTGCTGGTGGTTCCTCTTCTCCTTGAACCCTGTCCTTACAGAGACCTGGAAGACCTTGTTGGTAGAGAATGTGGCAAAGAGCACAAGTACCTCAGCCTTATATGTGTCCACTGTCACTAAATCACCCACTCCTTTCAGCAACAGGCCCACATTTTCCTTGTTCACCATTTCGCTATTATGTTCAGTTGAAACTCCTTTGATTTTTGACAACTGCATTCCCCAGAGGTTTCTCAAAAAAAAMCAGGCCTTTTGAGCAAGTCTGTCCCTGCAATTGCAGCTAGTGAAGTCTCAAGATCTTTAATTCCAGTCTTTTTTGAGTGCTTTATTTTGGAATCTTGACCATTCCTTTAACCTTCTTTTATGTGTGCGTATATATAAAAGAATTGCCATGCTATCTCACAACAACATTCTGGATTGATTTAAAGTGTTTTCAGATCCTTGGCTATAAATGTCATGGAAGTGTTTATACTGCATACATTTTCTTATAATGCACCTACTCCAGAGCCACAATCCAAAATCTGCCTTTGGAAAAAAGTTTAATGCCTTCCAGAATTAATTTCTTCATCATTTTGTGTTTCAATGTGTGCATTCAAATAAAAGGTGTTTTTAAAGCTGTATTTAAAGATAGAATGTAGAGTCTCCATATATGCGCTTGCTGAAAAAAAGTTCACATCTTGTTTTCCTATATATTTATATAGCACTTAGCCTGATGAGATGCTATTCCATTTAGTGTCTTTGAATACTCCTTCTATGTACTTAGAAATTATCCCACTACTGTGTATGTGGGCACCAGTTATAAATTATTTTTAGTGACTCTACTAAGGCTTATTTAAAATTTGTAATTTTTGCTCTTCAGCCTTTATTTAGAATCATATTCCTGTGCATTTGTCAGAAACTGCAGGAGCTGTAAACAAAGATCCATGCATTAGCAATTGCTGTAGCACCTACAGACACGATGCTCTACTCCTGCAATGTTCTTCCCATTGCAAGAAGTGCACTCCTGTGCCTATCTCACAGCTTTAACTGCTTAAAATTAAATTTTTAAGTAACAACCTCTTACTAAATCATTGCCAAAATTGCTGTAATAACTACCTTCTTAATGGTTAAAGAGTGCAGCCAAAAACAACAAACTAGTTCACTATAGTAAAACTTGTAGGCATTGATATAAACCATACAAACATATTATCAACTATTTTCTTAAGATGAGCTTGGTTTTCAATTTTCTTTTTAAATGCAAGGCTGCAAATCATCCTGTCTTTCATTTTCATGGATAGTCATGTGTTTGAGAGTGGACATATCTTCCAAAACCTGCAACGTCCATTTTATTTACAGGAAAAAGTAATATTTAAGTATCTTTCACTCATTTAGTCAGCCTGACTCTTGCTGGTTCCCTTCCTTTTGCACATAGCTCTCTTCTCTGAGGTGTGATCAGATTTGTGATGGGAATCAATGAGGTCAAGTTTTGATCATCTGCTCAACTAAAAGGAGAGCCTGCTGGAAAATATTACTTCTGTCTTGTCCTATATCCCTTCTTTCTTGTATATCAGCCACTTTGCAGGCCTGTGRAAAACCAACTTCCAGCACTTCAAAGACTAGAGATCTTCTTCTGTGTCAGTAAGGATCAGACTAATACTGGAGGGTTCTTATGGTCCTCCCATCCTTCTTTATATTCCTCTGGTTTCCTTTTCTGATTTGTGTTGTTGAAGGAGGAACTGAGGCCCAATTTATAGAGCCCTTCCTCACTTTAAGAGTAAGGCAGGTGGCCTGCAAAGTTTGGCCAAGTATGGAGCTACTAAGATATGACTCTCCTTTAAACTCCAACCTTTCAGCCAGCGACATCTTACTCCATATATCTGTAGGACTTAACACGATTCAGACCTGATCTTTATTGAGGTGTGGTGGTGATACTGTAGAACTACTGGTTGTACTAATAACTTATCAGAATTATATAGCACACAGCTTTTGTTTCACTGCTGTGAACAACTACATGAGACTGAAGACAAGTGAACCAAGCTTCCTGTGTAAGCAAAACTTTCAGATAGAGTCAGCAGTAGGTTTATCTACACAGTGATTAAAGAAACATTATCTTAGTAAACATTTCTGGTCTGATTGCACCAGTTCATAATGTTCCTTAGCTCAGCATCACTGTTTCAATGTTTCACTCAAAACCACTGATGAGGAAGAATGCTATGGAGTAAAATAAGTTGTCAATAATAATTTCATGTGTTGAAAGTACTTAGTATGTTAGTTGCATTTGATTATCAATAGTCAGCACTCAATAGTAGGCTATGTTTATTGCAAAACCAAATGACTAATTGGTAAATAAGTTATTCTAATGGGCTCTGATTTCTTTTCATTTACCAGATGTGATTACCAAATTCCAAGAGCATAACTTGTAACTGAGAGTATGTGCTTTCCAGAATGGGGGAGTAGAGTAACTTTTCCAAGAAAAGATACTATTGAGGATTTTGCTTATGGATTAGAAATACCTTGTGGTTTTGTACAGAGGCCATGTACTGTGGGACATGGTCAGCATCAAGCTGGGAGCAGCAGTAATTCCTAGTGGAGTTCAAATTATGGTTACCTTTTGGTTTGCCTTCCAGTTTTACAATTCCTTTAAAAATGAGTCCTCACATAGTTACCTTCCAGGGAAGAGCAGTATTTCACGGCTTGCTGTGAAAAGTTTGTTTCACAACAGCTTTTGCTACACTTTATTTACGATTCTTTTTCTTATTCACGTCAAGAAGGAGGGCATGTGAATCAGCCTTTTGTTCAAGCTGACAGTATATGGTGATTTAACCCTCTCTATCCCAGGACTATGCATCTTCCATATCATCTGATACACACAGGGCACAGTCTGCCCTCAGTCTGTTCATAGAAAATATTTTTCTGTTTTTATGAGACATCTGTCCTTTTTCTTTTTGATCTTAAAAGAATGTGCTTTTACAAACCTGAACTTTAAAACCAAAGTGTTTATATCCTTACGCCACTGAAAATTCTTAAAATCAAATGTGTCCTGTGTGCATTACAGCTTAGAGATAAAAATGACCAGTTAACTATTGCCAGTAAGATAGTCCATCTTTAATGAAGGTTCTCTCTAATGATGACAGCAATTACTGTGTAGTGTTACAGTTAGGTATGTGCCAGGACTTGGAAGTCTCAGACATACACTTCATCTTTGCTATCACTTGAGATTTCAGATTTTTTGTTTAGGCTGATATAACTGACCATGTAGTTTTTCACAGTGATTGGACCAAGTAAATATGAGATCAAAATGTTTAGTTACCATCTCAAGATGTTAGTAAATAGCAACAGAAGAATGGTGTAAAACAGATGGATGTTCTCATTTGTTTAACAGGTGAGTCATTTTTCTACAAATGGAAGGCTTCCAGCTCAGCTTTCTGGCAGTACAGTGTAGTATAGTGTACAATGCAGAACATAGATACCTTAATCTATTATCAACATAGGTTACTGGGGAAAAAATTTAAAAAAAAAGGAATAACCAGTTCATGCTCAAGAAAATGAGGTGATCACCTACAGAGAGAAGGAAGCCAAAAATATCTAAAAGTATTAGAGTCAATCAGAAACTTTGCAATAGACTCTTTCCAGAAAAGTTTCTGTGGAGACATATTTGACTACAGTTCGTTGAATTATTGTTTTGTTAAATTAGTATTATTTTTATATAATAATGTTTCACAGAAAAATGCTTCCCATTTGGAAAAAAAAATCAGAGTTCTTGTAAGTTTACCTTTTACAAGCAGGATTTTTATTATAAGTTCTCTTTGGTTTTATTTTCTTATTTCAAATTTCATGAAGTGAAAACAAATCTGTCCATGGGGTTTTTACACCATACTTGGTACCAAAGTGATTAAGCACAGGGTACTGCTGTTCAGTTCCTGTCTGTTAAAGTTTAATCCTTAACCACTTAGCTGTTCTGTTGCGTGCTTTGGACTGGTGACATCGCCAAGCTTCATGGCATCCGTTAAAATTAAATTGTAACAGACTGTTAGAATATGTCTGAAACACCACACGGAGTTAAGACCTGGAGCCTGTTTGCATGGATAGTTACCACCTCGGGCAAGTCTGACGTCTGCCCACTTCTACCACCAGCCCGGGTTCAGTGCATGGGTGAGCTGAGAGGTTCTGCAGGACAGTCTTGGGAAATGCCATGCTTTTGTGAGAGCTTCAGCTGACGCTGTTTAGGATGTTACTTGTTGTTAAAACAAACCAGCAAACCCAGACTCCATGAGTCTAGGAGTAACTGGCTTATGAATGATCTATGGGGTCCAAACCCCCAACGAAGGAATTCAGGTGCAAGTTCAGACCTGAGCCGCTAAGTCAGGGCACGTTAGAAGAAGACTCTAAATATGTATTCAGAGATGTGTAATTTTATAAAAGAAGATATGCTCAAAGTGAAATGCAGTGAAGATTGCTGTAGTAGGTGTTGGGCTGTACTGGTACCGAGATTCTTAAAGAACTCTTTACAAAACATTAAATCAAGCAAAATATGATAGCACCTTTACCGCCTTAGCAGCTACAAATTTAAGGTATTGGACAGTATTACAAAGACTTCAGAATAAAATTTAGTTTTCTGTTTTTAAAGCCTGAGGATAATGGGCACAGTTGGATATCCTGCCTTCTAGGGTGCTACAAAAGGAAGCAAATTTTAATGATGCTTTTTTTTCTTTCCTCCTTGTTCAGAGGGATATAATCTGGATACCTAAATTAATGGGGCTTGAATTAGAGACATGAAATCCAAGGGAGTAAGATATAGGGAAGGACATGATTTAGAGTTCAGAGAGGAAAGAAACAGTGCTAAGATACTAGCACCCAAAGACACCACAGCAAAACTATACTAAGCACATTACAGCTCAGACTTTTTGAAGCATGACAACAAGCTCTTTGAGTGGGGTCACTTTTTATAAAAGGCTACTTGAAGAATCTGTCTCATAGAGTAGACAGAAGTAGAGTAATTCCATGAGTCTGGTACATCCCTCAGCCAGGACTGCTGTGTATCTATTGTCCATTGGAGTTGCCATCTACAGCACAGGATATTTTTATTGTTGCTAAGCAGCTTAAATAAATTGAAACTAAAGTGGCAACAGCTCCGTGAAATAGCATATGCAATAATTCTGATATGCAGTACCACTTTTATGAGTCTTGTGCATATTAAGAAACCCAAACCAAACATAGAGAAAAACATTAAGAGTAAGGAATGCCTGCTAATTTCATCTGGGATTGGTGGCACAGATTCAAGACGTCAGCAACCTGATGTCAAGTGGAGCACTAGCTAATTGTTGAGCAGGACATTCATAAATTAGATCCTGTATAATGTGACCTAGAAAATATGACTTTTTCACCCAGCTTTGGAAAACTTAAGAGCAGAATTCCAAAGGTAAAGGGCACTGATGCACCGAGAAGAAATAAGAAATATTAAACCTGACTTTTTTATGCCTCAGCTCAGCTTGAGAAAGGATCTTGCTGTGCCATTTTTGTTTCTGAAAAGCACATCCCAATATGATTGTTAAGGGAAATACAGGGCTCAGTTTCTAAGAGAAGCAGAGACCCAGGCAATGACTGGACTCCTCCTTGTGCTGTTGTCTGCTGCCACACTTTATTAATTGTGTAGTCATGGCATAATTTTGAGAAATAGAAATGATATTACTGACAGATGGAATTGTTTCTGTTTAAGAACAGATGCTTTTTATATGGCATTTATTAAGAGCTATGGATTTTTAAATGGTTGTTTATGAAAATTTAAAACAACAAGTTAGCCCTCTCTTCATAAAAATATGTTTCTCTCTGTACAATCTAGTCTTTGAGAACTTTACATGCTTATGTAACTTAACATGTAGCTAAATTAATTACATAGCCAGCATTTTCAAAATATTCAAATGTAATTTGAGGGAAAGAAATACTTCCAAAAACACTCCAAAAATCCTGACATTCTTGCTTGTATCCAAATAATCTCCCCCTCCCTTTTAATAGTAAAGATACCATATTAAAATGTTTATAATAAAAATACATTTTTGTTGTTGTTGTTGTTGTATAAGACAGAAGCAAGGTATGGAGAAAACTTGCTCAGTCACACTAAAGGCTGAGCAACCCCATAGGCAGAGTGAGAGAATAAATCAAAYAACGATGGTTTTATCATAGTTGTTGGCTAGGCTTCATCTCTCAAGATACACTCCATGTCATGAGCCTGGTTAATGCACCTTGCAACTTGGTCCGCTGCATCTAGAGTGAATCCTGGTAGATGTCGTCTCTTAGAACCACAGGAGAAAGTAGCCAGGCACAAGCACCGACTTTCAAGGTGCCGTACTGTACCACAGAGCAAATGCACCTGAAGAAAACATTTCAGGTCAACTGAATAAAACAATATTGTTCATTTTTGGTTTAAAAAAATTTCCTCTTTGTTTTCCTGAAAATTGATGTTTTAGAAATCAATTTTGCTGCAGAAAATTTCAGTTTTGGGGATAAAACTTTTTTTTGGTCAAAGGAGTTATTCAGCAAAATATTTCTGTCTGGCTCTACAAATGGTTTTCATCTCGACAGTTAATTCTATCTCCGGTAAGCAAAAGGTCTAGTGACATGTCTTAGCATAGCTAGTTGATACTACTCATGTGGTGCACATGTCCTGACAAGAATGACAATTTCTACAAATTTAACCTGACATGAATTTCATATGTGACAAATCCAACATTATTTTAGGCTTACAATCTGCTAGCAAATCGTGATGGAATGGGAGGGTGGTTAGGTGCTCTATTGTCTGTCTTTCTTTTGTATGACAGGTGTGGATTTAAACGTTTTTGAATATAAACTACAAGCCTCGGCTGGCTAAGCTTGATTTCACTGAGAACAGCTAGTCCTGTCCTTGAGAAAAAAAACTACTGTCTCTCTAGTTGTTTTAACTACCRGAGTAGCTACTAGGACCCAAATAAGGGCTGATATTAAATTAGATCTTCAGCCATGAGGTAAAGCTAAATGAATATGCTTGTGTCTTAAGGAACATCTTAGGTTATTCGTGAAACCTGAACATGTACATTGCTGGAGACAATAACTCGTTTTCCAGTGACAGGCTTACAGGTTTTAGCAGAACATGTGACTAAAGCCCAGTTGCAAGATGCATCATCAGAGTATTTTATGATATCTATGTAGTGTTTATCAGAGTATAAATACATGAAAGATAAAGCACGCGCACAAAAGATAAAACACTGGCAGTTAAGTAAGCTGTGCCGCCTGAAAGCTAAACATCTTTCTCAAAGGGATGTATTGTAAGGCAAGCAATTTCAGACAACAATAAATGATAGCTAAACATACAAAATAGCTTTAGACATTGCTGTCTCTCATCCCATTACACTGCACTGACTTTCACATGTTTGAGGAACCAGCGACTTTTGTACTCTGATGTGGCTTTAGCAGTTAATCGGGAAAGATGAAGAAGCCCAAGTCACCTGGTTATTCCAGCTGCTTGGGCTGAGAGGTATCATATGGAAGGGAATTCAATCAGGTACAAGAGGGAAAAGTGAAATGCATGCATGTCTGGTTGCTGGGTGTGTTTTCTGGGGAGAGGTGTTTTTGTTTCCCTTTCACTCCCTCCCTTCCAATTCTTCATGACCTTATTCTTTTTAGAAAGTTGGCAGAAGGAGCGCTTAATTTTTTTAAGTTAATTCTGACTAGTCAGCTGTGCTTAATACAAACTAGACGAGGATGGCTTAGGCTAAGTTATGAGCCTCAGGGGTGATCCAAGCTCTGGATCTTCAAGAGTGCATCCTCTGATAACAGCAGAAAAGGAGAAACTTGCTGTATGGATTAGCAGCCACCTCTTCTTCCTCCTTTTGTGAAGCTGGACTTTTCTGCTGGAAACATGGATAAAGCTGTTGTCTACAAAGCAGTTGCTTGATGATGACAGTTAGGCCAGGTGCCATTTTATACCTCTCTTTCCTTAAGGGTTAAGCTCATGACCAGGTTTTGGTTGAGTTCTCACATTGCCTACATGTTGCCTTGTTTCCCGGCCTGGGTAATCCGGATAGCAGTCCAGGTGCCATCCAGACTGTGAGTTTGTTCTTTTAATATGTGCTCCTAAAATCCTGATAGTAGTATTAGAGCTGTCATTTGTCTTACCTTTGACCCTGAGAGAATATTAATTTCTCTTTCAGCTTTGGAAAGAATAAACAGCCAGCTTGAAGTGCTTTTGTTCTTTGTGCATTGTCAGGGAGATTTTAGAGAATAGTGTTCAAGAGGGTTTTTTAAATCTTATTGCRTATGTATGTCTAATCAGGTCTTTTACAAAGGGTTCATTTTGTCCTCCCTTTTATTTACACATTGGGATGGTGCTAAGACTGGTAAGAATGCTAATGAGGAATAAGGAGTTGAGATATTTTTCATCCGTGGGTGAGTTCGTCTTTTGCTTTCTCTCTCTCCCCCAGATGTTTACATCCCAGGCTCTCAGGGAATGTCTGTCTGATCTTGGTRGGCTGAAAATTAGAGCAAATCAAATTTTTGCCTCTCTGATCAGGAGTGTTTCCTTGCATGTGTTTGTAGCTCAGTAATACAACCATGTTTGCAGCTACCCTTGGGTGACAATAATTGAGCAGTGGCCAGGACAGCTCTCTTTTATTTGAATTTGGCTGGAGTCGGTATGTGGCCTTTGTGGCTGCCAGATCCCCAATTCTGAATCATGGTTATCTCATCTGAGAATCTGACTATTCCAGGCCTTTCTACTTGGGTCTGTGTCTTACGTAGATTTGGAAGCAGATGGTTAGTTATTAGCTGAAGTTTTTCCCAATCATTATGTTATTAGACTTGCTGACTCTGAGATGTTGGTTTTGTTCTTAAAGCTCTTATACAATTTGATAATTGACTAACGCTCTGTGTACCAGCTCTCAATAGAAGTGTTAAAGTTGGAATTCCTTTGACTTAAGAGGGCCTATGAGCCCTCTTATAGACTTTGGAAATTTTCTTCTGGTCTTATGGGCTTTTGTCACTTACCATGTTACCAGCAATATTTGAGGGGCATCTTTGCTGCTGGGGTTGTGGGTTTAAAGTAATGTCAAATGTGTCCAGAGCACAGGATAGACACCTGTGCCTGTTCTCTTGAACCCAGTGAACAGAAATAAATAATGGTGAATGAAAGCACACAGCTGAAAGCATGCTTTAAAATGCCTCTTGGAGCACAGTTTAAAAAAATGAAACTATGCTTAACACTCAGCTGTGCAGTAGCCTCTTCTTCATTATGGAGCACAGTCAATACAGCTATCACAAAGTATATATAGGTGTCTGTGAGTTCAGCAGTGCAGGATGTGGGATCCCATGAGTCCTCTTTGATTTTCAAAGAACAGCACTTTGCTGCTTTTGACAGTCTTTGCTTTATAAAGAACAGACTGGAAAAGTCTGTGTGGAGCAAAGTGTCTTCGAAGCACAGAACTTCAGCTTTTTTTTTCTTCTTTTTGTTTGTCAGTTCAGAAACATAATTCTAAATGATGCCATAATTTCTTTTTTTCTTTCTCTTTTATAGAAAAAGAAATAATGGTAAGGAATTTTGTGTTGTCAAATAAAATAAGCAGACAGATACAGTTTGAGATGGAAATCTCAAAATTTCTGAGTTGAGATCAGTGTCTGATTTGAAGTTTGCAGTTGGCCTCCACCTACATAACAGGATAGTAAAGAATCCTAAATGTAGCTCTCACCCCCAGGCTTTGAGAGGAGATGATTGGGTCTGGATCTGACTTATGCAGAGTTGTAAATGTAAAGACCAGTAAATATGAAGACCTGCAACTGGATCCAGGAAATCAACTGCATGCAAAAGTCAGCGGGGCTTAATTGTCAGCTTTGACTGTGGGCTAGAGACCAATATTCCCCCTCCCCCTTCCCCCTTAAAGTCTTTCATAAGTGCACTTTCAGGAACCTCACTGACTGAGTTTTGGAACTGAGTAGGGTCTTATTTTACTTTGCAGCTGGAGTGGAATTATTTCAGGGGGACCTCTCTTCTGGTTTTTGGCTTAGCTCAAGAGGCCACAGACTCAAATCAATGGCATTTCTCTGTCTGTAACACAGTAACTTCTGAACACTGCATCTGATCGCTTTCAAAATTTCAGAGAAAGTTACAGGCTTCAATAGCCAGAACCTTGTTGATTTAGCAGTAAAGCAATAAGAGAAAATGGGAGACACATGGAGCTTCTGCTCTCTCTCAAGCACAATCACCGTTTGTCTCATTAAATCAAAGATCTGGTTACTGGCTCCAGTATAGGAGTGTAGAAGTACTATCTCCTCCTCACAGCAATTTAAGGTGTTGCTGCTCTGATTGACTGCCTCCTAGGCAAGTATTGATGGTGGGGAATGGAGAGGAAAATGGGAGATGCCAGGAAGGGCAGAAAAGTAGTTTGAGGAGAATCAGAATATCCTAGCACGGAGAGAGATGGCAGCTAAAACACCAGCACGAGAAAAACGAGAAACGGGAGCGCAGAGTTCAGAGCCAAGGGGAGAAAGACCCCGTCACGAGAGACAAATGGGTCACACAAAAGCCCCATGTGGAGCAGAGAAATGTGGACATTCGGCTGCCAGGAAGGAAGGAATACTGCAGGGAGTCCAAGGCCAGCGAGGAGGTGGTAAGGAGGTGCGGGGCTGGCTCTGCTGGCTGGGAGTCCACATCAGGTACATGTGGAGGACGCTGTTCCGCAGGAGATGTGGAGGAGCTGTGCTGTACCCTGGGGATTCGCTGCTGTGGAACAGGACCATGCCAGGAATTGGGGAAAATTTGGCCTCCCAACCAGGGCACTGAGGTGACCCAGGGATGTGGGAAGGAGGGAAGCTTTGCAACAAAGGCCATTTGGGCTGTTGGAGCGAATGAGAGATGGGGAGTGTGGAGGAGACACTCGGGAGGAATGCAAGAAACCTCTGCAGTGTGCTGCAAGCTCGGCTTACAGAAGCTAGAGTGTGTGACCCTCTGGTTAACTTCATTTCACAATGTTCCCTGCATGCTTTGTGCGGCTTCCAAGTAACACATGACATCAGCAATCTTAATAAAAACCACCTGCTTGGTACATTTTATGTTCAACTCTGTTAAACTTTCCTAGTCCAAAATATCCAGTGCTATCAGGAACAGGAGTATAATTAGTTTTCTCTAAATGTGCTGAGCTTTGTTAAATGGGTTCTTTCCTTAAGGAGAAAAATGTGAATTTATAGGCTTTAGCAGTACATATTTGAAAAGTCATCTCTCAGCTGTACACTGATGAACATATGTACTAAAATTAACTCTTGATCCTCTTCTTGAATCTGGTCTAATTCTAGCCAGGTTCATGAGCTCCGTTTCAAGAATGGATAACTGGTCCCTGTGCAGTAGGGAAGTATAGGATAAAAGTGGCTATAGATCTAGTGAGACAAATTTTCAGTACATCCCAGCAGATCTCTTTTAGCTTCAGATTGCCTGGAGTCTTTCAAGCTGGACAAGAAGCTATGTTTATACATCCCTCAGCACAAGCAAGAAGCTGCTGTGGGCCAGAGGTAATTAATATCAGCAGTTAAACTAACTGCTTCAAAAAAATAAGTAGCATTAGAAATAATTGCTTAGGTCTCCACTCTCATGTTCCAAGATGTCTGAGGCTGTAGTGTTCCTTAACAATAACTTAATGTTAAGTATTAGCTTAATATCTCTCAATACATGACAAAAGATAAGGACCGATTTTTTTTTTCCCCTCAGTGCCTTGTTTGTTCCAGATTTTGTGTACTTGTGACTGAGGTTTGCAAAAGTTCCCTGGACTGAGGAAAAAGGTGTGCACTTGTGCAGGGGCCTGTGTTTTCGGGGAGTCTGAGTGTTCATCATACACTCACACAGCTGTTTCCTGTAGCTCCCTCGCTCTGCAGTTTCATCCGTTGTTGGTGGCTAGAGCAAGCTTTCCTCAAGGTAGACTCCCTGTTTTCAGTGAATGAAGCCATTTGCAGGAGGTTCTTGAACATCTTGTTTGTCTTATCACAAAAGATCCAGGCACGAGGCTGGCTGGAAACTTCATTTACACTTAGTAGTCCATAACTGATACTGCCGTCCTTCACTGCCTTCTTGCAAATTTCAGTGCCTTTCAGGCTCCTTTGAGTATGGACCACGGGGGCCTCACCACACCCCGCATAAAACAGAAAAATGGCTGTAAATAAATCTGTACACATAAGTGCCTCAGACTACTCTAAACACATGCTTTTTAATCTATTTCTTCATTCCGCCCCCCTTTTTCACATTAAGATAGGGGTAGCGGTACTGTAAAATAGTGATGTATATTTTTGTCTGCTTAGGACATGAGAAAGGGCACAGTGTCTCTCTGTCTCAGCAGCTGTTCTCAGAGGCCAGTGTGCTAACTGTCTTTATTTATTAGTGTGGTGGGGTTTTTTTTCTTCCAGTATAACTTGTTGCAATTCTGCTCCGTAGACATGCTCTCCCCTTTTTACACCAACAAAGAAATTGGCCCAAGAGAATATTGTGGATTACTCTCTTTTGACCCCTACTGTCCCCAGGTTAAGTCTTTTTCCTACATGGTTCTTCCATTATCATCTAGTTCTGAATGCCTCGTCTTGGTAGGTGGAACTGCAGAAGTATATGCCACATGTTTTCTGAGGACATGAGCCATAACCCTCAGAAATGAATTTGCTGCTGCTTTAATCCAGAAACTATTGAAGTAATTACATCTAGGTGAATTCTTAAACTACTATTTATAACATTACAGGCAAAGAAAAACTGCAGATTCTTTTTGACAGCTTCTAATACTTTTGACAGTTTCTAATACTTCCTTAATTTTCACTTACACTTGTCTGAAGTTATTATTCATTCAATGTAATGTGTAAATTTGCCCATCTAAATGAGACTTTCATATACAGGAAATATCTGAAAGTTGCATAAAGTGTTCCAGCATGCAGATCTAACCTTATTTTTTTGTGATGTATGTGAATATCACATATGCATATCTTCATTTTCCAAATTTGCTGTAAGTCTGGGGGAAGAGTTTTCATCCACTCGAAAACAGTGTCTTTTGCTGTAAAGGTTTACTCACAGCAAGAACAGCTGTTTCTCTTCTGAACAGTAGCAGAAAAGTGTGTTGCTTGCCCTTACATTAAAACATCTCAAGCTGAAGCCTGACTTCCAATCTCCCTTTCTATTCAAATTCTGAAATTGGCCTGAAAAATAAGTAAATGGAATGATCCTTTTCTTTTTCTTTTCTTTTTGCTTTTTTTTTTTCCTTCCAGTTTCTGAGCCAGTCATTCTGGTACACCTACCTTTTCCAGATTTTTGTCTATCATAAGGACTAATAGGCACTTCTTAAAAAGTGAAAAGGTGAAACTTTGGCCCTCTAGATTCCAGCTGCTCAGGCTTTAAGACAAAACAAATGTCGTGTATAACACAATAAATCCTGAAGGCTAGCAACACAGTGAAAAAAGCTATACAGAAATGCACAGGCAGGCAGGATAGCTTGAGGGCTGATAATTTTTTTTTCTAGATTTTCTTTGGTGATTGTTATGACCTGACCTCCCTGGTTACTTCTCTGCTTTTAGTCCTGCAGAGACGAGGCGGCAGAGCAAAGCAGCAGGGTGTGAGTATATGGAGGCCGCTAGTTCCCGGGTTCCCTCTGCAGTGTGAATCACAGACGCTGGAAAGTGATTGCTACCCCCATGTAAAATGGTTACCTAAACGTGCAAAGTTTCAAGAATGGGGTAATATCCTCTGGAAGAGCTCATGAATGTCGTCCTGGTGTTCTGTTTGGAGTCTGCCAAAGCTAGAGATCTCCCATTTGTTGTGTGTGTTTAGTAAATACAGTTATCTGGGCTCTGCTACCCCTGCACTTTTCATAGCAGGTTTGTTGCATAAAGAGCAAAAACAAAACAAAGAGACAACGATCCACGTAAACATTCCCAAGACAATAGACTCTGAGGTTGTAAACACATACTTATGACCTTATTAAGATGAAGACAACTTGGGTTTGAGAAGAGGAAAAGCTTGTGATCAAGCAAATACAGTCACAGTAATAACAAAGGAAAACAGAAAATTACTGTCAACATAATTATTTTTGGAGTCTCACTTCTCCTTCCTGCCCAACACTGCCTCTTTGTGAAGCCCTTTATTTCAGGACAGAATGCATAATTAAACCTAACTCAAATCCAAAAGTGGCAAACTCAGGTAAAGTTTGTGTTCAATTTTTACTTAGTATATTGTTCAAATGAACAGACCTGCACAAAAGGAGTTGTGCAATCTAGGATTTCTGTGAAATGGATGTCAGAGAAGGCATTTCTGAGAATTATCAAAATGGTTGTTCCTTGAAAGATGACAAGTATGAGAATTATTTGTGTAACTTGGTTCCCATCAGCCTCAAAGGTTATACAAAACATGTGCTGTGTGTTTAGCAATTTAAAGTTGTTCCTGTTACTAATTTACCCTACTAGTAGCATCAAAGATGACTGCAGAGGTCATTCAGAGGCTTCACCTCTCCAACATGGCTTTTCAAATAGATGATTTGTAAATGTTTGATTGTTTATTTTCAGGCCTTTTATGATGATCAGTATTGTGTTACTTTCCATTATGCTACCTGTGATGAAGATAGCATATGCAAATAAACCTGAGAAGAGATGGAGCCTGGGACAGCTCGTATATGTCAGCGTTAATTTAAGTTAATCAATCAGCTGTCTTGCACCTCAGTTCTTTATGCTCCCTTCTTTTCTCTGCAAAGCAAAAGAGATTTTACTGCTTCCTACACAGTCATGACACCCCCTAAAGCATCCTCCCCTTTCCCCATCCTTCAGCTCAACTTCGGATGCAGTTTTTGTTTTGGGCTGCTGTCACACCAGAGGGCTAGATATTGGTGTATATACAGCTTTTATTGTGCTATAATTCTTTTGTGTACATAGGGCAAGCACACTGCCTTAAGAAGCAAAGTGAAATACAAGAATTTCTTGTTGCTGAATTAGATACACCAATGGAAAGGAAAGAGAAAGGGAAATAAAGCACAAAGAGTGCAGCAAGAAGGTGTTCTTACAATTCCGGTCCATGCCATTCTAGCTCATTTTCCTTAGATACTGAATTATGTGTTTAGCTGGTATACTTTAATGCTGTTTCACTGACATCACCCTTGTTCTGTTGCTGCTAACCTACAGCAGTTTAAGGTTTGGCCCACTCTTTGTATTTGCAGTCCTGAATTTAGCAAAGTATTTTCCTCTTTTAAAATTCACCTAAGAGTGTTGGTATGAAGACACTTTGGAAAAAAAGACTTCTGAAAGATATTGTTTAGTGTACTGCCAAATTAATCCTCACTATAAAGAAGTTTTGCAGGTTTTAATTGTGGTATTTCTACAAAATTCTTGAAATAAAGTACTAGTTTTATGCATTTTTGTACTTGTCAAGAAGAATGGTTATGTCCCAAACACAGAACTTAAGATATTTGTTCAGAAATATATATTATAAGATTTCTGCAATCCAAATCTACATTTAATGAGTGTACGATATGTGTTTTCTAGTCTGTTTGAGTTGCTGGTGATGTGTGTCAGAAGCACAGATTTGCTCAAGTTGTAAATGAAAACCATCCCTAGAAGTATAGGTGACAAGTCAGTGTTGGATTTAATTCCCATCACATGAATCACTTCATTTTCACATGTCTCTTTACACTTGATTGGACACACTGATATTTTAAATGCATTACAAATTTAATCAGAAGCATGGAATAAGATACACAATGTTAAAATTATATCCAGGCAAACATCTGGGACTATACAGTGGGAATTATTCTTGCATAAAAAATAGAAATTCTACACTTTACTAGATTAATTGCATAAACAAAAGAATATTGAAGCTCCTACGAAGGTCATATGGAAGGTCAGCTGATGACATTTCTCGGATTGCAAAACAATGCATTCATCTTGAATACACTTATGTGCTTGAATGACTTCAAGGATGACTCCATTGGACTTTTTCCTGTGCAGTCTACTGAGAACTTTCAGATGAGATCAAGAGGACAATTCCCATGTGTAAAGTCATTTGGAGCTGTAAGTGTTATCAGATTTGGGGGTCTAAAGGTTCAGTCTTGCAAATTTCATTCACATGGATAGGCCTATTAACTTCTGAAGAGCTACAGCTTGCAAAGGAACAAGCTCTTGTAGTGGGATTGCTAACACAGCTACTGTTTTACTTTCCAGATACAATACCCTGAGGGTATCTGAAGCTATGTTCTTTAACTTCTTATGAGGTATATAATCTGCCTAAGGTATATGAAATCTACCATCTTCTCTTGAAACCAAGCACCAAAACATTATTTAATTTCCATCTAGGTTTCTTCCACATTACCATATATGCTGGAGTATGATAATGGTGTGAAAAAACCAGCACAGTAGGGATGTTAGTCACCTGAACAGAATTTTGGCCTAAACCATTTTAAATAGCTCCAGAATGGCCTGCTACATAGTCTGTTCTACATCATGGATGTTTTTCTATCGATTTTTCAAAGATTTAAACTAGTCTTAAAAAGAATTTGAGACTGAAGAGCTTCAAATCAATTAGAGCAGCATTTTCTTTCTTGCTATGCTTGGAATCCACACATGTATATTTATATGTTAGAATAACATTGAAAAAAATCTGTAAATTTCCAGCATCACAAATCTCATATTCAACTTTGTTTAATGAAATCTCAGGTGTGCAGTGCCTGTTGAAAAAGAGAGATTGAAAGTTAATATAGAACAAAAGGTGATAAAATTAATTGCAGTTGACCTTAGACAAATTTCCTTTCCTTGCTTATGAAACAGGTTATCACACTGAAAGCGAATGATATCACACGTAAATACTTCTGAACAACTTCTTGAACTCGGAGAACTTCAATGAACTTTTTCCGTACTGTGCCTTAGTCCTAGACTACTCTAGAGATACCTTGACTATCTTGCTTCGGATGCAGCAAGTAGGAATGTCTGGGTCCAGTGATGCTTCATTTAGGCAACTTTGTCCAGCTTCAGTTGTCCTGAAGAGCAGAATTTTGTGTCCAGCTATGCTCTTCCAACTATGCCCATCTTCTGAAGGAAGAAGAGTGGCTGACCCAGGTACTGACTATACGGCTTCCTAACGGGGCTTCCTCTCATTTCCTGTTTTGTCACATACTCAGCTGAACGCTGCATGCTTTTTATTGCTTCAATCATGCATGCATAAAAATTTTTTGAGAGGAAAGCCTCAAATTCAGATAAGCTGACTCCTCCAAGCTGTTAACCGGCTGTCTTCAACCAAGGGTTTGCTTTCCACTAAATGAATTCCTCAAACTTCTACTAAAAGAGAAGAATGATCCTGAAGTGTGTCTGAAGATGAACATCCTTCTGAGCTTGAATCTAATTTGTTTCCTCTTCTAACAGGATTAGTTGTATGCTGTCTGGTTTGTTGACAAGAGATGTGGAACGACTTCTGTAGGAGGAGATTTAAGAGAAGTGGCAGATTATCAAAGATGCTTAGGAGCAAATAGGAGCCTTTGGGGATTTGTAGAGGTACTTAATCATCTCAGATACTTAAGATTTCCAGTAAAGTTGTAGGTACTGGCTATTCTGTAAATCCTAACAGCATCTTTGGGTGATGAAATAACTTTATAAATCTGTTCTCAGGACTAGGTGTCTTTGAATAAAGAACATCTAACATGGAAATGACAGAGGTAAATGAAATGAGTGATACTGAGGAAGGAGCTGGTAACCTGAAGCTCCTGCTTACCCTTTCTTTTATTATTAAGATCAGTTTAATGCAAGGCGAGGACAAAGAAAATTTAAAATTTTGGTTAAACGAAGGCTATTTCTGCAGAACAAACAAGAAGCAAGGAAGTACTCATCCATAATGTGCAATTGAAACCAGATTAGCAGAACTGAAACCAATTATGAAATCCAGGATGAAGAAAAATGCAATTTACAGGGCAGTTACTCTGTAAATTCAGAGTGTCCTTTATCATCTTTGCTGTAACTATTTCTGAGTGCCTTGTTCTAGCCTATGCTCGGAGATATATTTTGAAACGGACTAGCCCCTAATTTAATCTGGTGAAGCAATGTCCAAACATATTGCATTCAGCTCTGATTATATAGAAGGAATCATTTTAAAAGTTACATATTACTTTAGCCTGATTTATTTAGTGCTAAAGAGCCAACCAAGAAAAACTGAAACTAACATTCAGTTTTCCATCAGGTGTGGAGCATTCTGCCTGCCTGCTTTTTTTTTTTTTTTTTCCCCCTCCTCAGACATGAATGCAAAACTTCTGAGAGTATTTCAACAAAATGCCCAAAAGCTGGAAAGTATTTGAAAATTGGAGATTTGAACAACTTATAAACAAGTTTCTCCTCCTGCTGCTCTGATCTTCCCCAAAGATGGGGGGCCGATGTTTTGCCTTTCTTCTTTTTTGGTTAAGGAAAACTGTTGAAAAGGCTGTTGAAAACTACATGTGTCACTTCTAAATTCTTCATATATACAGCTGGGAGGAAATGGACCTGAATGAACAAATTGGACAAATATGTCACTTACTATTATGCAGATACAATAAATAGCTGTGTTCTCTGAAAGTACTATCAAATTACCAATTGTACAACACCAAAATACTCTTGTAGGAACAGGTGGGCTCAGAGCACCCCCTGCATCCTTGGTGGCTGTAAACCTGACTCTTGCTATGGTTATGTGCTGCATTCACGTCACTTCAATACTGAACAGTTTATGAGCTCTGTCTTTGTTTGGGTTATGTGCGTCTTTTGAACCTTGCGATATTTATTTAGTCTCTAATAACCACATTGAAACAAGACAATGTAAAAGGTTGTTGTTTTCACTCAAAGAAGAAAGTGAGTATTATCAGATTTATTTATTTGGGTTTCTGTTTATTTTTCTGCTTCAGGGAGGATTTTTTAGTAGTGGAAGTTTGCTTTTAGAACAGGATAAGTCAGAAACCATCCGTATGTCTAGTTTAGAGAGAGGTGGACAATGAAAAATGGATTCATTGAAGTCTGGTTAAGGACCTGGTTAAAATTCTGGCTTCCTCTAACAGTAGGGAATGTGTTCTATTACTCACTTTCTTGGATTAGATCTAACAAATCTGTCAAAGCAAAAATACAAGTTATTTCCTTCTTGCATTTGTAATAGAAGCTGTTCTAAAGTTCATACTGAATTTGTGTCTCAGAAAACTTTCTTGCTAGAGTTGCAGTCTTTTGGATGATAGGAAAAACCTGAAGTCCTGTCTGCTTCTGGACATGTAAGCATCTCCGGGCACTTTTATTTGTTTTATTTTAAGTGTGGAGGTCTTAGGGTGCAGGGAAAATTCCGTGTGAGTTAATTGTGCTCTGTCTTCCCAGTTGTCTGCAATTAGACACAGTCATTTCCTTTTCTTCCAGCCCTGTTTCTCACTGTAATGTTTATCTGAAATGTTAAACAGCTGTTTTCTTCAGATCCAGAGGTGGATGTATTTACAACACAGGTGAAGTAATTCCTGTGAATGCTCTGTAAAAAGTGCTTTTTACCCAGAAAACCTTAAAGTAGTCCATAAGCATTTGTGATAAAACTCAACCTCCTCTTGAAAAAGAGGTAAACATCCTTCAGTTAGTTGTGTCTTCATCTCTGAAAAATGACCTTCAAAAGAGGTAGGAAGTCTCATTCAATAAATATGAATTACTTTGACATTTTTTTGTTAGGAAAACTATGGAAGTAGAGAGCATTACTGCTGTACAGTGTGTATGACCGAAGTAGGAGGAGCTGGCTATAGACCTTGCAAAAGTATCAGTGGAGTCAGTCATTTTGGAGTGATCTATAATAGATGTAAGTAGGTTGTATACAATTGGGAATATGCATTCTGTGCAAGTTTGTGCTCATTATTACAGCTTGACCTAGCTTTGACTCTGCATAGTCAATTAAAAGAAGAGCTAAGTCAAGTGAAAGAGGCTATATCTGYGCATGTAGAAATTATCCATTCCTTGAATCTAGATTGTAAAATACTAGCAATAACTCAGATTAATAAAAAGAAAAAAAATCTTATTAAGCCTGCAAAATGAAGTATCCGTGAAGCAATTCCATGCCTTCACATTCCTGCCTACATGGTTTTAATTCAGCCTTTTTGCCATATATATTATAAGACCAGTTTTAGTTATGATCCCATACTATTTTTCTGACAGGACCCCTGCTCATTTGATGTACAAGATAGATGGTTTTCATTTAATAATCCTGCATTAACTCCATTGTTTGGCACAAGTTCTCTTGTGCTCCATTAGTAAAACCCTGTCTGAAGAGAGAATTAATTATTTCTCCTTTGGCTTTTTGGCAGTGCCCATCACTGAATGTCTGAGCACTGTGTAGGCTTTCTTTTATCTTCATAGCAAACCCATGAGGTGAAAGGTTGATATTATGGGGGAAAAAAATGAAGCCCTAGCAGTTTAAAGTTGCAATTATTGTTTCTGATACCTAATATGAGAAGCCTGCATTTTTTTCAGATTCCTGACTGTTGTATTAGGGTTTTATATTTTCAGTGCCTAGCTTCTCAGTATGACTTGCAGCTAGGATTTCTGGAAATATTCTCCCAAAATCTTAAGTCTGGCATCCATAAAACCAAAGCATAGTATTAATGACTACTGCTAAAATATATGTTTTTAATGATTACTCAGCCTTTGACAGAGGCAGGCTTAAAAATCTACTTTTCTGGTCAGTTTTTACCTGCCACAAAAAGAGACATTTCCTTTTCTTCCTCTAGAACTCTTTAATACTGGACCCAGCCAGGAAATAGTGTTCCAAATGTATGAATATTTTCTTGAGCTTTCAGGAATTTTTTCATTCAAATCCAAGCTGACACATCTTCCCTCCACCTTTTCCCCTAGCACCCAACAACCGAATCTTTTGCCCATCCAAAACGCAGTAATATTTCATTTCAGAAAGCAGAGACTGTTTCCACAGCACAAACAGCTCAGTGTTTCAGGAGCAAATTATATTCTGCTCAGTCCCTGGCTCTCTCTCTGACAGGCTAAAGCAAAACGGAGAAACTATTGAAACACCAGAAATTCTTTCTCCTCCGTGGTCTACCCAGCTAGCCCCAGTGTCTTTTTCCCCTCTTGCCTTTAGCTGTCTTTGGTCCTTTCCCAGTCCTCTCTTTTTCTGCCCCATAAAATCTTGCCTATGTTGCACTCGGCCAGACGGCTGCTCATACATGGGGCTGGAAAGGGAGATGTGGAGTGTACAGGAGAGAAATTTCACACTTGCCATTCAGATGCCCATTTCACTGCAAATTTGAAGAAAATTCTGCTGAGCACGTGCAAACTGGTTTTTGAAGTGCTTGTAACATCTCTGAATCGGAGCTCCAGTCAGGGAGATGAAACAATGTGCCTTCTGGCTCTAAGACCACTTCCTCTGAAATGTTAAGTTTAATGATTTCAAATGTGATTAATGCTTTAAAGCATTAAAATCACCTAAGAAAGTATCACCTGAATTTTTTTGTCAGGTGTGTGTGTGGGGAGGGGAATGGATACCTCCCTAACTTTGTTCTTAAAAATGGCCAAAGCATTTTGGCTGAAAATTTACAAATAAATTCAGCCCAAGGCATACCCTCAGCATGGGAAACTTTCGTCTTGGTGGCTTCAGTTCATTATGACTTTCTTGGACTTCAAACAAGACCTTATAAATCAGAAGTGTTATGCAACTTTAATAACAGACTATGTTACCAATCTGTTCACAACAAAGCAGTCAGCATAACTGAAATTCCTAGGTATATCGTGGTTATTAAAAATAAGTTTTCTGTGACTTACTGCTGGCCTTCCAGCATTTCATAAAAACTTCATTTTAAGCTTTGTGTCTTTAAACTTGCCCTGGTTTTCTGTGGTTTTCCCCAAATTATAATGGATCACATAACAAAAGCAAGTTTTAGATACTTGGTTTTCTTCCTCCACCCTTACAGATGGTACCTTTCTCTTAAATAGTGGTCTCTGTAAACTTGATATTAACAAAGATGAAAGTACTAGAGACAGATTTTTCACCTTGATGAGACAAGTATTGTGCTGGTAGTATAAAATCCCTGGAAAAATGGCCCTTGTGAGTACTGTGAATTATTCAATGGTATAATCTATAGATTTTATAATCTACAGGCATCAGTATCTGGGGTTTTTTTGTTTTTTTGTTTTTTTTGTAAGCGTAATTGGAATTCTCAAATAAAGCAGCCATTGAGATGAATTTTGTCTCTTGAAACAAGTTTATGAATCAGCTAAAACAGCCTCAGGCACAAATACTAAAAGCGAACTGAAAAACGGAAGTCATGGCTGAGCCAGCAGTAACAGGGGCTGATTTTTATCTTGATGTTACTATCACATAGTTCAAGATGATGCTGATTTGATCTCATGGATATGTACTGTCATACCCAATAAGTGTTTACTTATCTTAATATTGGCTGTGCATTTGTCCTACAGATGAACAAAGGAATGGTTAACCTGGATCAAAAGAGCAATGAAACAAGTCTACTGGGTTTCAACTAAGTAAACAGCTGAATTCATGTTCAGAGTCTCATATAGGCTTGAATTCCTACTTCAAATTTACTTTAAAATACACATTTCACTCTGTTTAAAACGGAGTTACCCAACCTGAGTTAAGCACCCACAGTCTTTCCCTGCAGCACAGACAGGTTATGAAGCATATCCCATACAGTGTGATTGAAGTCTTTGAAAACTATTCATTTGGAGAATCAGTAAAAGCAGCTGCCATGACTCATAATCTCCTGTGAAGCTATCAGAAAAATATGGTTTAAGCCCCAGACACTGTAGGCTGTTGATTTGTCTCAGCTGCTCCATTTTGTTCTCTTGTTTTCTAATTTTCCCAGGGGTCACCACAGCATTTCTTTTTTCTTCATCTTCTGTATAGTACTGATATTCTGGGACTTTCCTTTGATATGCCTGCTGTAAGCAAAGCATTCAAGGCAACTTTGGGCAACTATCATGTGGCCAGCATTTTTCAATTAATTAATTATGTTAACAGATGCTGAGCTTTCTAAATTTATTTTCAGGAACCTGTCCTATTTTCCTAAGTGTCAAGGTCAGTGAGGCATCTCCAAAAATCAAGAGATCTGAACTTAGTTTCAGGCTCTGCCACTGATCTTTTGTAAGATTTTGAGGCAGGCATCTTCCTTCTCAGTTCTCTCACTTATAAAATGTGGATAATGCTATTGTTTACCCAGATGTGTTAAAGTACCTGAAGTCTGGAGGCAAAGTATTATACTCACAATAACATGTCTCATTGCATAGCAAACAAGCAAGTGTTGCAGAGGTTTATGGTTTATAAACAATAATGAAATCTTTGGAGGGTACTGTTTGTAGTACCGGAAATCTATTATTACTACATACTTATTCTGGTCTTTTTCTTTTTGATGCAGGCCATATTTTGCAGTGAGAGTTTTGCTGACATCTCCCATGTGTTGGAAGACAGTTGGGGCATGTCTATTTTTTCACCGTTAGGTCCTGAAATCCTTTGCTTATGAATCAAAATAAAAAATGAAACTAATGTYGCCAAAAAAGAATAGCATTTTTATCATAAGGTGATGGAACACCCAACCGATGTAGAACAACATTTTGTAATATTACTTCCTTCTAGATGATGACAGATTTGGGGGATTAAAGTAAATGCAAGTTGTATAATTCCTTTTCCAGTGTTGCAATTCCTTCCATAATAATAGACAGATTATTCTTTTAATTTTAAGCTTCTTGGCCTATTTCTGAGTGGTGTTGAACATCCTCTGCTTCCAAGGAAATCAGAGTTGTGCATGCTCATTACTTGTCAGAACTAAGCATTGAGAGCATGAGGCCTTGTGATGCAGCTGTGGATTAATTATAAATGACAACATCAAGTATGCTGAGTTGGTCTATGTGTTCTTTTATTTTAAGTATGATACTCTGTACCATTTTTATGACTGTTGGCTTCTCCGTTAAGCAGCTATACTCCAACTGCTATCTATGCAATAGGGCAGAATAACAATGACTACATTTTACTCTCTTCCTGGGGGTATTCGGATTTGATGCAAGCAGATGCAGCCTACTGCATTAGGCCTGCACTGAGTCCTATCTCATTTGTAGTTCATCTGAGTGAATCTCTATAAAATGGAAGAAACTTTTTATGTTAAGGTGTTTCCTCACATCCCACCCTGCACAGAGTGTTGTGCAGGATTAGATATTGTCATGCAAGACAGCTAGGTTTTCACAAGAGTTAGTAATATTTGTATCCAAAAGCTTTCAGAATTAGAGTCTGAGTTGCAAAGCTTTTAGTTCTAGAGTTGAACTTCACTTTGGGTATAACATAACTGCAGTCTACGTACGATATTTAAGATCATCTTTACTTTGTTTAAACCTGGTCTGAATTTTGAATTTCTAGAAGCACATAAAATTGAGTTATGCATAGATTTATTTTTCATAGCTCTGGCAAACACTCTGCATATATTACTGCTGCTGAGTTATATTGCCATGGAAGCTTTACAAACCACAAGATGAGTCAGTCATCCTCATCACTGTTTCTTTCTAGGTAACATTGACGTACATGGTAATTCAAAGAGTTTATTGTCTGCATTAGAAAGTAAAATATTTTTCAGTTTGTATATAATTAGGTATAATCTTTCTTTCATTAGTAAATTGAGAGTTAAGTTTAAATAATGGAAAAGGAATTGTGTGAGAGGAAATAAAATTATCTCTTTTTCTGGAAGAAAAAAAAAAGTGGAGGAAAGATCTTACCTTTCAGCTTTGTGTACTAAAGGGTCATAAGTTATGTGATGATAGAGCTAAAACATTTTAAAATTTTATTCTTTTTAAGTTACCTGTGATGGACCTTGATATTYTTCCCAGAATGGAACTAATTTCTGCACAGAAAGCAAGTGTTAAAATCTCAAGGTCAGGACTGCTGGCAAGTCAGGTAGCCAAGGTGCAAGCGAAGGGCCTCTAGAACAGCTTCAGTCTTTAAGTGGAAGAAAATATACAGCCAGCCACAGACAGGACCTAGTGGGAGACAGCGAAAAGAAAATGCTGATCTCAAGTGGTTTCTTCCATTTAGGGTTAACAACATGGAACATTTTGGAGCCCTTGCAATTAACTGAACTAGAGCCGTGGCTGCATCTCAAATCCATGTCCCACCTTGCAGTTTGGTTTAAGTCTGTGACAAATCTGCAGCTCACCTGTGCACCATGGCTTTTGATTATGGAGAACTCTGTGGAGGTGTTTGAAAAACTAAGATCAGATAAAAAGAGTGCTAAAGGCCCCGAATTACTGCTCTTTTTCTCAAGAGAGTCCAAACTGTTTTCCAGCCTGCAGAGAGCTGTATCCTCCCTTCTGGCAGGAAGTGGTCACACTTTGAAGGCTAGGAATACCCTCGCTTCCTTCACAGAGCAAGTGGCTGGAGCTGCAGCAAGAGCTCTGTGACAGCAGTAATTAAGGAGCAAGCCTCCCTCTAGCTGAGTCTGTGGGAGTTACACTAGCCTCTTTGCTGGAGACAGTTATTTACACATCTGTCATGCTATTAAAATGCTAGTTAACACCTTTAATACATTTTGGAGCTTCTTAGTGCTATGATAACCTCACACACAATGAATGGACGTAGATGTCATTCTAGCTGGCACTGAGCTCGTTCAGCTGAACCAGCACAACCCGCAGTGGTCGTTGCTCTCAGCTTTGGAAATCCAGAGCGCCCGTTCAGCGCTCAAAACCTGAGGATACCTCTTGTGGTGACGCTTGCTTGGTGTGGTGGATGCACGGTGTTTTTTTGTGCACTGCTCTCCCGTGCGTCTGGGCTTGGGGACACCAGCTGAGTCACTTCACAGCATGCTGCTGTCATGCTGCAACTCCTGCTGCTGTATCAGCATGTGGAGAGGCTTCAGTGCACTCATTGTAATGCTTATATGTGACTGATAATTGTAATTTCTTACTGGTGAACAGCAAGAAGGGAGCAAGCTGCACCTACCATACATTGCTGGCCTAGATTACAATGTGCAGTAGCACATAGCAGCCATTAGCCATCTTGTGTTTTTGTCAGTGTGCATATTTGCAAAATAACAGGAAAATCCCCTGCTGTGGACAACTGTGCTGAACCAATGGTGGCTATTGAACTTTCACTGAATATTAACTTTTACTGTGACTTTGCAAACATATTTAGCAAAAGGCGATTGTGGCAGCATGTATTGATTTCAGTCTAGATCTGCTACTGCTTACTGCTGCCAGATCTTCCTATAGAGAATGCCAGGCTAATGCTCTGATATGCTTTACACTGTCATGGTGATGAGGAACTGTGAATTGTGCTCTGTCTGACAGCAGGTGGTTTGATTTACCTTTCAGGATAAAGTCTTCTTTTCCTGCTGGTAGTAACTGTTACCAACTTACTATCAAATGTGTTTGAAGTTGTGCTTTTTCAGAGTAAGCTATTCTACAATGCTGATTAGATTAAAGGTCAAATTTAGGAGTCTTTTCCCATAAACTGGGGTAAGCCTTTCTCATATCAAAGGGATTGCTTGGATGTAACTGGTGGAAGAATTGGATCCTATACTCTTGCTCAAGAGGGAATTCAAAAGGTTGAAGTCCATCTAAAGATTTGTGTTATCATCAGAAAGGCAAACAAAAGAGATGGGAGTCACGAGGCTGAATGAGAGATGATGGGTCAGCACCTTGGGTGCTTCCCCAGGTGATGGCATGTGGAAATCATGGAGGGCGCTTTCAGACACTAGATCTAGGGACATCACAAATTAGTTAACTCATTAGATCAATGAGGTTAATCCTGTGACTCTCCATGGCCTGTGGGATTGCAGCATCATGAAGTTTTATCAAATATATTTCTTCTGCCCAGGGCTGGAGAGCGCAGACGAGGTATCCTCTTTTTGTACCCGAGAAACTTACTATGGAAGAATCCCCCAAGGTCCAAGTAACCCTGCTAAGAGCTCTAACAAGGTTGGAGTAGAAGGGCACCACAAGCTGGTGCATGCTCCTGAGCTGAGGATCAGTAAGAGCACTGCCACTACTCAAGTAAAAACAGCAGCATTTGGTGGTGATATGGGATAGCGGGGATGTGACAGTGGATGGTATCTCAAAACCTTGCTCTGTTTCTGACTACCCAAAGCCTGATGACCTGTGCCCTGATGAATTAACAGTTTTGGCAATTCTTGAAACAGAAAAAACTGCAAAACCAGAGAGCTCGTGACTTTGAACTACTGCTACCCAGCTCCTGTGCACTTGAAAACCTCTGCCTGGAGCAGGCAAGAAGCTGGAGTGGGACAGGGAGAGCCACCATCCCGATCATCTCTCTTTTTGGTGACCTTGACTTCCCTCATCATGACGATCTGGAAAGGAATCATGTAATGCACCATTCTGCTTTTGCAGGCCATTTGCCATATTTAGAACTACATTTCTACTGGGATAAATCTGTTTGGTCAATTTTGTGAACTTTTACATGCCAGATATACGCACAGTGTGGAGCCACACAGCACAGTGGACAGCAAGATCAGTCACTGAGCATGAGAAAGGGATGTCATAGCTCAGGGACTGAGTGACCAGAGCCCTTTCTGTGGGCTTCCAGTCAGCACCTTTGTGGTGATAAATTTAAAATCCATTAAATACCCACAATAACTAAAAGTAAATTTGATGCTATGACTAGCGAGTTCCTTCATGAAGGTATTGGCCAAAAGGAGTAGTTATGATATTCAATTAGAAATCCAGCATATCAATTATTACGTAAGCAAGTCTTACACCCTTTTCCAATGGAGTAGTTCCACTGACTGCTGTTCCATAATGTGTGATTTACATTTGAGTATCGTTGAGCATCAGATAACATTTCACTGCATTTTATGCCAAAGACTGTTAACTATGCAATATTGTAGGTGTTATTAATTAATAAATGAGTCTTCATCTTCATTATATATTATAAGCAGGCATCACATGTTTCCTGATTACTTGCCTTGTCAAAGAACCTGTGGTTTTGAAATGAGTAGATCGTCAGCATTTTTATTAAACTTGCAGAAATGTTTTTAAAAGAAATCCTTTTAAATGACAGCGTACTTCAGTTATCTGCTTTATGATCCTCTGCTTTAGCGTGATCATGATTTGAGGAGCAGTGAAGCAACCTTTGACAGCTGGTTCACCTGGAAAGCTTTAATAAAAGGCTCTGTATCGGTAAGCACTGTACACCTGATAAGAGTCTGTGACTTGAAATGTACCCAGAAGTGCAATGAGCTGGTGTTCCTACAGATCATCACGTACAAGGTCAATACCAACTACTGAAATATTGAATTTCAAAATAATATACTCTTGGAAGTAAAACTCCAGACTCATTACAGCTTGATCATTATAGGAAAGCATAGATCTGTGGGAAAAAATTAATACTGTGTTTGAAATCAGTTTCCAGGAAAGGGTTATGAAATCTGAAAGAAGTTTAAATGTGATTTTTTTTTTTTAAATGTTCTTAAATTTTCATTCCTGTGCGTTTTTATATGTACACTTCACCTCAGTGAGAGTGCCAGCTGAGGAAGGGAGTGCAGCTGAAGCCCAAAGGATTAATGAAAGGGAAGGAGAGGCAATTCCCTTTTCCCTTTGAGTATTTTCATGTTTTTTCCCAACACCACTGATGGATGTGAATGCTATAAAGACTAAGTGAGAAGCTAAAAAAATGGGACTTAAGAGAAAGAGCTACTTCCCAAAAGAACAGTAAACATGGAATGCGTGTCAGGAAAGCTAATAGAAGCAAAGAATATAAAGAGCAGAAGTGTGCTGAAAATCATCCGTGTGTGTGTGTGAAGATATATAGAAAAAGCCAGTGTCCCATTGATAAAAGCAGGACAGTGAACTTACCATTTGAAAAAGAGAAGAAATAAAATCAAGCCAGGGACTACAGCCAGTGCATAAATTTCATATCTTTTTTCAGACATTTTTGATACTACTTTTAGCTCCAGTAAGTCAGTGCTCCAAAGGACTGAAGACTTTTCCGTGTTAGTGGAAATTTCACTGAAGTTAAGAGAAGTTCAGTAATGTAAAAGTTGTTAATAAATGACTCATGGTATTTGATCATTTTATTGGATGCTGAGCATGAGGAAAAACTGTGAGTCTGCTTGTTCTCTTCTTTGTAGTCCCCTAAAATGAGTAGAGATTTTGCTACCTATCTAGCTCTACAAAAGATGGTGTTTTTGTCATTCTTCAGTGTGGGGGCCTGAAACTTTCTGATTTATGCACTGTTATAAGAGTTAAAGACACTGGCAGTATGGCTATTCCTCTAGTTCCTGGACACTTCCTATTGACCCCTGAAAATGGGGCTAGGGTGAGAAACTTGACTAGCAGTGACTGTCCAAACAGATGAAGAGAACAGAACTGCCAGAAAGAAGGCGGCAGACCCAGGCAAGACCAGAACGCACAGTGACGCACTGGGCCACCCTCAGCTTAGGAGCATGGGAGGGACCTGTTCCTCCTAGGGATGCTCCTCTCCTGAGCAAGGACTGCAGTCAGTCCCTGAATCTTAGCGTTCCTCTTTTGTTGGCACAAGCCTGATGCAGTGAATCCAACACGTTCAGCCTAGCTAATGGCCCAGGGTGCAAATTCCTCATTTTCACCTGGAATATTACATGCGGAAAGACCATAAAAATCCATCGAAGTTGAGCATATAAAAACTGGGAAAACCAAATTAAGTTAATTTCCAACTCTTTTCAACCACAGCTGCTGCGATACTTGCACAGTAATTTTAACTGGTTTCCTTGTGCCTGCAGGCATGTTACCTCTCCCATTTACTCTTAAGAATGAGAATTTGAGTTGACTTGCTGAGAGATGGATTCCTAGTTCCAGGAAGGAGTCTTGATGTTCTCCAAACCCAAAGGTTAAGGCTCTAATCCATCCCCTGGAGCTAAAACAAGACAATGATAAAATTTTCCCGCTACTTACATAACGTAATTGTTGTTAGAATATTTTGAAATGAATAAAGGTTACAGTTAAAAGTTTCCATTCACATCTCTTCCCTGTTGGCTTGGTTGCTGCCATTGTTCTTATTTGGAGAGTACAAAGAATCTGTAAAAACATTTTATTTATCATGACATTAAAGAATTACTTCTATCCACAGCTTGGGGAAACACCATCCTCCTCCTCCTCCTCCTCCTCCTCCTCCTCCTCGGCTTGGTGATATTAGTTGCTGCAGGTGGACACATTGCCAATCCTTCACCAAGATCTGTCCAGAACAGCTGAAAGTGCCCAATCTACCAACAAAAGGCAAACATTACATGGATATGTGTACACATAAAAGTTCTTCTTGGATTACTTTTGCCTGTTACTTAGAATGAAATGCAGATTTATAAGGTCCATTTAAAGCAATTATAGAAGAAATGACTTTCTTAAATGTTTTCTAAACATCATTCCAAGTGCCTCTGGACTAGTTTTACTTTTCCTTCTTGTCTCTCCTTTCAGATTTTGCTGTCTTTTATATCATGGTGCTAAGGATACTGAGGAAGTTCTCGATTAGCTTAGCTGAATCAAAATCAAGTGTGGCTTGGCCATGTTCCTTTTAGGACCCCATTATCATGACACGTCTGGCCTTCTTACACAGCTAAATTGCTCTGTGGTTTGGGTGGTGAGGAAAGAGTCCTGATATGTTTGTACTGTCAAACTTTTCAACACCATACTGTACATTTCTCATAAGAGCACACTTGGAAAAAGAAATCCCTTATTGCCACGTGGCTAGACTTTAGCCAACCCTTTACAAGAGCAGGCATCATAACAGAGCTGGAGCTGTAGTTTTTGTCTTCATAAAGAACTGAATGCAGCCTTGTAGCTGGATTTTTTTGAAATATTTAACATAATTCTGTACAGCTGTTACTTGTTTATACAAAGAGATATAACAACCTAGTG
The DNA here is from genome assembly GCF_003343035.1 of Apteryx rowi. Lineage (NCBI taxonomy): Eukaryota > Metazoa > Chordata > Aves > Apterygiformes > Apterygidae > Apteryx > Apteryx rowi. The sequence continues at coordinate 1,521,486 of NW_020448863.1, forward strand.
CAACTCAACCTAGTATGAGCAAAGTTGAGCTAAAATATGGCCATAACATGCAATAGTAAAGCCTCTTCTTTCAGTGCTACCTTTAAGCAAAAGTCATAAAGTTTAATCCTATACTTCTTACTGATGTCTTAGCTCACAGATTATTCAGCCTGACTATCACTGAAATCAAAGTACTTATCAAGTTCTTATGGCTGAATTCCTCTACTGCTAACATTAGCAGGCTTTTAATTAGCTGGACTGAACTTTTAAGGCCATTTTCTCTTCCTTTATGTTGAATAAAACCTTTGAGGTAACCCCATTAGTCAGGCAGTTTAGTCTTCAGTGTATGGGGGATTCAGTTATATCTTTGAGCTCATGAAGTCCTGGGGCCAGGGAGGAAGTGAATTCCACAGCAAAGCTGCAGAGGAGAGTCCAGAGCTCCTGTATTCTCAGACCTGGACGTGGTCATTAAGAGCACAGTAGTAGTAGATGGCAGTCTACTGAGTAGTTTAATTAGTAGATTGGTAATCTTCAAGATTTCCAAGGCTTTGTGTATCAAAACGAAAAACTCAGTTTGGCATATGGCATTCTCATAACAGCTAAAACTTTTATTTCACTTGTTCCTCCCCTCCTCCTGGCCTGGATTTTTTGAATAACAAAGGAGTAGCTTAATTTTAAAAAGAAAAATGAAGGACAAAGATTTAGAAAATGGATTGCTCTGTGTTCTGTGGTTCTGACATAGCAAACTGAGATCTTAATTTCTTTTGGATTTTAGTAAGGTGTTTTGCTTGCCATGGAACTGACTGACTCAGAGTCAGCCTTGAGTCTTTGTTTAAAATTGTTTTTTAGGAATACTTCACCATTGTTTGTTCAAAGAGGTGTTTTAAATACTGTGAGATTTAGTCAAAATAATGGAAAGTTTGAATATCTGTCAGTATGCAAAAGATATTTGTAGCTGTCTTGGTTGAAGAGCAAGAACTGTCAATTTAAGACAGTACAGATAACACGATATCTTTTATTGAACCAAGATTAATTCTTCTAATCTTTATATAATAATACATCCAGAAGAGGAACCTTTGGGCCCTCAAGCCTGAATGTTCTAAATTATTCTTGTTCCAATAAAAAGTATCACATTATCTACCTTGTCTACTTAAACACATGTTCAAAATGATGGATTGATGGCTATTTTTGGTGCATTTTTTACTGTGTTGTTATCTTAACTCTCGTTTAACTTACGCAACCATTTTCAAAGTTATAAATGTACTCTTTATATGCCAAACTGAATCACAATCTCTTTTCTCTCCTTGCTCCAGTAACACTTTGAAAAGATGGATAGTTTATACAGTTCCAAAGTGCTGCATGAATGTAGTCTTGGTTTATATTTTACTTTATTTTTGTCAGCTAGATAAAATACTTTCAAGAAATAAACACAGCTTTTGATTAATCTTATGCAAAAAAAGCAGGTAAAAAATAGCTACAAGCATCTCTTATTATTGAAAGTATGGTATCTGTGGAAACATACTACAGTCATTTTTATGCAGAGGAAAGACTGTTAACAATCACTGTGATTATCAATCACTGCACGACTGATAACGTTTGCAGATGCCAGCTCTTTAATTGCAGTCTTTTTATTGTTTCATCATTAGTTAGCTGAGTCTGTACAAATATATAATAACAGATTTTCCCTATCCCACAGGTCTTACTGTGATTGTACATGGTCTACAAGCCTGGTCCACATGAAACTTAGGGCATGAGAAAATAAAAGGGGCTATTGCTGTTGCCAGGCATTAAACAGGAGAAACTGTGGCAGAATGGAGCCCTTGCTCAGCAACACTCTGACACATTTACATGGCAGTATTCCCAGAAATCAGGTCTTCAAGGGCAGTCAGGTACCCCTATCAAGGGGAGTTAGATGCTTAAATGCAGTTAGAGACCTGGTCTGTAATCCACAAGTAGTCTCACTGATGTCAGAGGACAGTATTGCCTACTGAAAGTATAAGGATAGCAGGCTCTTTCCCCAAGAACGTCGCTAACAAATGCTTGACACACAGGTCGTACATGTTTACTGTTACTGTTTTGACAGAGGAAGGAAAAGTAAAACAACGGAGGAAGTGTTCACCTTAGCCAATTTGGATTCAGAAAGGGCTTGCACAAAGGATGCAAGCTGGTCTGCACTGCACTAACAAGGAAATCATAAGCAGAAGTACCACTGCAAGGTTTCTCAAGGTCTCACTGGGGTAATAGTTTCAAATTGCTGCCAGGCCTCCCTTGGAGCACTTCTAGATAGGGGCTGTCCAAGATATGTGCTGTATGAGACCATCTCCCCAGCGAGCTCTGACCACTTTGTGGGCTGTGGCATCTGGCTCTGGGCCTTCTGGAAGAATGAAACTTGCAATGAGCTTTCATCACTTCATGATCACGAAAGACACAACTTTGCTGAGTGGATGATACAGGGCTGCAAGATTCACTAAGGCCTATATAAGGTGCCTTGTTTTTTTCATCTGAGGATCTCAAGGTACTTTAGAAATCTGAATTTCCTCTGAAAAATGGTAATTGATTTTAAAAGCTGATTTTCTGCTGAAGGAAAGGTAAAATTACAGAGTCTGAGTATATAGTATGTTGACTAGGTTACAAACAGAGATGGATAGAGATAGTCAGACAATCTGCACGCAGGTTTTTTTTTTCTTTTTCCGAATTTCAGTGAAAATGCTAGCCCACTCTCTGGAAGCAACTCTGCTCCAAGAGCTTTGTGTGTCTAGAAAGATTTGGACAGACTGCACTCTCTTTTGGTCTTTACTAATAGCCTCCTGAAGGATTTCTTCTGCCTTAAAAGTGTTTGAATGGCAGGAGACATTTACCTCTATGACCATACTTGCTGGTAAATTCTGCAGTAGCAATTAATCTTTGATACCCTCAGGAGGTCCTGCAAATTTGTAATACACACTGACCAAGTAACCCACCTCTGCAGCTTAACAGTGCATGCATCTCTAGGCAAAAACCTTCATTAGGAAGCAAAGAAGATTAGTCACCCAAACTAGAGGAGTAAAGGAAGCCAGCAGTAGAAATGGAGCTAGGGCAAAAAATCAGGAACGATCCTAATGTTGCCACAAACATCATATCTGTTAATGACCGCAAGAAAGCTCTAATTTATATCTTAGCCAAACCCAAAATGTAGCTGAGATCAGGTGTAACATGAAAAAGTGGGATGTCAACGATCAGTTGCAGGGTTCCTGTTCAGCTATCAAAATGCTCATGGGAGAGAAACAGGAGCTTGACTACTGAGCAAGAAGCCAAGTTTGGGATGTGTGAGGGAAAACAAATGCTGCCACAAAACTGTCAGTTTTGCAGTTATCACCCATAATACTCACTTCTGGGTTTTAGATGTGGAACCTTTATGGCATCCCCTAAATCTGTGGGAAGGGAGCAGGCAGTGCAGCAGGATTTCTGTTTGGTGGCCTGAATGTGTGCGTCTTCTCTGAGACTAAGGAGGGAGTCTGCCTGTAAAAGCAGTTACTTCCACTTACATTTATTCTGGCTCCTTTTAGTTATCCATTCCTAGATAAATTCTTTTAAACATGGTGCCAGAACTCCAAGGTGCTGGTCAAATTTTGCAAGCTGCCTGCATGACTCACCTCCTTTCTCAGATTACTGACAAAATAGAAAATAAATGTCTAGTGGAACTGAAAGCATTTGGCAAGCTTGTGCTGTCATTTTTGTGAATCAGAATGGCTCACTTACAGTGTCTTTCTTCAGGTGTAGCAATTATTTGATAGGAGCTGTCAAGATAAATGTATGCCGGGGCTCTGCTAAGTGCAAGGCGGTGTAACTGTAATCAGGCCTGCCGTGTCAGGGAGACAGCGTCGTTGCAGACATTTTTCAGGTAACAGCAGAGTGGTGACTCTGCCAAGCAGACAGAGAGTGCAGGATCTGAGGTGTACAACAATTTTGGAGTCTGCAGCTAAAGCTGAGTTCAGAATAGTGAAGGCTCCCCTCACACAACAGGATTTGAGGGAAAATCCTGGAGAATACAAGTATGAAGCATCTGAATCCACTGGGAAGCCTCCACGTCCTGGGGGGGTAGGACCAGGAGGGTCCAGCAATGCATCCAGCAATCCTGAAGCAGCCAGAACTCACGGCATCCCCTGTACCAACCCTAGTTCCAGGTCAACCATTGCTGGAGACTCCCAGCCAAGTGTGGGAAATCCTGCAGAGCTCCCTGTTTCTGTGGGACATGTGTAGCATTGTGAAAGGGTCTGAGAAGCACCTCCTCTTCCTGGTCACTGGAAGAGCTGGGAAGTGCCTGTTTGTGCTAGGCACCCTTAAAGGCTGGCTTTCATGGAGCAGAATCCCTCTAGCGTGAATCCTTCCAGGGCTACCTGTCACAGACCTGGTCCCTCACGAGTGTTTGCTGTGGGTAGCTCCCACAACTCATTTTGCAAGCACAGTTTTTACTGGATGAAGTGCGCCTGTGGAGGGGGGCTGAGCTCGAAATGTAGGTGGCTGGGGTTGAATTAGATGGATTCAGGGTGGTGAACAAAGTCCTGTCTGTAGACATAAATGGAAAAGCTGGCCTTGAGCTCCCTAGTTGCTGAGTGCAGTAGCCCTTTGCTGTAAAGATGTGCAGTAGAGGGCACTAGTATGTTAATTCATGTCTGGTCACACACCTAATGTCTATAATGGGATTCACCAATAATACAGTGAAGGCTAAAGTCTAATTAACAGGACCAGAGTATTGTTAGAATATATTTCAGTCTTCATTGAAGAAGTAGGCTGATTATTCATAAGTGAATAATTGATTAACATCTCTGTGTGTAAGCTTGTTCTGAACTTTGTGCTGAATTTCTACATAAAGTCCTGCTGAGAAACAGGGATTTCAATGAGTTGGCATGAACGCTTCAGCTAGGTGCCGCACAGGGAGGGTTGATGAGCTCTCAGCAGCTGGTGCGTGCACAATAAAATGAAGACAGCTGAGGGAAAGATTCTGTGAGGAAGACTGTTCCTGTAAGTGATATTACCATGGCCCTGGTCAGCAAAACAAAGGGCAAAAGACTATTCTTCCGCTTTTCAGATTTTTAAAACATTTCTAGAACCATTCTTCCAATGCATGTGTAAAATTTAGTGGTCATCAAAGATAAAGGACATAGCTCATGGATGAGAGGTCATAGCTTGCTTGTTACAGTTTTGATGAAGCATCTTGACAGAAGTCTGCTAAGCAGCCAATAACTCAGTCAGGCTGCTTAGAAAGCATGTCAGAACATTGGCTGGCTAAGGGAATTGGGAATATGAGAAAAAGCCATGAAAAGTGGCATGATACAGGTCAGCAGTTCACATCCAGCCCACTGCTTTGTTAGCCATAGTCTCATGATGGCTTTGGACCTTTATAAAATAGGTTTGCTAGCCTGTTTTGTTGTAGATGTGACCAGGTTTCAATCATTCTGTAATAAACAGCATATCCAATAGAGAAGGAAAAGAGCTAATTAGTTAAAGTTCCTGTTCAAAATAAGCCTCTACAAAGACAGCCTTCAAAAGAATTCACACACTTATCTCTTAAAAAGATCCTTCTTCCCAGAATTGTAATACGGTGCTAGACTAGGATGGGAAAGCACTCTCCCTGGCTATTGTTCATTTCTAAGAAAGAGACAATAAACAACATGTAAAAACAATAGATATTAATCTGGCACCTTTCTCAAGAACTGATAGTAACTTAGTAAAGCTGGAAAAAAAAATAAGGTTGTCACTTAGTAAATTTATAGACAAATAAATTAGAGAGGGGGCATCATCCCAACTTGCTGTTTCCCAGCTCTCATTGTTTTTGTTCTTTTGTTCTTTGAAATTTTCAATACCTTCATTTGTCTTCATAAATCTGTTGCATACATTTAAGACAATTATATTCACAGCAGTGTGGTTTTGGAAGAGGTTAGTGTCAGAATTCAGTAAACATTGTTCATTTTGTGTCTTTGCACCATGTTATAATGTCCTAGAATCCTTTCTTCCTCCATTTGTAGCAGCTTTTTGTAATGTGAAGAGATACTGACCTAAATTCTGGGAGAAGATATCATTGCTTAAATGTATGATGATTAAGCCCTTAACTTCAGCATCCACAGTTCTGGACTTTAAAGGGAAGCATTTGATTTTTCTACATCAGTGTGTGTGACCTCATATATATGTTCTCCTTTTTTCATAATAGTAAAGAGAACACTCTCGTATTTCAGAGCGAAACAGAGGAATGATGAAAATTCCTCATGCAGATGTAGATGAGAAATGAGATATTTTCTTTTGTGTTTCAACCAAGAGAGGCCAAATTGACTCTTAGTTTCATTTAAATCCTTTGAATTCAATGGGTCACATTTGTTACAGATGTTATTGCAGGAAAAATGCTCACTGCAAACATGGGCAAAATTTTTGTATAATTTTACCACACACTATAGAGAATTTAGCACAAAGGCCTTGTCCTCTGTCTGYACAGATGGTGTCAACAGAGACAATATTTTTGAAAAACCATACAGTTGAATGGCTAGCAGCGTACCAGTATGCCTCTCAGGCAGGAGTGGGAGAAGAACCTGAGGAGGACTGTTTCCTGGGGTGAGGGAATCAGGAGGAAAGTACGTGTACACAAGTGGAGGGAATGATGAAAGGTCTGGCTTGGCCAGCTAAAAGGTCATTTGGGGCCACTCTCAGCAGGCATGCATTTTTTTAAGAAAATCCCAGGTTGAATGGATTTTAAAATCAACTTTGTGGATATGTTAAAAAAGAAGGTTATTGTTGGAAACAAATCTAAACTTTGGGAATTCAGAATTAAAGGTGGAGTACCAGAGAGAATACAGAAGTTATAGAAAGGTATAGAAGTTATAGAAATGTTCAGTCCTGATGATATGATCATGCTGACTTTGTCAACACCTCATTTTCATCACAATTACTAGTAATTTGAGTAATTTATTTAATTAGTCCTTGATATGTGCATATTTAATCTGAAATAGAAAAACATTACTGATGGTTAAACTATGTTTGTGGTTAACTGTGATTAGCTAACAATTTTTCCTATTTATGGCCTGACTCATTTCTCTTTAATTATTACTTACAAAAGTTTCCCCTTCAAATACATGAACAAAACCACAATGGAAATCATAGTACAAGTTCCACCATGTTATTCAAGTTCTTAATAAGAAAACTCATGAGACAGAGGTGGCTAGAGCAAGGGAGCAGCACAGGAATTTTGGTCTGTGCTTTTTGTTTCTACCTCTGACTTGTATGACCACAAGAAAGTCCTTTAACCTTTTCTGTTCCCTACCAAGCCAAGCTTACAAATATCTCTACCTGTGCTGAGCTTAATTAGGCTTAATTAATTTCCATAAACTGCTTTGGTCAGTTTATTTAAATACATAGGCAGAGTAAAGTCAAGTCAACTCTTAATTTTTATACTTTCCAGTACTGAGATGAATGTTGACCGAACAGAAAATCTTGAAATACAGAAGGAACACTACACAAAATCCTGGGAAAAAAACCTGTACATTCTCTGTATGCTTTATCTTTCTTATTTTCCCCCAAGGAAAGAAAGGTAAGATGTGTTGTCAAAAAGTAGGATATTTGGCCAATTTATTTTAAGGAAGAAAGAAAGCAAAATGCATTATTGAAAAGTAGGACAATTCTACCAAAAAGTAGGACAGCTTACTGCACATTAAGTACCTTTGGATTATGCATATTGCATCCCACTTACTTTACATACACAATTAGCTCCAGTGACTTCAAAGTGGTGCTTCCCTCATAAGCTAACTGAGCAAGACTTATCCCACACAATAAAGCTGTCGTACCATATGAAAAGCAGAATCAGAATATATACTCATGATGGAAAGAATATGGAGACCAGCCACAACTGCTTGAGCCCACCTCAAGAAAAATAATGTCACTGGCACTTAGAGATCAAACCAGGTGAGAAAAACAAAATAGATCGATAATGCTGGAACAGGTTACACTGATTAAAATTCTGGATCTATCTGAGCGGCTAAACTTAATCTCAGAATAACTGGGCAAAACCTGTGAATTATGTGTGCCTTTGAAGTAAACATAGGGACCAGATCATTTTCAGTGTTGGCAAAGGGTGCAAAAAACACAGTATGGCAGAGAAAAAGAGCAAGAAAGTTTTGTCTTCCTGATGGCCTCTTTACCAGACAGAACACTTGTTTTTTGGGTTTCTTTTTCTAATGCATTAATGGATAAATGAGATTTTAGTGTTCTTAGACCATTTTGAGGATTGTTTTTGAGCCCTTCTCCAAGAGAGACAGATCTGTAAGCACATTATGCACAGAGTGATAAATTGTACTCAGTAAGGTAGGGTGAGGGTGGTTAGACTTTGCTCTCTCAGAGGTGCATGGTCTGAGCAACTCGCTCCAGACTAGACCTAAGAAGGCACCCAGCTCCAGAGGGAGCCTGGAGCCCTGAGTTAAGCCACTTATCTCCTTATACTGTGTTAGTTTCCACAGCATGGGATTCATAACCACCAGCACCTTGAGACAGGTATTGCCTGAGCTAGGAAATATAAAGCACCAAGAAGTAGGGCACCTTGTGAATCTCATTCTTCTGGGGGGCTTAATGCCACCCCAAGTCTGCTTTGAGGAGCCCTGTCAACCAGGGACTTACAGGTTGAAACTCTCAGTGGAGCTGATGCCTAAATTGCTGTCAGGGAGCAGCAAGAGCAGGACTGCTCCCCCAAGAGTTGAGGAGCTGGGAGCAGAGGGCAGCCCCAGTGCAGGCCTTGCCCTCACCAGTGGGCAATGCCAGGTGCTGACAGTGGGATCCATTGGCAGCCCCAGGCGCAGCACCCAGGCCAGGGTCCAGCCGGGAGGTCCCACCAGGAGCAGCAGGAGATGGGGCTGGAGACACAGCTAGAGACAAGGCTACACACTGGCTGGACTTACATAGGTACTGCTGAGACCTCCCAATACAGATGAAGTCCTGGAATGCACAGTAGCCCAACTCTAGCTGCTAAGAATCAGTGAAAACTCACTTATCTACAGATCTTCAGGCACTTAAAGCAGTTGTTCCTAACATGTGGTCTGTGGCCCACGCAATGTAGGTTGCAACTCAACCAGTATATTTAGGACTTGACTTTCATTTCTCCGTATTATTATTCTTAATACTGTTTTTGATTAAAACCTCAATAAGAAGGGTGATAGAGAGCTTAGAGAGAGGTACAGTCATAACAGAGAGGATTAGAGGGTTGATAATAGTTTCTTGGCTCAAAATGTTTGACCTGCTGTCCTGAAGGATACTACAGGTGATGTAAAAACTATAGTCCTCAAACTGATGTCAAAATTATGCCTAAGTCCTATTTAGCTCTAGAACCCTTATTTGGATATAAGCCAAATAAGCTCTGTGTGTTAGATTCCTATCTATAAAATAATACTATCCTACATCAGAGGATGCTGTGACAGTATATATTGTGTATTACATAGCCTGAGGGCACTAATAGACCTTAATTGCCCTGACCAGCCTCACCTGAGACCTGCCACACCTCTGCCCAGTATCCGTATTTCAGCTTGGGTCTCTGCCACTGTGCTACCTTGCAGGAGTGCCTGTGCTCAGCCCTGCTTCTTGCTGCCCTGATTTACTGGTTAGACTTTGAGGATGGATCCTGAACCTATGTTGTACTCAATCAGTGTCCGGCCCCATCTTCTGGGAGGACCTCAGGCTTGTGTTACAGGTACACCTGCCTGCTAGGTGAACTCCAGGCCCTTGCCTTGGCCGGGATGGGTGGTGGGACCTGTCTCCATCACCATCCTGGACCTGCTCAGGTGCTGGGGGGTTTGCCCTGTCGGTGAGGGCATGGCCTGTGCTGGGGTTGCCCTTTGCTCCTGGTTCATGCCCCTTACAGAGCAGCCCTGCATAACTTCAATGTAATACTTTGCATTACCAGTCATTATATACATCAAGCAATGATATCCTGCCTCCTCAGCAGGGTTACTGAAACTGGAAGCACACCTAGAAATCTGGCAGGATATGAAGTCTGCTTTCTGACACAACTTCTTGAGCCCACTGCCTTACAAATTAGCTTGCACAGATGTTTCTGTGACTTTCAGGTACTATGCTGAAATATGAACTGACTGTGTGAGAAGTATGTGGAATAGTGAAGGTGAGGGCATATTAGTATACAGAAACTTACTGTAATRCCTGTCTGCTACTCCCTTCCTTCAAAAGAAAAACACATTTGCAAGCAGGGGCAGCTTTGCCTGTCCGAGGAGGTGTTCTTCCAGTTTTGTTTGTTTGTGCAGCCAAAATGATGCACTACTGGCAGAATGTGCTCCTTTACACGGCATTCATCCTTATTCATCTCTAGATATAATTTTAAAAGGAAACTTCCCCCCCATCTATACCAGAAGCAAGTGTAAGTATTTAAGGCAAAAAAACTATGCTTTTCCTTAATTTAAGTTTGAAAGGTTTAATAAAACACCCAAACAAGTTAGGGAAGACGGTGGCTGGGAAGAGAATTCTCCTCAGAGTGAGGAAATGGAAGGCAGTAAATTCTGAAATATCATTTACACTTGGGAAGTTGTGTAGGAAATTAGGTCCTCATAGAGGCATCCAAGATACTAAAAGAAAGATGTCGGTCCTCTCAAAAAAAAAAACAAAATAAAACAAAAAACCCGCCTGTGTCTGACTCATGAAAGGTCTCATTTGGATTTAAGTAAAATAGGCAGAGCTTCAGCCTTCAGAACTATCATGGCCCTAAGTTAATGATAGGATTTGCTGCAGAGACAGCCAATATCAATTGAATGAGGAAAACCGTTAGCTATCAATATCACCTGATCCCAGGTTCTCTGTTAACAGGGAAACATAAACAAGATGGCTCACCAGCTGAAAATACCAACATATGGATATTGTCAAGACATTAAGATATGAAATGACATCTCTTCACAACTTCCTGTGCAGTAAGTGAAGCTATCTTCATCTAACAGCTAGCAAAATGGGGCAGACCACATATGAATTGCTGAGACTACAGAAGGATGCTAGTCAGATTCAGGATGAGAATGCAGGATTTCCAGGTACTGTGCTTAAGCTACTCCTATCTGTACAAAAAATTTATGTATATGATCAATGGATTTACCTTAATGAGCAGTGAATCAGATCTAAGGGGTTACAGAGTAAAGAAAATAGAAACATGGACTAGAGTTCAAGTGAACTTTTGGACCACAGTTATTAAAATATTCACACAAATAAGCAAATTTCCAGGAGCTGAAGATAAGTGCCAGGTATATCCAAATAAATAAATATTTAGGCTCAGACACCACAGGCTTCAGATCAAACAACAACTCATGAGGAAATTGTGACTATTTAAAAACTACAGKTTTTTTTTTTAATTTTCATCTTTCCTCATTAGTTTGTACCTTCTGAATTCTATGATTAGAATTTTCTGAAAAAATGTTCTTCATATACTTGGTCACTGAAGAACAACTGGCTGTCATCTCAGCAATTCTATCATCTGTTGAAACACTTTTTGTTAGATAATTAAGGCATGTTTTCTCTAAACACAAGCCCTAATAACTATGATTGGATCTGTCATCTGCACCCTGACTGAGAAGTCACTCAAGCCCTGAGAATGGATGCAATAATTTCTCTGTAACATCAGGAAGTCTATTTTTCAGCAAATACTTCCCACCACTACTATTCTTTGCCTTTGAGAGATTATGCAATGTGCATATTGCATCTACTACCTCTTTAGTTGCCCTTTCTTAATGCACAGTTCCTTTCTAAGCAGCTGCCAGTGTTTTTTCTGCTACTTTTTGTGTGACCATCCACCTTGATATTCTCTTCTTCCTCGAATTGGGTCTCAAAGGGATCCCTTTTGCAGATCGTAGGAAAGATTTGCGTACGTCTCAGAATAAAAACCACTGCCAAACGAGCAAATTGTGGGCAGATGCCACAGTGTCTTGCTCTTTCCCACTATAAGGGAGAGGTTCCCAGTAAAGCAAAGAAAGATCATTACACAGGAAAAAAAGTGGGATCTGTTGACAGAAACTACAGTTTGAGTGCCATCACACATACCTTGTTCCTTTTCCCTCCCAGTCTCCTCTCTTCAACATGACTGCCYGTTCAGGGTTTTACTTTCAGAAAAATATTTGGCACTTGTATCCAAGAAGAGAAGCAAATATGCAGAGAAAACTTTGCCGAAGAAAGTGAACGCTCCTATTCAAAATTCTGTGGCTAGATGAATGGATAAGTGACAACAGTGATGAATAAATAGTGCCTGGGACTGCCAAAACCCAGCATTAGAAAGTATAAACAAAGCAGTACTGAAAACAGATGGATTCATTTTAAGTTTTATCCCTTTTCAGTCAAGAGATGCTAATGAGGCAACTTCTCTTTGTACTGTGACCCTGACACATTGTGTGCTAACACCAGCGAGGAGCTGAAGTGACGCAGGCTCTGAGTGCCAGCGCGCAGCTGCCTGCCCCCAGGAGTAAGTAATTATTACCAAAACTACAAAAAGCACAAATTCTCCTACTGAATAATGATAGAAGCAAATTGCAATAGGCATCAGAGCTATGTAATTCCAATAATTAGGTGTTTGTGAGTATTTGTAATGGGTTATCTTAGTGAAAAGCTAAAACATGGGGACCTGATTGTTGGGGGGCAGGTTGCTGAGATGAATTGAAATCTGGTGACATTTTAGAGGCATGGAAACCRCTCTATCAAATCAAACCTGCTGCCCGTTTACTTTGATGACAGCCAAAACTCAACGGGTACCAGAGTCAGTCTGTTTGGCAATTGGCAGTGATACAATAGGACAACTTTTTCCTAAAGAAATCAGACTTCTATCTGCCCCTTCTCAAACCCAAGTAGCAAAGTTTGATATTAAAAATACATGCTGTAGGAGTTGCAGCTTCCACATAGTTAAGCCAGATCTTAAATATAATTGCTATGCTTGAAATAAAATTCCAGATTTAAAAATGCTGTAATTTTGGGAAATTCTAGTCCAAATACCCAAAACATAATGTTATTTCTGGACAAAAAAACAAAGTGGAACATCTCTAGTTGTTTGGAAATGTGGATTTGGATAATGTTTCTAGAAACAAAATATAAGAAAAATAACATCCCTCCTGATGACAATCACTTTGTTCTTAAAGCTTGCAGGGAAACTTTCTAGTAGTAGAGCCCAAATTTCCTATGGCCTAATCCTCCTTAGAGACCACTGCTGCCCTTCTGCTTCTTCTCTACCCTGTCCTGCACCTCTCCAGTGCTATCTCCTTCTCCCCTGTGCCTTGGCACTGTTTCCTCTTGGAAGGAGTGTGTTCACCTGCTTTGCCCTACCTTCCACTCCTGCTACAGCTTCCTCTTTGCCCCACTAATGACTTCAACACAGTTAATCGCACTAAAAAAAAAAATTGCTTTATGTAGTGTTTTCAGAAGTGATGTGTACAGCCCGTGCTGCTAACAGATGAAATACCTTCTGATAGAGCTGTAAAAAAAATCACTTTTCACCCACATTATCCTCCCAGACATCATGAAGATGASTCCTGGCCTCTGATCCTGTTCTGGGAGGCTTACATAGAGGCTGTGTATAACTACGGCCTTCACAGCTAGCATAGGGGCGATCAGTGTCAGGACACCTGCTAGCTGGAATGCCACTCACTTGTTGAAAATAAATGTTTTATAGCTATGTGAAAGGCAAAGGACATATATAACACTAGAAATTAAGATTATTTTAAAGAGAAGCCAAGTGAAACCAAGCTCTTGAGTTCTCGGCCAGCAGGGAAATCAAAAGGTAAAACAAATGTGTTTGAACACACAAAACATGACACTCTTTCTCTTCCTCCTTTCATGTAATGCAACTCATCTTCAATATACTCGGTTATTTTACAAGGGATGTTGTAATAGACTTCATATATTTGTGTGTATATGTGTGTAAATGTATACATAAAATGAAGTCTATTTTATAATATGCTTCATATTATAATATATTTCTCTATATAATATATACAATATAAATATATAATAATTTTGTAGTACTGTTACTGTTATTGCTAAACGAAGGATTGACCCTAATTCCTAGACTGCACCACAGCAAGAGGCCTAATGGCTTTTTCTTTGCCTAGAGAGTTCTGCAGAAAGGAGCTTACCAATGTAATAATGTTGCTGCCTTCTGCTTCATTTCTTAGGTTATCTATGACCTAATGATTGGACCAAATTCCCAAATGAGTTCTATATCATTTTCTAATCAGATATGGTCACGTTACTCATGTAACTTTCCTTGCCCTACCAGGGTGGAAAGGTAGGGGAAATATTCACTACTGTTCGTACCATGGTGATGTTGAAATCAAAATCATATCACAGTCCCTTTTCCCATTCTTCCCTGACCAATTTGCTTTTGTGTAGGCATTTTGATAATGCCGTTGTGCTTGCATTTGCTTACCAAGGGGACTGTGTTATCAAATGTATAATTTGTTGACCAATAGTGGAGGCTTGATGAGACTGCAAAAGAGCTGTATATCACATTCATCACCACATCTGGTAAGTTTTCTTGAATGTTGCTTCAATTTTGTTGAATTAGGTGGCCCAGTGGGTTTCTGTCAGCAGAAAGATTATAATAGTCATATAAGGCGAGCAATTACTGTGTTTCCCAGGGATGGTCCAACCACAGGGAATATTTCTAATTTAAAGAAGCTATAACTGCCAGTATTTTTTTTTCCTTAATCCTTTCAAACTTTGGCTATCAAATGCAATAATAAATTCTATTCCCTGTTGTTCTTGTTCAGAGGCTGTGCCTAATCCTTGAATTACTGGCATCCGTACATCATTTCAATGGTAAATTACAGTTGGGATATGCTAACCCCAAAGTGTGAGTAAGAACTATTTCTAAATGATTGGAAGCTTCTTGACACTTTATAGATGACTTATAGTAATTAGTTTAGTCTTCATTCTTTTTTGATAGTTATGTAAAACCTGTGCTATTTTCTCAGCGTTACAGCTGATAGACCATTTTTCTATTGAGAAAATATTTTGGTGAACRTTAGGTTTCAGTTAAAACTCATTTTTTAATTGCCTTCCTTTGCTGAAAACTTCCTCTCCTTCTCCTCCCCCAATATTATCAGAGGAATGATGGAAACCTGGAATTCTAATATTCATTAAACATTTCCATGGGGAAAATGTTATTTCCTGAACAGCTCTAAAGTAATTTAAATTTCAGAATTATTTTGACTGCTATTTTCATCAGAAAGGTAATAAATAATATAAATAAATTAATGTTTTGAAAGTATGATCTAATTTTAGATATCTTCTGCCTAGTTCTCTAATAATGCATTCTGTAATTGCCTAACAAAAGAGACTAAGCATGAGTATGTTGAAAGAAAAAATGGGTGCAACTGTGAGCAAAACTTGTGCTACTTATCTCTATCACTAGTAAATAAGATTGAAATATCTGTTTATATGTCTGTTAAGAGCTATTCTCCTTTAAAACGATAATGAATAATAATTTTGTCATTTGGAGGATGCAGAGAAGGCTGTAAAGTTCAAAATTGACTTTATTTCTCAGAAAGGATGTTTTGCAGGGCTTTTGCCTGTGACATGGCTTTCCAAGGAACATTAAAATTAGAACTTTATTTAGACAAGGCCGAACATTTTAATAGTGTTCTAATATTTACACACAGGAGTGAACTTGACCTTTGACTGACGTATTTCTATAACTTTGTTGGTTTGTTTACTAGCAGTTATACAACAGCTTTGCTCACTACTGGAAACACATCATTGTTCTTCATGATTTCTTAGTTCTATGCTGCTAATTGGGAACAGAAGAAAACACAGTCGAGCTACAGGGCAGATGAATGAAACTTTCATTGACTTCATTAAGAATTTCATATGCTTAACTGGGACACCCTCATGAAATTCAGGAAACTTTTTCCAAATTGCCTTCTTCCTTGGAGATATCTTGGTTTTTGAAATTAGGAAAGCTTCTGAGGCTTCTTCAACAAATGCCATTTTGTAAGTGTGGACTAATATCTGGAGGTTGACAGTTAGGAGAAATAAAATCTAGGAGCTATTTTTAGATGAAGATCCTTAATCTGTCTTTATATATGTATGTATATATATGTGTGTGTATATATATGTATGTATATGTGTGTATATATGTATATATAAAAATGATATATATCAGCAAAAATAAGTCTCTCTGAAATCTGTAGGACACATTGTGTAACACCCTGGCAGTTTATAGAAGACAGTAGTCATCTCTACCTGCAGTGGTTTAAGATAATATCACATATATGCAAAACACTTGCTTTCTCTTATGCCACTTACTCTATTTGATGTATATAATCTCTTTAAATGCCTTTACTTTGATGTTCATTAATATTTTTCAGTAAATGATATTGTGAGATAGAGGTTCAAGTTGTCTTTGAATCAGAATAGAAAAAACTGCACCCCCTTTAGGGAGGGTAGCAGAGACAGCTACCATAAGTAGTTTAAAAAATGTGAGGTATCATTATTTCAGCAACTGCATTTAAATGTGGTTCACAGTTCCTCTTTCCCTTTGTTCAGGTCACTTGCTGATTTTATTATTATTATTATATTTTTTTTTTTCCTTATATTTCCTAATGTCCTTTTGTAAGGTCCCAATTATATGTAACATTTCAGAATATGTGTCAGTTTAAGGACACTAATAACACTGTCCCTGCCCAGAAAAACATTTTTTCCATGCACTTAATTCTTATATTAACTAAGTGTTTTATAATCCTGTATGTGCCTGTCTAGAAGAGAGAAGACTTAAGTAAATCTAGCAGGCCTAAGTATTTTTGATAGTCTGGATTTTAACATATCTCTATCTACATTACAACTATATGTACTTTATATTTGTAAAACATACCAGAACTAACTTTACCACT
Source organism: Apteryx rowi (assembly GCF_003343035.1). NCBI lineage: Eukaryota > Metazoa > Chordata > Aves > Apterygiformes > Apterygidae > Apteryx > Apteryx rowi. The sequence continues at coordinate 1,538,333 of NW_020448863.1, forward strand.
TTCCTAGCTCTTTTAATTATTTTGTGCTTACTTGTTTTTACCATTAATTTTTGTCGAGTCTCTGGGAATAATTACAAGCACCCTGATTTTACATGATTTTATTAATTAAATAGTCCCTCCCTTCTATACTGTAAGCTTAAACATCAATGCTAAACTGTTTAAAAATCATAAGTGGAACTTCTGCTTGGTGCTGAGAAGATCTTGTACTGCCATATGGAGTTCCTATAAATGGTGGGCATGAGAAAAAAGTTTAATTAAAATGATCTTTCTTGATCTGAGAGATGAACCTCAGAATGGTCTTTGAGAACTTCCTGCAAAGTAAGTTTTCACAGTCAGGATTCAACTTGGATTTCCCCTTAAAGGAACAAGTGACTCAGCTTAAATATGTATAAACAGGAACAGAGTTTGATAACTTCCCAGGATAATTCTGTTTTAATATAGAAGAAAACAACTAGACAACTTATTAAGCTTTTTAAAGCAACAATGCAATTCTAAATCTATTCACATGCTCCAAATACTCAGGAACTTTAATGAAAATTAATGCTAATCAGTAAGTCAATCAAATACAACCAACTGTGAAAACAGCAATCCTGTGTCCTTAATGATGCATAAGATATGGTATAGCCACGCCTGCCACACTGGAGTCATAAATTCAATACGTTATTCATCCTAATAAAACTGGATTTCCAAATTGGAATTACCAGTAATGCAGGCCATAAATGTGACTTGGTTTGCTTTCTGAAAAGACTAGGTGTCCTTGCCACTCCATTTTCACTGAGGGCTCAATTTACGCTTGCTGAAATTTTAGAATAAGTTATTAGCCTTGGAGCTGCTGCGGTGAGCCTCTATATCCAAGCTGCAAAGACATATTATATATATGCGTGTGTGTGTATGTATAYGTATGTATCTATTTGGCTTGACTTAGTCAAGTGTGTAGTTCAGTGACCCTGTCTGTACACAAAAGTTCAGTACATGTATTTGCAAGACAAGGAACTAAATGTTGGAAGAATATGTGAACAATTGAATGGCCTATATACTAGGTTGGATTTTGGCCAGCACCTGAAAAAGCATCTGCTTTATATAAAAATATTAAGATGCAAAATAGCAACAGTGGCCATGTGTCTGAAAAGCTTGTTTTACTTCAAGTAGCCAGGAGTGATATCTTCTCTCACTTTTCTTCCTATCATTTCATTTCCAAAGCTGCTTCTCAAAATAATTAGTGGTTAATGTCAAAAGTGTTATAAAGTGAAGATACAATTTGATATTGCTGTTGTGTATAAGCTCATTTTTTACTATTACCATTACTATGAATTCTTATGCATTTATTTTTAGAGTAGGTTACTTACCAAATATGAAAAAATAAGTAATGCTCTAATATTGTACTTAAGTGACAACATCCTTCTATTATTCATTTCCCAGTGAATGATAATAGCAGAACTTAAAAATAAGCAGATCATACATGATCTGGTGCTGCAGTCAGTATCAACATGATGAAAGCATGATGCAGCTTTTCTTCTTTTTTCAAATGGATATATTTGCCCTGAATAAGCCGATTCTTCCTCTGAATCAAGCAATTTTAGATCATAACTCTTCACTTAACTTAGGGAAAGACATTTAAACAATGGATGAAAATTCCTTCCCTCTACTTAGCAAGGTAAGGGTTATAACTAGCTTGATGAAATCATCTGCTAGAGGATGCATGCTCAAAGTACTGTGCTTAGGAACCTTTTCTGTATGAAAATTGCAGGAGAAACTGATGTGTTTGTTCAGTTAAAATTATAGTATTTAAAGTTTTGTCTATAAGATAAATCAGCTAAAGATATGAAGTCAATTACTCTTTTAACTTTGAATGTTCCTTTGCAGACACAGCCCAAGAGTAGGAGATTCTTATGGAACAAGGTAACTGTCTCTCTGAGCACATACACAGGATGCAGCAATGTCTCGTTTTCCTTTTGGGTTGTCGATATCTAGTGTCATAAGGAAGCTCAGAAATATTTCATGATGTGCTGTGATGTGAGAATTGCTCTTATTTCCTGAATGGATTTTAAATACATTTGGAAGAAAGTCTCACTCCTATGCACGCACACGTTCTGCAAGTTATTTAAATAAGATAGGAAGATATATTCAGATCCTTCTGAATATCAAGATGTGTTACTGGCAGCCCCAAAAGCAAATGGGGCTACACAGGACTAGTATGCCATGCTTCCTCCTCCTGTTCAGTATTTCAATTTACAAGGGGACTCATTCTCCAAACACTTTAGGTAAGCTTTCTTGTTCAGAAATGAGCTGAACGTGACTTTGTTAAAGTTGACATTAACTATCTGGCTATATTTTTTTGTTTGTTTATATCTTGAAAGGCAACTGTCACTCTGACAGCAAATTCCAGTTTGGTACTTTATTCAGGATAAATTCTTTCAGCAGCCAAGGCAGGGCGTGCACACGTGCGCGCGCGCGCGCTCTCTCTCTCTCTCTCTTTTTTTTTTTTTCCCCCTGCTTTGTTCTTTTTTTTCAGTAGTATGGCTTCAGCTTYTTCTAAAAGTAGTGATGCTGTGGAGCTTGGAACTCTATTCTTCCATTTATAGTTTTGTAAAGCTTTCCTTTTCTTTCTTTCTTTTTTTTTGTTTGCATTTGAAAGAGGAAAAAAAAGCTGGGGTATTATCATAGTTGTAACTGGTCTCTAGGAATATCTATATTTCAGTCTGCAAACCATGACATTTAAGTATTGGCGGAGAACTTATATGGGTGTGTCTTCATTAGTATACTCCATCATGTGAATACTCAGATTTTCTTCACTTTTTTCCTTTATTTTGACTTCCTGTGACCTCACCTTAAGTTGATGAAGTGCTGTAAAACCTAGTTTTTGTTTTGAGGTATCAAGCCAGACAGGAGAACCAAGTAATTTTAGCAATAGGAATCAAACCTTTAACAGAGAGAGGAGGAAATAGAAAATAAAGAACCCTGAGAACTTCTGCGCTTTCTCTCCTGATGCTGGCATCAGCAATGGAAATATTTTTAGATCTGTATAAAGCACTCTCTGAGGTAGAACTTTTTCTGCCTTTTGCAATCAGCAGTCATGAACTCAATATTTGATTTTATTTTTCATCAGAGCAATAGTAGTGCATTTTTTTACCTTTACGCTTCCAAATTTCATGTACTGAAGAGCAGAGTGCAGGGACATTTTCTGCGGAAGAAGAAAACCTATCAAACTAGACTGAAAAATGCATCTTTGAATGCCAACATGGCAAAAGGCACCTTAAGCATTTACATATCTTTGTGACTTAATCCCTTTCAGAAAAGGTAGTAGTGAGATGGGCTGTCCCTGCCCCTAGCGCCCCTTCTGATTCAAGGATAATTTTTAGCCTTGATTGCAAGAATAGGTTGCAACAGCTTCTTTCATCCGATATCACCTATAAGCTAAAATAACTTGGATCAAATCAGCTTCAAGTAGGGAGGGAGAGAAGAAGGAAACGGCAATTTAAAATGCTCATTTTCGCCTAGCTTTTTGCCAGTCTTTGCTAACTGAGTCCAGCTCAGCTTTGTAGGCTTCCTCCACAGTAGCAGGGGAGAGAGGTTCCCCTCGAAGGTGATTCAGGGCCGGCATCTGATTTAGTCACTAATTTGCTGCCTGCAGGAACCTCTGTCTCGCCTTCCCCAAGCTTGCAGGAGGAACTGCAGGAGATTAAGCTCACTAGGATAAAGTTATCCTTTGTGTATATCTCACAACATGTCATCGATGAGATGCAATCTCCCTGTTCATGATATATGACACTTCAAAGCCGTGTAGAGCTCAGCAGGCCATACGTGGTTCACAACCTCACTGCCTGACTCTAGTTGTTTGACAACAGATATGTACAGTAACGTACTGGGTCTGTGTTTTCTAAATGTTCCATATCTGGGTTTAATAATATTTGCTCGGGCACTGAGAAAGTCTGGGAATTTGATCTTGGCACATATTTGGAGCCAAAAATACAGAGCAGCAAATGGGCCTATGAAAGGTCTGGCCCAAATTCCTCTCTGTTCTCCCAAATGTCATTGTGAACGTTCTCAGAGACATTTAGACTCCTGATAGACTTAATCATGCCAGTATATCTGAACCTGGCGTGCTGGACCTGTCAGAAGTAAGTCTCGGTCAGTATATTAATTCACCAGCTTTACAAATGTGACTCTTTAAAAGATTTTGGGGGTTTGTATTATAGATTTTTGTGATCTAAACGCAGCATTAACACCTGCTGCCATAGCAGTCTCAACAGTCGATGTCCCATTACCCGTACCTGCAAGCGTACTTGGGAATGCAAACGAATTGCTGTTACAGGAGGACATTTTTCCATCCCTCATTAAAGCATATTCACTAAGGGGGAAAATGGCATCTAGTTTCGCTCGGAGAGTGCTCTAGCAAAGTCTGCTCAGTTGATTGGCAAGGTAATATAATAATAATATCTAGAGTGTGAGTAGATTCCTGTATTTCCTTTGCTTATGTCCTATGCTGCACCTAAGCTGGCCTTCTATCCACAGTGATCTCTTCAAAGTTTTCCTTTATAAGTTAAACTTAAAATAAAGGTGATGATCATGTGGTAATAGATGCCAAATTCAGCTTGTTCAGCCATACCTCCTGTGACTAGCTAATAACTGCCTTCTCCTGATCTGTCACTTCAGGGTGTTTCTTGCTTTGCAGGTAACTGTTCCGTCACTTTTGAGATTGAAATACCTATTGTTTCTTTATCAGTCTGCTTAGATCAGTGCCAGCTGTTGTATGAAACTTGTTTGGTTTGAGATTTCATTATGAATTTGAAATGACTCAGATTAATTTGAGAGATTGTCTTAAAACATCTCTGATAGACCCGGGCAATTATGCTTCAGAGCCAGCTGCTGACTATAGCATGAAATAAAAAATGCCACACATTTCACAAATTTGTTTGGCTTTAAGCTTAAATTCATTGCCCAGATCGGAAGGGCTCAACTCTCAGCGCCAAAGGTGGTGAGATTCATTCACCTCTTTTGGACCTATAGGTCACTGAAGTATAGTTATCATTTTTAGCAATACCACRGAAAATGTTACTGTTATACAAGACCCTGTTTTAAATAATAAATTCTTTTATAGTTATCATAGTATTATTGTACTGTCAAAACACTCTATTCAGATGTGAACACCATTGCAGCAAGTGCTCTAAAAGGAATACAGAATCAAGCAGCCATCATAAAGACGTCACAGTCTAATACAACTAAATGCAGAGAAAAGGGAGGAGGGGAACTGAAATGCCCAGGTCATGTTCTAACGTAATCCCAGACATTCTTTATGGAATCAGCCTTTAATGAGCAACTTCACACTTGTTTTACTTCCCCTAAGAGTAATCTAAATTTGTTTCATTCAGTGTACAGTTGCATAAAACAGATTTCATTGCAAAATAAATTGTGTCTATTTTTTCTCTGACTCAAAATGCAACCTGTTATTTTTCTTAAGTACTAGGTAAAACATGATTTTTTTTTCAAGATATATTTCATTTTTACTTTCTAAAAAGATTCAATGAGCAAATAATTCCATGCGCTTTTGTACTGATGATGTTCTTGGCTTGTGCCAACACATTTATTTTAAATTCAAAAAGTATGAAAGCATAGGATGTACTCCTTTTTTTTCCAGAATCTGATTCCTTTTCAGAAAGACTTTTTATCTGTAAACTCCAAGAGGCAGAAGCAAGGTGTCTGCTTGAGGGTTTTTAGATATACAGGTTCTTAACAAGTTCTATTATTTGTATTTTAGTTAATACAAAGATTCATGATTAGCCTGGGGAATTTAAAAAGCAAAGGTGAATGCTTAAGTGAAAAGTACATTAGTAAGCATACTATTGGTAAATTCTTGATACTTTTAAAAATCAAATCAGACTGTCTGATCTGTGTTTCAGATCTCTGGAACAGATCCATAGCCAGTGCCCTGCTTGAGCACTTGGGCTAGATACTGGAGCTGTAGTGCTAAGAGCTTCAGCCTTGTGGCTGAAATGCCTTCATGTACTTGCATTACGGTTATGCAAAGGAAGAGGAAATTCATGGAATAGTGGAGTGGGTCCTCTGGTTTCAGTATTCTGACACTTGCTGTGTTGCCCTTGCGTAGATTTTCTCTTCTATTTTACTTTTGCCCAGAGTTGAGGAAGTCTGATTGTTTAAAATACACAAGTCTATTTTTTTTTCTTTCTACTGTAGCATGGTTTTGGAAGTGCACATGAGCTACAGAATAGGCTGTGTTTCACCTGGATTTAATTTAAAGTAGCAATGTTTAATGCCTGTTGTAAATGGGCTTTATACAGTAGTGATAACTAAACTTACAGTGCCTGTCATAATAAAGCTTCTCAACTTATTTTACAAACTTAAAATATAAATGGAGGTCACCCCATCTCAGAAAACAAATGAAAAATGAAGTTGCAAAGAATATCATACTGAAGAAGTTTTTAGCTGGACAGCATTTAACTGCTGTGACATGGAAATTTATACTTCCTAAGCAATCAGAAAGGCTCACAAAATTTCTAAAAACTGCAAATGGTCAGACATTGACTAAAGCTTTATCCAAAAATGACTTTTCTGTGAAAAGAACATGGGAAAAGGAAACCCACCCACTCCTCACTAGCAATATTAACAGTATTGATGTTATTTTGTAAAGACAGAAATTAACTAAATTACTTGAATATTTTACAAGGAATAAATCATGCATCATCCATTATGATGGCCACCAAACATTGGTGCCATATCTTTTGATTTTATTTTGTTCTTATTTTCTCTCTTAGGAATGAGGAATTGTTCTTTCATTTAAACTCTAATTCTTCTGCTTCATTTGCCTACTGGTGTACCTTCCCCTTGAGGGAACCACGCATTTTAAACTCCTCTCTCTTGTCTCTCTGCGGTTTGAATTCCCTAATATGGGGACCAATTTCTGTCTTCTCTGGTTCTCTTCTGCACCCTTCAGCACTCCAGAAGCATTCCAGCTCCTTCCTTCCTTCTAGATTAGCAAGATGCACAGGACTTTCCTGAAGGTGTAGGATGAGTGGGGATGGCTTCACTCCAAAACTCACTTGAGCATGAAGGCTCATTTAGCTAGCAAAGAACAGAAATGTGGGTGGAGCTGCTGCTCATGTTGTACTAAACCCAAGAAAAATACTACAGAAATTCAAAAAGGTTATTAAGGGAAAAAAACATTGCTTCCTCTCTCCTAGCTTGAGATAATGCTAATTAGAGGAGCTTCTACATGTTAGAAATGTGGAAGACCCAGTGCTGATTTGAAAAACAAAAYCAAAAAAAAACACTCTGGGAAACTTGGCAAATCTGGCTCAGGTTCCGAGTTTGTAACAGTCCAGGCTCTGGTTTGCTTGGTTCTGGGTATTTTCCACAGGGCTTTGAGAATTTTCAGCAGCCTCCGAATTTCATGGGAATTTTTAAAAAATGTGACAGTCTAAATCCCAAATTTAGGCCTGTCATTTTGCATTCAGTTTAGTTGCACATAAAAATCTACAGTCTGCAAAAACATCATGCAATGYGTTAGATGTATGCATCATTGGAGCAGCTCAGCATCTCTCCTGCTGGCTGGGTCAGCTTGGGAGTGTTGCTCCTGCTGCTGCTGCTCTGGCGTCTGTCTCGTGAGGGCGCTACCTTGGGACAGGAGCAGTAGTCCACAACCCACATGGATTCCTGTGCTCAGTCACCGTACAAGAAGTTCAGATGGTCAGCCAATCTGCTCCGCACACACAGGCACCAGGTAGTAGATAAAACATGTAACATTGTCTAATTAACTGTGTTGTGTTCAAGACATTTGCTGTTCAGATGTGGAAAGACACCCAAATTCTGGGCTCTTGAGAAACAGCTTCTAGTGTGGTAAAACCGCCTGCCTGTAAGACTCTGCATGTGTGCAGCTGAAACAGAGTAGTGACCGCTATCTATGTCTTATGGAAATCTTCTGTAGAGGTGATGAGCTTAAAATAAAGCAAACTTAAGGAAAGCTATCTAGGTAATTTTCAGATTTTTAAGTAAAAGTGCATTTGTTTCGAAAACAAGATATTAAAGCAGTGCTAATTAATGAAACAAGATCCTGAGAGAAAGAACCTAAGTCCATGGTGCATCTCCATCTTTTCCTTATCTCAAAGAAGCCTATTCTTAATCTGTCATTCAGTCTTTTTTCCCCTTTATCCATGAATCAATGGTTACACATGGGCCCGTCCCCTTCGGCTGCCCTTCTGAGCATTGCAACCTCACTGGCGCATCGGGAGCCCAGCTGTTGGCCACAGCACTTGCCCTTGGTAAATGGCTCATGTTCTGCAAAGTGGCTCCTCAGCCTCCTTGTTGAGCAGAGGAAGAACTAATCTGGTGGAGAAACAACCAGCATCAGCTATAAGGCCATCCTCTAAACCTTCCTTCAAATGTGTGGTGTGGGGGCTATGCCCTGTAAGTGAAGGGATATATGGAGAGGTTTACAGTGTTGTGGAGACTCTGGACACGGCTACAGCACCAGATGTCCCATAGGCAAGGTCCATACCGGCGATGGAAGGGGCCTTTCTCCACACCAAGGCAGGATAGTTATGTAGGTCAGAAYTTGCACTATGATCCTTTGGTTATGTTTCATCACATGAAAATAGAAATAAAGAAGGCTGAGCTTTTCATATTAGTGAAAAGTGTGAAATCTTTCAGAACACATTCAAACCAGGTATTAACTTCATACAGTCCCATTTCTGTGCCTGTCACTGCTGCCTCAGCCGGGCATTCTCGTTTGCTCTGAGATGCATTCGTTATTCTAACCTTAAAATGCTGCTCTGTGCAATGTAGTTCAGAGAGATTTCTGTTTTCAATAATACATTTGCCATAACGCTTTTGTTCCTCTTTCAGACCTTTCTGAAATCAGGCACTGCAGTCCACTGACATGTTGACAGTTTTGCATGAATTAATGAAAAAGGAGATGGAAGTGGCTGGCAAAGATTTATTTGTTATTATTAAACTGACCGTGTACCCAAGATGCTATTCTGAAAGGAAAATTAAGTGAAGAAGGAACTGAAAAAAGTGTTTGAAATGTATGATTAAGAATATATTCAATTCTTCGATCTACTATACATAAGGCTACTGCCTTGAGGTAGAAATTCTTGCTCTAAATCATAACTAGGACTGTCTTGCTGGCAGTGCTTAATGTGCTGAGAGGAAATGAAAAGGGATGTTTCCAACACTGGGAAAAAAATAAGTCCAAAGTTAGTTATTTAATAAATAGGAACTACTTTTTTATTTAGTTCCTTTTGCTTAAAAAGAAAATATGAATCATCTGTAATAGGAAATATAAAGATATAAAATGTAAACATACTTGCTGGATATTTTCTTATACATGCACTTTTTCTGGTAAAAAGCTAAAATGCATAACCTAAGCCATCCAAGCATAGAAGTGACACCTAATCTTTTTGAAGCAACTCATTGTGGAATGTGTTACGTTAGTATATTGTATAAGGCTTGAACTCCCTTGACTTGCACACACTTCTTTTTCATACCCATCTTTCCTTTAACACTTCAGCCTTCCCCATACATTTTGTATTTGGCTTTTCACTTGCCTGCTCTGTGGTAATAACCCCAGGCAAACTGCACAACTGCTGCTGACTTCCAACAGCGGAAGCCTGGCACTTAGCAGGCAAGGACTGCATGGCACATGCCAGCTCAAACACGGATGCTTCCTTTTTCTGTTTTCCTGCCTTTAGAGGCCAGCCAACCAAAGATGAAATTTCTCCATTCCTGGAACATCTGGCTTTGACTCTCAATACTTGTAATCATCCTCCCGTTCCCAGCTCACTGCAGGTGCAGTGCAGGTTCCCRGAGAACACGGGACTACAGTGGACAAGTTTATCTATAAATCTTTTGTAAATGCTTGCCGTATGATTTAATATACCTTAATATTTCTAGAATTTATGCTGGAAAAGTATCTCATTGATAAAACGTCCGTTGGAATATTACATTATAAGGTTGTGAAACCAAGGACAAAATCTCCAACCTTTAATAAATATAGGGCATTGTATTTCAATCAAACTGTGTTTCAGCATCTTATGCTGCTGCAGACCCTTCACCGTCTACCTCTATATCACTCCTTACTCACTTTTTACCTCTTGTCTCAACACAGGCTTTCATTTCTCAGCAGCTTATTTATCTTCATCCACTGCATCTCCCTCATCAACTGACCAGTTCTTGCCCCCACCACACAGGGTAATCCTGGAAACACACTGAAAGAGGTAGTATGAATGGGAAATGAATTTCATTAAGCTCCACAAAGTTACTGTTAAAAAATTCTTGTGTTCTTGTGCTGATGGGAACAACTGTGTGCATCAGTTCGGATCCGAGGTGGGAATCTGCAGCTCCCTTGATTTTTGCAGTTACACCCATCTGCACTGTGTCTGAATTTTACTCTGTGGTGTGTGATCCTGCAAGTCACTTGAGAACACCTGTGAGTTTCTTGATTTCCCATTAAAATTGCCTCACTGACAGGTGTGAGATTTTGCAGCACTGATGTAACTTCTGTGAATGTTCTGCTAAAATGTGTTACTACACAGGAGTATACAGTCTTAGAAACTGATAAAGTCACTTGTTCCTTCTGGGGGGGATAATGTTTAAGCATATGAAACAACATGATATGAAAACAGGTGTGTTTAGAGCTGGAGCCTGAAAGGAGCCGCTAATGATTTTGTCTTAGATTCAGGTATATGTTCATTGTGCTTAAAAAGAACTGATTAAAAATGTCAAGACTTCAGGATTAAGGAAAGCATTCTCAAAAAGGGCCTGCATGACTTATGAGTCTTATAACTATCATTATAAGGTATAGCTTTCAGTGAGGCTTAGCCTCCTAAATACCCAAAGGCCAGAATTATTTTATAGATATTTTTGATATCTTAATTTCTCAGTTTAGTCACTGGGGACCAAATCCCCAAGAGGGATCTACAGCGTGAGGGATGCACAAAGCCTGAGAGACAACGAGCAAGGAAGAGTACAGCCCTGCAGCAGCCCAGTAAGGAGGCAACACGCATGGGAGCAGGGAAAAGGGGAAAAGCAAGTCTTGGGGCCTCATCCCTCCTTCAGGTTCTGCTTGTGCATTTTGCATCAAAGAGTCACAGATTAAAAGTCATACCCAATTTTGGGAGCAGAAAGGAGATGCCCTCCTTCCAGGAGGGCTGAAGGAAGGAAGTGGTGGCCTGGATTCAGTTCCCCCTCCTGGCCTGTCCCGCACCTTCAAGGGTCCAGCCTTAACCACTAACCTTTAGGAAAAGCTGTGAAAGGCACTCTTCACCCCTCCCCTCCACATAAAATGGGGCCAATTTACAAAAAATAATTAAGGATTCTTCAGTTCTGAGAGACAGTATGACTCGTTTGTAAAGCACTGATGTGTATCCTATACAGTGTTGAAAAACTCTGTTTCCTTAATCTTTGATGCGTGGCTAGAAATTCCATTCTAAATCAAGAGAAAATAAAATAAATCCCTTCCTCTGAGACGAGGCTTATGCAGCCTTGAACCACGTATAACTCTTGAGCAGGCTGAGGATGCTTTGTAGGCTGTGTGTTTGTTGTGTGGCTAGCAGTGGTGCTGTGAGCTGGTGCAGTGAGTTGTAGAGTAATCTGAATTTCCATCTGTGGGAGAAAGTCTGGGAGCCCAAATGATATTGCGTTGACTTAGGATCTGACTGCATGACTAATCCAGTCGCACCCAGCAATGGACGGGTGGGACTCCTCAGGAGCCATGATCATCTCCTGCCTGTGAACCCCGCTGAGAGCTCCCGCTCTCCTCAGCTTCCAACACGTGTGACACGTATGGTGGCTTTCAGCCATATGGAGGTTTTGGTATGCAGCTCATAGAGGCAAGGAAGCTGGTAAACGTAAAAAGGCAGGGTACTCTCAAGGAAGTAGAGACACCTGGTTCCCAGTCCCTGATCCAATGGTTGGTTTATGTATTTTAAATGCATTTTTCTCTTATATTTAACATTTACATTATAAATCTTAAAATATATAAACCAGGCACTGGAACAGGGACTGGGAGCCAGGTGTCTCTGCCCCTTGGTGAACGTTCCTCCCGCAAGGCTGCAGACTCATACTTGTTGCTTCTGTCTTCTTAGCACAATTAGTTTTTAATTATTTATGAAAAGTGAAATAGACTCATCAGTAAAGTTTGAAAGGTCACCAAAATAGTTCACTATCTTGAAGAATAAGAAGAGAAGAACTTGCTACCCAACCCCCAGTGCCCCATGTTTGGGGACTAGTGATTTTGGGAGCCTGCTACATGTGGTTACCACATGCCTCTGGGACTCAGTTCCTCAGGTGATACAGGCGGAGGAAGGTGCTTGTGGATCCTGCCACGCGTGAATTAGACACTGAGAGCTCAGCCCTGCTAACACTGCAAACGTGTTGCAAAGTGCCCAGTGCCTAAACATGCCCAGAAGTGAAATATTAGGCAGCTGTTTTAATGCTGGAAGCAGAGGACTGATGACATTAGGCATCTCCAGAATGATAGGGGTAGCTGAAGACTGGGTTTTTGGATGCAGGGACCTTAAGATCAATGATGGTTTTGAAAATCCTATTAAGTAGTATTTACATCTATGGATGCCTAAGTAACTGTGACATTTTGATCTCCAATGAATTTAAGAAACTGAATGTGTGCTTCTTGTGTGTTATTTTAAGACTTTGCCCTTACATTTTGTTTTCACTCTAAAAGCAGTTTCCTAACATGACTCAGAGGGAGACTGTCATTAGTAACTCATTAATGAGACTTTAACTTTGACTATGTGCATTACATGTCAAGTGAGAATTATTCCAATGAAATGAGTTACTTTTCTGCCTAATCAGTAGGACCCATATTCATTTTTGGCATCCCTTTACTCTGAGAGGTTTGGTCATTTAGCTTGGAATATACTAGTTAAAACTGCTACTTTCAGCCTGCATTTCTGTTTCTCAACTAATTAACCAGAGATGTATTTTGTTTGTCTTACTAGGAAAAGATACCTTGAAAAATCTGTCCCATTTCCTAGGGTGTCTTGTTAAGAGGTTGCGTACACACTTATAAATCACATACCTAGAAAACAAATTATAAAACCTGGTGTACATACACGACTATTTAAAGTAATCATTGTTGTTGCTAACATTTTTGGTACTGTGAGCTCCAGGGCACAAAATCAAATGGAATTGGCAGTGAGTATGGTACCACATGTTAGTAAAAGTCATATGATTTTTCAGGGTCATCTGCCAGGACTGTCACAAAACAGGTTATGTTAAAGAGGCAAGCTGAGCATCAGCTTTGAAATTCCTGTTTGATGAACTTGTGACCTTCTTGTACCTTATGTACAGCATTTTTAAGCATCAGAAACAGAATAGATGAGGAGAGAGTCCAAGTGAATACTTCGATTTCATAGGCCAAGTAGCTGGATACTATTCGGTGAAATGAAAGCCTATGGGAACCAGGGTCCCATCCTGCGAGTATTTACATATCCATTTCATATATGTATACATTTCATTTTGTTGCAATTTGTTGACTTTTGAGCAATTTGTTGACTTAAAATAATCACAGAATCACAGAATCACAGAATCGCTGAGGTTGGAAGGAACCTCTGGAGATCATCTAGTCCAACCCCCCTGCTCAAGCAGGGTCACCTACAGCACATTGCACAGGATCATGTCCAGGTGGGTTTTGACTGTCTCCAGAGAAGGAGACTCCACAACCTCTCTGGGCAACATGTTCCAGTGCTCTGTCACCCTCACAGTGAAGAAGTTTTTCCTCATGTTCAGATGGAGCTTCCTGTGTTTCAGTTTGTGCCCATTGCCTCATGTCCTGTTGCTGGGCACCACTGAAAAGAGTCTGGTCCCATCCTCTCGACACCCTCCCTTTAGATACTTGTACACATTGATAAGATCTCCTCTCAGCCTTCTCTTCTCCARGCTAAACAGGCCCAGCTCTCTYRGYCTTTCCTCATAAGAGAGATGCTCCAGTCCCCTAATCATCTCTGTAGCCCTTCGCTGGACTTGCTCCAGTAGTGCCACATCCCTCTTGTACTGGGGAGCCCAGAACTGGACGCAGTACTCCAGATGTGGCCTCACCAGGGCTGAGTAGAGGGGGAGGATCACCTCCCTGGACCTGTTGGCAACACTCTTCCTAATGCACCCCAGGATACCATTGGCCTTCTTGGCCACAAGGGCACATTGCTGGCTCATGCTTAACTTGGTGTCCACCAGCACTCCCAGGTCCTTCTCCGATAATGGATATCGAGAGGTAAGAATATTATTATTATATCTCAGGCGAGGGCCTGAGCTCCAGCACAAGCCAGGGGAGTCCCAGCCAGGCTTCCCACAGCTCCTTCTTGCCCAGCTCTTCTCCCAGCAGCCTGATCCCAGGTCACAGTCGCACTGTGTCAGCACTGGCCTTGAACACAGGCAGCCAAGCCCTTGGGCATGGGGTGCACACAGGTTCCTGACAACAAGGCTGGCTTTTTTGAAGGATTTCTGCCTGCTACAGTGCTGTATGCCTCATTTTCTCATAGCTTTCCTTGCTCTATGACTTGTTTGTATGTCGAAGGTAACCATAAAATATGTCTTGTTCCAGGAGAATGTGTTTCTAAGGTACTGTTTGTATACATAYGCATAAGCACAAAGATTAATTTTCTGTATACTAGTATCATGTTCAATATCACTGTAAAAAACTATGCAAAAGGTGAACTCTCGGTTGTGATAAAATGGTATCGCTCTTTGAGAACTCACTTCCCTTCATAGGCATCATTGAATGCATTGTATTTCAAATCGCTGTTAAAATTACATGTTAGTTATGAATATCCTGTGACTACATTGCAGTTAAAACTAGATGGAGATTTGTATTTAAAGTAGGGAATAAATCCCTGAATATAGCACTCCCAACCTTGTAAGCAGCTCCCGGGGCCACGTCTGCCTTAGCGTCACTGGGATTCCACCTGAGCACAATACTCCACGTATGTGTTGCCCTTGTATGATCCAGTCATACCCTTTCTTCCCCAAATTTAGAATCTTACTCTTTCATTATAAAACGACCATTCCAGTAACCTAGAAGTAAATCCACTGCTTTCTGAATAATACCTATTTTGAAATATACAGTCTATACTTTCTTAAATGCCTCTAACAAAAGTATCATGGATTTTTGGAGATTGAAAAGCTCACTTTTAGACTTCAGTGAAATCTGAATCACAGCCCACTTTTTAAAATGCATTAATATTTTAATTGTTTTCCTAATATAGTAAGCATAATTCTTTCTAGCAACACCACAATGAAAACCGGTGGAAATTTTCATGAATGAATAAATTTGATTAAGGTATTTGTCATCAAATGGATGTTCTCCACAATGCAGGACTTCATTTATGTTCATTATGTACCTCAGTCATCACTGTTATGAAGAAAACCTTGAAAATGTGAATTAAATGAAGCAGGTGCAGCGCGGGTGTTGTATGCCTGCACACAACCCTCCCCAAAACATTATTAACTATTTCCCTGCTGAAAATGGTATAAAAATAATCAAATTCATAGAGTAACTATATTTCAATGCCACATTCACTATCAACATCACTGAATCAGTGACAACTCACGTGATAAAATGTTTTGCTATCTCATGATCTTGATGCTTACTGAGTTACATGACAAATTTATCATTTTCAAAACTTTAAATGGAATTTCATGTGATATTCTTTGTGAAGTGCCACTGAAGTAAGAAAAATACTCATGTTTACAAATAAGCATATTTTTAAGTACTCCAATAGACTCCAATAAACTCGGACAAATTTGTCATACAAATGACACTGGTCATAATCCAAACTTCTGAGGATTTAGATGACTAAAATGGAGGTGGTGTGAATCATTATTCATTAATGTTTGTAAAATGATTTGAGATCCTAACACAGAAAAGTGCCACTAAAGTCCAAAATGTTATCCTATTTTATAGTTTTTAATCACAGTGTTTCACAAAATTAGGCAAACTTAACTTTATTCAGTTCACCCAGTTGAATTATAAAAATATAAATAGAATTATCCAAGTAATTTGTACAAAGTCGTAAGAAGGTGAGAAAAGTTTAATTACAAAGAGGAAAGAAGAGAGAAAAATTATCAAAATGTATGAGTAATCACCTCAAATATAGACCAAGAGTGTTATAGGTGAAATAGGAATAACAAGTCATAAAGGCTGTCTCTTTTTTTTTTTTTCCTTCCCATGGAAACAGGAGGAATTCCTCTCCTTCAGTGTGATTTAGTGTAGAATTTATTTGGTCTCCTCTATTGCTTCTCTACCCCCAGTAGAGTCCTTTATTATTTCAGCTTAATCTTCTCTGTGATTTGGGTGTTTCATTTTGTTGTATTGCTTTTGGGAGGACAGCTAATGTTACCTGCTATGGGGTATGGTGTTGTACATGTTTATTGGGGTTCCCCAGACCAGCTGCAGCCCTTTTCCTGTGACCGACCAAACCAGCAGTGGTCTGAGACCAGAGCCCTTAGGGATGTGTGGACAAAAGAAAGAAATGTGGCCATCTGATGGGAAGAAGCATGAAGCTGAGCTAAACAGTTGTGTTATGAAATCTTCCCTATTTTCCTTAAGAATTGGTTCAGGGAAGCTATTTTCCCCCATTTAGTTGGAGAATCGTGTATTCTGCATTGGTGCTTCATGAAACTGTCCCGTGGGCTGATTAGATGCGAGTACAACATGCTAGACGTGTAGTTATGGATAAATGACATTTCATCTTCTCCACTAATTTACCATTTAACTTTGGAGAAAAGATGGCTTGCTTTATCGAGAAATGGCAGGATAGCCCATGATTATTAAGGAGGAAGTGATTCTGAGACAGACAATTATGACTTGGGGAATTGTTGCCAGTCCAAAATGCACTTACATCTCTCTTGTTCTTTGTTGCCCAGACTAGTTGTCTCACCACTACTACTGATGCATTTTGGTCAAAGATAGTCACAAACTAAATGGTTAAAACGCCTTTAGATAATCAGTAGATAGATAGGAGAGTTTACTTTGCTTAAATCAGAAAAAATGAAGTACTTTTCATCAACTCCTACATAGTACAGAGCATAGCAAAGTTCAACTCCATAAGAACTGCTCAGCATACAACCTTGGTACGGTGGAAGAATAAATTAGTAGGATTCTGAGCTGTGCTTCTAGGAAATCTGGAAATTATCACATTCATTATTGTTGTTTAGGTTGTTTTTGTGAGCTTTGACTTTCATCTAAAAGGTCTCTGATGTGGAAATTAAGGTATCAGGAAAAAGTAATCAAAATTTGCCTTTGTCTTCTGCAAACTTCAGTGAAGAAAACAGATGGTTTGAGGGGGTCTAGGTCATTCCATGAAAGGCTGGAAAGATGCTGTCTTTGGCTTTGAGCTTCCAGGCTCAGGCAAGAACAGCTACTGCTGGCTCAAGCCCTGATCCTCAGTGAAGCCTCATCCTCATAAATCCCAGCTTGCCAAGTGGGCTCACAGTAACATCGGAGTCCCAGGCAGACAGAGCTCAGAAATGTGTTTCAAACATTTAACATGTTTAAAACACCCTTGAAACAAAACTTCTGTTATAACAGCTACTATAAAGAATACAAGTTCCTTTAAACTGTAAGCCAAAATATGTCTGACTAAAAAGTACTGCTGCTTTTAATCTAAGGTGAATAATTCATGTTTTAGCTGAAGGAAGTAAAGGATATAGAACATTATCTGCTTTGGCCTAGGTAGGTGATAGACATTTAAAGGGGATATGCAGCAAAAAACAAAGGTAGGGAACATTCATTTCTCTACCACTGCTTTTTTATGACTGTATTTAAAGTGTCAACATTTCTGATGTCAGTAAATCTGATTGTAAGGTAACAAAGAGGAGGTAAATTAGGTTTTAGATGAATGCTACTTAGTACAAGGGATTAGGTCAAAGGTCTGATCTATCTAAACTGCAACTGTTGCATGTGTTGTCATGCAGTATTGCAATACCAATTTATTTGCATTCTGTTTTGATGCATCTACAATTACAAATATCTGAGAAACATCTCTTATTTATTAAAAGCTAAAAAGGAATTAGAAATCATGATTATTGCTATCTAGATCCTGATTCTGCCTTTGAGATGTTGATGCTTGGAGTAGCTGGAACCCAGCTATGTTTTCCTAGGTGTATATGGCAACCTGCTGATTGCTGTCTCACTAGAATAAACTCTAAACCTCTCCAGCTGTTCTTAATCTGGACCCTTAACCTTTTAAAAAACACAGAGGCTTTCCATTCCTTAGAGCCAAACTTTGCTAACAGTATCTAGGTTGTTTTCAAACCAAGTTTCAAACATAAAAATGACTAATAAATCTATATTCCATAATAACCAGTCTGCAAAACTATTATTTAAAAACATACTCAGTTTTTATGACCCATTTCTTCTAAAAATCCAAAACATGTTTCACTCATGCTACCATTTCAGATTCTCAGATACTGGATGATAGGCATGATATCCAGATAGATACACCAATAAATATGTAGAGACTATAAATCTGTCTTAAATTAGTGATTTATGTATGTGCATGGGGGAAGAGAGCAGGGAAATTGTTTTCTAATCTGTTCATTTCCTGACTCTTAATGTTCCATAACTTCACAGCTGGTGATAATATTTTTCTGTGGTTTGTATTATTATGTGCTAAACGCATTACTCTATGCCCTTCACCAGGATCTGTGGCTTTAAGAACTCAGGCCCTGATCCTGCACGGGCTTTTAATCTGCACCTGATTTTACTCATGCAAACAGTAATTTTATGCAACTCAGGGATGTGGGCCTAACTGTGGCAGCCCCTAGCACTCTGCAAATCCCTCCTGAAGGAACCCTCCGGCCTCAGGGTGAGACAGGTTTTGAGAGAGGAAACAGTGGGTTTTGGATAGAGCCACAGTGTAGCAATGGACCAAGACCCCAGGGTCTGCATCCCCCTCCCCAGGATCCCAGGTGTGAAATGGGGATCTTGGGCACCGACTTSCCCCAAAGTGTGGGCTGCAGCCCTGGCTCCGGGATTCTAGTTTGGGCTTCCCATTAAAAACCAACAACAAAAATAGTAATAGCCGTTCATAAACATTCATCTTTCTGACTTTTTTACGGCCTGGTAATTGCCCCCTCCCTGACAGGCGGATTTATGCCTTGGCCGCTAGCGCCTGGTGGCACCGCCGGCTCCTGCGGAGCGGGAGCGGGGGGGGGGCCGCGGCGC
>NW_020448863.1:1559456-1604795 GCF_003343035.1 Apteryx rowi
CCGGGGGCGCTTCCCGCGGCACTGGGAGCCCCGGGGCGGCCGCGGCCCGCAGCGCTGGGAGCCGGCGCGCTGCCGGCTGGGCGCGAGGTGCCCCGGTGCACGCCGTGGGGCAAAACCCCGAGTCTTCCTTTCCTTTCCTTTCCTTTCCTTTCCTTTCCTTTCCTTTCCTTTCCTTTCCTTTCCTTTCCTTTCCTTTCCGTTTTTTTCTCTTTTTCTTTCTAATAGCCATCATTGAGGCTTGCATTTCTGAAGCCTGGAGGAAAGTCGAGGCGGAGGGTGCGCGCCCGGTTTGCGGAGCTGGTGGGGAGCGCGCCTTCACGGCACAGGCTCGAGATTTCCCAGCATCACTGACAAGCCCTGTTTTTTTGTTTTTTTTTTGTTTGTTTGGTTGGTTGGTTTTGTTTTTTAAACCTGTAGTTTTTCGGAAAGGTGGCTCGACCCTGTTAAACTAACTTTAATGTTTAAAGGTGTGTGTTTTGGGAGGGGAACCAAGCAGCTCGCCCTCGGTGGGAGAAGACTCTTATCAGCGCGATAGCGTGTCCTCTGAGGCGGCCTGGAGCGGAGCCGCGCTCATCTTTGCACTTTGCCTCCACAGGGCCGTTTCTGTGCGTGTAATCAATAGCTTTCACGTTGCTGCTGTTGTGGGAGTGGATACTAGGTACACGCGCTTTATCTCAACTTTGTTGCCTTTGAGAGGCCGTGATTGGAATGGATGAGTGAAAACTTAGTTACCAGCGATGCCTTCTTTTAAATGCGCACCTAAGAAAAATGAAGCAAGCAAACATTACTGTYCTGCCTGCCTGCCTGCTGCAGTCCAACTTAGTTCAACGGGGAGCTTAGTTCAACGCCTGAAGTGTTTTCTGAGATTTAAGGTTGCCCCACAAAAAAATTATTTGATGGATCGTGTGTATCTGAGCATGCTGAAAGTCAGCGCAGCACTCGCTTAGTGGTGGAAAGGGAAACCTGGGGGAAAATAAATGGCAATGGGTATTAAGTTTCCTTTTTCAATGAGTATTAAAAATGACTCTGTGAACGGTGATCAGCTGAAGCGTATTGCAGTATACCAAAGGTTTTCTTTCAGGTCACTTGCTGGATAAGCAGTTAAGTATTTTCTAAGTAATGGCATCTAACCATATGGTGTGGGTGGCTAGTTTGTTTCTGGAAATGGTTTGATTACATCCCTTTGTGGTTGGTTATGACATTTTCTAGAAGAGGGCCTGACAACCTTACATACTTGAGGCTTACTTTACAACAAATGCACTTATTTATTTAACATTTTTGTTTAGATAAAATAAATATTTACCATAGTGTCCAGGCAAATACAGTGTGAAAAAATAGAAAGCTGACTCAGTTCTGGCTTTATTATGGACTGAGAGAGAAGGGTGTAAGAATAATTTGTAAACACAATATCTAAGGCAAGAAATTAAAACTGTTTATACTTACTTGATGACGCTAGACATTTCTGGTGGTTTCTTACAATAATCATTTGTAACTTGTTAAACTTTTCTCCACTTGCTCTGGCACTTCAAATAAAAGCAATTTTCTAGTTAACATGTTTAAATGTAATCGTTTGGAGGTAGCGCTCTTTGGTTTGCAATCACTTCCTTCTCTTTTCTTATGAAGGCAACTCAATTGTCTGTATATACTGGGATATTAATCTGGTGATGGATAATAAGGTAGATTCCCCCCCCCCCCCGGACAACCACCAGTGTTTTTTTTAGGGACAGTGGTTCAGTTTGCCCTGAGCAGTTCCMGCTTCTAAATTGTAGATCTGGATTAGAGTGAATTGGCGACTGTTCAGTTTACCAACTGCAGGATTTTGGCAAATTTCTTTCCTTTGTTCTCATTTAATATTAATCAATAGCAAGATCTGGTATTGCTTGCGTCACCGTATGATTAGAAATGGATGACGACTTTCTAGCTTGGGGAGATTTTTTTTGTCTTGCTTTTTAGCAAATTGTGGCTGTGTGCATGCGAACTTCCCTGTCTTCCCTCTCTACAAGCTGTCCTTTCGAATAAATGTTGGCAACAAAGAAAAGTAGAAAACCTGAAACAAAACCCTGTAAGGATCTTGAAGAAACGCTAGGAAAAGTGGGACTCTCTTACCTGACAGCAAACAAAGTTTGTGTTTATAGCAAAAATTACCTCCCTGTAGACTTAAAGAAACCATAGGTAAATGTTTCTCTTTTGGACAGTTTTTAAATATAACATGTTAAATATAGAGAAGAGGACTTTATAGACAAAACCGGTCCTTCTCTCACCCTGTATTTTAAAAAACACACCCTGAATGTTTCTGGTCCAAAAGATAGCTTTTTAGTATGTCTGAGAGCTGCCAATACTTTTCATCGGGAGATGAATCTACTTTATTGCTTTGAAGTATATGCTCTCAATTAGTGAATAACATTAGAAGAAGTTCTTAAAGATGTTTCCTATTGCCTCTCATGTAGTCTTTCCTATTTCTGAACAGTCAGCAATTAAGCTTTCTTTTTTCCATAGCATGGCTCCCTTCTTATCTGTTTATATTAATATGAGATTCTACAGAAGTTGGAATTTCTGATTTTTTTTTTAATTAAACACACTTATTTTGGTTATAATCTGTTTTTTCTTCCCCTACTAGAATACAAAATTATGAAATTGAATGTATTTGGCCTTGTGATCTAAAGGACATGTAGATCTATCAGGAATTGTAAAGTAACGTCACAAACAGAGGTATTAACATATTCAAAATTAAAATAATACTTCTGTTTCCCACTACTAGTGGGAATAGCTGAAAATGTGCATATCACTAAATTATTCCTTCTGTAGAAATGTCTCATCTTGGTTGGTAATCAGTTCCAAAAAGAATTCCCAAAGAAAATCTGTTTTATTAAAAAATATACCCAGATATAAACTTCTTTTATTCCTAAAAGTGTTCTTTACTGTTTTTTAACCTTAATTCTATTTTGGGGGTGCTAATTTTTGTGTATGTTTCATCTCTCTCTCTGTCTGTCTCAACTTCAGCAAGTTCTTTGACTTAAAAGCTTCGAACTTGGCATGTATGTAGTCCTTACTGAGAAGTGTGTGCTTTGTCACAGCCTGATCCTGCTCAGAGCTGAGTGTTGTCTTCCTGGGATTTCATCAATGCCAGCTGAGGATGCTCTGCTCCTTGAGGGCTCTCTCACCCAGTTTTGAAAGAGGCTGTGGAGAGAAATTGTGAATGGATGGATGAGAGAGGCAATGAATGAATGAACAAATACTTTTTTTTTTTCCTTCCTGCTGCAGACACATGTGTACCACCAGGATGATAGCTTTTGATGTTTCCTCTTCACATCTTTTCAAATTGTTTTACTCTTTCCTAAAACTGAGGACGGGAGGTTTGGGGGGAAGGTGGGAGATGTCTTCTGTGTCTTGGTGTTTCCCATTGAGTTATTATGTGGCTTGTGTATTCTGAAGCTTGTTTCTCAGATCTGTGCAACTAGAAATGTGTGGGTGCATTAATCTGGACATACAAGGATCCAAAGGGACAATGTGGCCTTCATGTTTAAACTGCTCCACAGGAGGTAGTTGTTGGGCAACTTTAATCCATGCAGAAGGACTCCTCATTTTGGTCCTAAGCCTTGCCTGTTCTTCTTTGCTTTGTTAGGGGGCTTGCAGCAAACTTGGATTTATTACAAGCTGCGAGTTAAGCAAGCTAGAGCAGCTGTTTCAAGTAGTTCAATTTGCTTGTCCTTTTTAGATTTTTTTCCTAGTCCTAGTCAGAAGACTGACAYAGGTACAGCATCCCTGTTGGAAATGCTTCCTAGTTCCAGAAACAGCCTTCTCACCAGCGGGTGACACAACCGTGCGTGAGGAGGAGGCATCAGTGAGGTGTTGAGTCTTACCAAGCTGAAAAGCTGAGATCCCCCATGTTGCTGGCAGGTAACACGAGGATGAGGAGTTTCTCCTGCGGCTCTGACGTTTCCAGTCACTGCATGTGTAGCTCCTGTCGACCATCCTCTGCCTTCTGGGGCAGGGAGGTTTCCTACCCATTTTCATCTTTTCTTTCTCTTTGCCTGCTTCTAGACATATGGAGAAGAGGAAAGCCAGTCACCTCACTGAGGCACATCTGAGAGTCCATCTCAGTTATTTTTAATCGGTTTGAGATTTAGTGGCTGTTTTGTGCTGGCACATCTTTCCTCATTTCTCCTTCTCAAAAGTCATTTTTTTCAGATAAGTAACTCTGGTGCCAGACTCTGCTGTCTTCTGCAGGTGGCAGCTGAGGGATTCCTGCCTGGTTTGACCATTGTTTGTGGGATCTTGGAGAGTTACTTTGCTCGTTTCTAGGCTGTTGCATGGGCAAATTGTGAGCCGGGACAGTTGTCATCACTGCCTGTCCGCAGAGTTGCGAAGACAATCCTGTATCAGTTCACATGGCCAAGGATATCTCCTCAGCGATAAGATCCAAGAAACAGATTAGAAAAATAAATGTTGTAGTTGTTTTTTAAGGGAAAATTAGGGCTTTATCTGTTCTTCTCATTGTTTGACAGTGGGAACTTTGCAACTGCCAGGAATGCATTTGGTTTTGTGTATTTGTTTGTTTTCTGGCTCTCTAGCATGCTGTACTTAAAAATAAGGATAAATGTACCTTTATCCTATAACCAAATTTTAATGTTAAGTATCCTGCCCTCCTCCCAGAAATGGGAGTGGTCTGAGTGCAACATATAGAGATTTTAAATTTGGGGGAGGAGGAGGTAGATGACATTAATGTTAAGGCAAATAAATTTAGATATTGAACTTCTTCATGTACAGTCTTCTGTTAGACATGTGGTGTTATACCATATGCCTAATTATGCTAATAAGCATTATTGAACTGTAATTACTCTGAGAAGATTTACTAGCATTACCATTCCGGTCACTAGAAACCAAGCAATACTGAGGAGTTGTGTCATCTGGTGACTTGCTGAAACACAAATGTGTAAAATATTTAAGTAAGGCTCCAGAAAAACTATACAGGGATTCCAGACATTATTTTATATATTTATATATATATTTGTGTATGGCTTCATTTACACAAACTGATTCAACCGAGTTTTTTTTTCTTTCATTCTCACAAAAATTTAAATGCTCCTGAGGAAACTGTCATGATTGGTTTAGAGTCTATTTTTGTCATTCTATTAAATCAATAAATTAATATTATGGCGTATTGGCAAAAGAGTAAAATACAGTAGTGACTTTCTGCTCTTTCTGCGCAGAGTATGAAGTGTGAAAATGCAAAGCTGTGGAACTGAAAGAAATCCTGTGCATGCTGGGTTGTCATGTTAATTAAATAAACAGCCAGAACAGTGACCCTGTGTATGAAATGTGTTTTGAGAAGCTTGTTGGGGGGTGGAGGGGAAAAACAGTGACACAAGATGTTTTGGACTTTAACTGCAACATTTGCATGAATTTGTCCTGATCTGCTGTTACTGTGCTTGCGTTCCAAATCTTTTTTGCAAGGGACTGAGATATAGCTGTATTTTGGAAGTTGAAGGATTATCACTTGGGCTTTTTTCTTTAAAAACAGAACAACAAATTCCACCTTCGACCTGGAAAGGTTGCTGAGTTCTGATGCCTGCAGACCGCAAGGCTTGAAATGGGCTTAAGTTGACTGCGTCCTAGGTGGTTAAGGAATAATAAGAATGCTGCTGAAGTTAAAACTTTGAGCTAGTTGCTAAGAATTAGTTTGCTAATCTAATTGGAGATACGCAGCATGTATCATACCACTTGATGGGTAAGGAAATGAATGTTAAGATTCAGATAACAAAGTGGAAGTTGGGTTTTTCTTTGTGTGCTTTTTTTTCCCTCTGTTTGGATTTGAAAAAGTTTATCAATAGATTACTAATCCCTTTCCTCAAAGTCAGTTCTGTGCTAGTCAGAGTGTCATTCAGAAATACATGCCTCTAGTTTGGACTGTGTAGTTTGGGGGGTTCTTGTTTCTTGTTTGTTTTGTTTTTTAAGCTGTGTTCCAAGTACAGTGGTAGATACTCTGGATCAGAGTAATGATTTGAGAAATAGAAAGAAAAAAAAAAAAGGGGGGGTGTAGCTGTCCAAGCTTACATTTACTTTCGGGGAATATCGATGTTTCCCTTGCTGAGCTGTCTTTGGATATTTAAACAGGATTGTAAGAGGAAGAATCGTTACATCCCTTAATCAAGCTTTTTTTTTTTCCTTTTCTTTTTTTATGAACCTTACAGCTTGAGTTTATCTTCTTCTTTCTCCGTGTAGGTGGATATGATTGTTACAAGCCTCAGTTAAATAACGTTGTGCATCTCTACCCCTCCCCTGCAAGCGCTTGCTGAAGTAGAAGTAGCCCCGCTGGAACCGCTCCCGGGTGCAGTCACTGGTGCACGTGCTTACAGGGCTGGACCCCTAGAGGGCATAAGAGACCCTGTTCTACATTTGCACTCGCCTTTTAAACAAGTATGCCGAACAAGTTAAAAACATAATAAACAAAATCTGTCCGTGGTACTTAACTGAGTTTTCTTTTTTTTCTTTTTTATTATTATTTTTTTTTTACATTTTCCTAAATATCCACTGTGATTATAGTCACGTTTTTGCTTTTTGTGACCTTTTACTTCTGATTGTCAATGGTGAAGTTCCATGTGTGGTTGAAGACCATCAACTCAAACATTTTGCCATTAGCTAAACACCTGCACAAGCTTCAAAAGGTAGGGGGCAAAACAATAAAGCTGCCGTAAAATAAAATCATACTTCTCTAGTCGGGTAGAGTTCTTTGGATGTGCTAACAAAATAACAACTGGAAGAAGAGTGGTAGTGGTTTTTGGCCTTTGAAGGGCCGTTAGAAGCCACGAGGGTAATCAGGAGTTATGGTAAGAGGAAGAAATTGCCCCCAGATCTGTCAAGAATCCAGAAAAACAGACTAAACAACCCTTGCTGAGTGTATTGTGGCACCTTGGGGTTCCCTATTCACACATGTCATTGTTTATAAACAAAATGTGAGACACAACATCAAGTGTGAAATAGCAGAACGTGCTGATGACACAGAATTGTTTGTTAGGGCGTTCGTTACCGCTGGGTGCAGGAGGCAGCTGGCTGGTTTCTTAATAGCCCCACAAATGTGGCTGAACAGAAGGTAAAATATACAGTGGAGGGAAGATATTGTTTGTAAGAGCTGGGTTGGTGAAATTGCATCATTAATTTTTGAACCTGTCAGGGAAAACACTTTGTGTCAGTTTGACCAACGCAGCTGGCAGTGAGGGTCACCAAAAATGTGTGYGTGAAGTATTATGGTGAGATTAAATGAGCTAAATCCTGGTTTGGAGTGCTGTATTGAGTTTTGGTTAGCCAAAATGAATGGTTGGGGTCCACAGAGAAATGATGACACGATCAGAGGTTTGGGCTAAGAAGAGACTGGAAAGATGAGGAAGAATAGATCTGGCTGAGGAGTGCGGAATGGTGTCTTCCTGACATTGGAAGAATAAAAGGGAATTTGGAAAAGAAATCTTTAATTTTAAACTGCTAGAAAGACATCCAAGTGTGTATGTGTGATGGAAATGCACACTGATTATGGAGTATATCGCCACAGGGTATGAATGAAGTTATTTCTAAAAACATTAGCCATTTGTGTTTGTTATTTATTAAAGTCTATAGGTTTCTTATGCCAAGCAGGCTGAGAATTGGAAAACCTGACTTTATTTTTTAATCTGATACTAGTTAGGAAGAAAATTCCCCATTTGACAGTTGCTCTGTTAGGGTACGCTTCAGCATACTTACTGTTTTCCCTGAAGCTTTGGGTATGAGCTGCTGAGCAGGCCCTACTGCTGCAGGCCAGCACTGCAGTTCACTGGGACTTTGATCGAATTTTTACCACAGTTAAGTATTGAAAAGCGTTAAGGAAAAGATCTTTATGAGCATCAATATAGCTAAAGGTGATTTCTCTTGCTCTCTCTCAACTTCTCAGCCTCTACAAGGCGGAAAAAATATGAAACTTCCATGTATCAGAAGTAGCTCTGGCTATAGCTGCGGCTTCCTTGGCTAATGCCCCAAACCCCTCAGTGAAATGTTCCAGATTAAAGTGACTCACTTGAGTATGAATTTTAAAACAAAGTAGAATTGTACTGTGCATCATTAAAATTCTTTACAGGATTTTTGTGTGTCTAACTCTAAGAGCAATGCCTTTCAGGCAGGCAGAGGATGCCTGCTGATGGCTGCTGAACTCCTGAGACAGATCCCGGTGATAATTTAAAAAGCAATCTCTCCTCTTAGAGTGGTTGGTCCTGTTAGAAATGTATCTCAGCTTCATTAAGAGCTGTGTGAAGTAAGAGTAGGATGATGTCTGTTGGTAAGCTGTATCGCTTGCTGTGTTTTGAGGATCAAATCACTGGTGACTTGGATTTTTTTTTTTTTTTAAGAAGCTGCTTCGTCTTTTAGAAGGAGACTCTGTGTTTTCTTTGTGTAAATGGTACTATTTTAGGGGAGTGTTATTATTCAACTTAAAAACTGAATGTCACTTTTTCTAAGCAGTGTCCTTCTAAACTGATTTTTGGCTTTGTCTGTACCTGTGTTTGTGAAATGAGTTCCAGAAAGGCAAAGGAAAGATTTGAGAGTCTGAATGCCAAAGGGTTAACTGGTTTTTAAATTATTGCCCTCCAGAGTTGCAGCAAGTTGATGATACGTTGCTAGTATCTATGTATACTGGAGTTACAGTCATGGTACCAGCAATAACCAAAGTTGTTCCCCATCCTGAGGTACAGGTACTTACACTCATCTCTTGTACTTACTTTTGTTATATAGTTTTAAGTAGTCCAACCTATGTTGATATTTAATGTCATGGAGCATAGGCAAAATGTTAATATGTTTTGCTACCTGTGTTACATACAAATGTTGATCCTTGAGACAAATCTATACCCCAAATTTACCTTAAACTGTGAATGAAGCAACCAGGAACACCAGAGTGACAGGCTCTTTGCCTTGTGGTGACAGTGACATTGCTTGAGTGGTTGTCTGCAGAGGGACCTTCAGCAACATTGGGTCACATGTCCGACCAGCAATGAGGGGAGGCACTTGGAAAGGGTGATTTAGGGGTTGAAAAGCGACGTCTGAGCGTTGTATGTGAGCAGCAATCTAGACTTGCTCGCCCAAGCTTTCAGTTGCCTGCAGAATAAAACTTGTGAAACCTAAAGGTTTGTACTCATCTATTAAATCTCAAYTGCAATGGCAGCTGTAGAAAGGTGCAGAGCTCTGTCTGTAAGTGTAGATCAAAAAGGGTTGCACAGTCCTGTTGTGTGTGTTACTCCCCCTCCCATTATTGCAGAGACTGCTTTTCATATGAGTTTGGGGTTTTTCTTTTCTTTCTTTTTGTTGCTGTAATGTGTTAGAGCTCACCAGTTAGCAGGTCTAACTTGGTTTCCCTTGGACAGTAGACTCAGCTGCTTCCCCCTATGCCTCTGTCCCAAATGCAGGCAGTGCTATTCCTGTATTTTTGATACCCAAGTCCTTGCCCTGACGCTCACCTGGCGAATGGCAAAAAACTTCAGTTGTTGAGGTTATAAGATGCCCTTTTCTTCAGTTTTACTGGTGATTTTAACCACAGGTTGTTACTGAAAAGGTCTGATTGCTATATTTGCATTAATAAGGAAGTTAAGTGTGTTTGAGTGCATTTGAAATTGCAAGATGACCTGTAAGATGTTTTAAATGTGTCTTGAGTTTTCATCCGAGTCTGCAAGTGGGATTGCTACGTGAATACTTGTGCTGAGATGTTGTTGTGCATCTTATTCTTGTGAGGCAATGAATATCTTTAAATTTTCATGGAGGCCGTTCAGTAATATTTTAAAATTTAGATTATGCAAGCCAATGTTTGTTAAAAATGCTATTTTCTTATTTTCTTTTTGTAGTGGTTACTGATAATCTCCTCCCTGCCTCCGCTGACTTAAATGGGAATTGAGACTGCCCAATACCTCCCAGGATAACAGGCTGATCTTTCCAGTTGCATCATCAGTGCGGGAGAAGGGTGTGTTCCCATGCACAAATCTGCAGATAGCTTGTTTGAGCAGCTAACAGAGCTCCCTTATTTCAACAACAGTAACTCAGAATTAATGTTGGCTGCTTTGCTTGTGTAGTTACCTGAGACCTTGTATCATATCTGTGTGTGTGCGTGTGTGTGTGTGTATTCAAATTAGAAACTTGGAGATCATGGGTTTTTTTGTGTTTTTGGTTTTTTTCCTGATGTCTCCCAGCAGCAATTGGAAAGGTAGCTTAGAGGGATGGGATTCTTAGTTCAATGCTGAGAGCACAGTCTGTTCTCTGGGTTATGCACGACTCCAGAGAGTTAATATTATTTTCTGAAGTTTCCATAGGCAGGCCTCTTGTTTGTTATATCAGCCCCTGTAACCATTGCTTGACTTTTGATTTGTGGTATTTTTACTTTTTTTTTTTGACTTGCAAATGTGTGTCAAATTTTGCTGAAATTTTTCTCTTTTGTTTATAACATATTCGAGTAATGATTTTGGTCAACAAATATATGCTTATGTTTTCAAAGTGCACCCATTTCAGTATGAAAACTATAACTCAGTGCTACAAATCTGTTCTGGAGATGCAAAGGTTTATAGATGCTTTGCACAGTATCTCGGGTACCTAGACGACTTGCCACTAATTTTAGGTACTCTGTGGAGCTCGGAGCTGGCTGGACATGAGGAGCTGATCAGTTCCCCCTCCAGCTTGAACCAGTGTTGTTCTCGTGGGCATAAAATGCAAACAATACCAGTGTGAGTCAGGAGAGCTATGGGGGCTTTTTCGACATGGAGTTTTGCATAGTTAGGAGTGTGATGAAACCAGTTGAAATAGATAGATGACTAAAATTTTTACAGGCATAAATGATATTGATGGCTGATTACTGGCTTCAGCCACTAAAACTTAATGTCATATAAATACATTATTGCTGTGATGTACCTGTTCTCAAGGAAGCTGCAGGCTTGTTAGTATTTGTTAAGACACTTCTGAAAATCAGTTGCAGAAATGCTTCCTGGGTAGATTTTGTTGTCTCAAATTCACTGCATTTCTGTTGGTTTTAAGTTCTGTGTGAGGTGAAATATTGCAACAAAATTCATATGCTACTTTTTTTTAAGACAAGCTTAATTTATAGGCAAGCACAATTCTTAAATGTGGTCTTAATTGTCTACTGATTATATGAAACTGCAAATGAATAAACATTTCCTATTAAAGGATTTAATGCTATACATTCCTTGTGTTTGTGAGGAACTGAACTGTGAGGAGCACTCAACCAGGGATCTGGAAATTAAAAGGGTTGGGGAAGGGGAAGTGAACTCTACCCTTTCCAGTGAAAGATTTTTGCTCAGAATTGCTGGGAATTTTAATTTCTTCTGACCTGTGAAGAAGCAAACAGGTTAGTACTGCTTATAAGCAGGCTGGTACAGAAATAGGTGCATATAATTTGATAACTCTTCCATCAGGTAGCGCTGGCTGTGTACAAGCAAAGAAATTGTTTAGTGGCAAACAGAAGTATTGTCTGTGCCACACTGATATTGAAAACTGACTTCTGTGGTGTAGAATACAAAATATTAATTCCTATTAAACTTGCTGTGTTCTGTCAAGCAGTGTAATACTGTGGTGTGTTGTAACAATGCAACAGTTCGATGGATTGGGGTGCCAGCACCTAAAATGTAAAGTCCTAAAATGTATGATGTTTTTATTCTGGGTTGATGGATGGTATATACTTGTAAATAGTGATGACTGCAAGGCATAGATTCAACATTTTTTTATTTCTGTATTTTAGCTGTTGGGCTCTTTGGAGCTAGAATTTTCTCTTGCTTTTCTATTATATATGGACAACGGAGATAATCTGGTACTTTAAGATTTCCTGAGTTGGGGCTATGATCTGACACTGGTGCAGACTTTTGTGGAAACCCAGAATTTTAAATTCTGTCTTTGTGTCTGGAAATGCTGTCTTTTTTAAATCTTCAGATTTTATTATTCTTTTGGGAACTGCAATAAATCTGTGATCAAAAGTGATAAAATTCTTAGCCGTGAATTAGTGCAGCTCCTTAATGGAAGGGAATGTGTGACTTGGAAAATATGTGCTTATTTCATGTTCTGTTTTTATCTATATATTGTCTGTTCTCAACTGAGTATGGGGGCATGATCAAGAAAAAAAAAAGATCTTTGAACTGAATTCAGTGTATTAAAAAAATTACTTAATGTACTTATAAAAACAGCCCAAATCTTTAGCTAGTGGGAACTGTGACAAGACAACTTCCTTTATATTCATTCAATTTACTTCTGAAAACTTGGCCTAAACACTCCTGAGTCTTTTATTTGGTTAAGATTTTTAGAACCGAGATAAAAGTAATGATCAGCCTATCTTAATCATTCATAATAGCAGGTTGAAGAGATGAGAAATTTAGTCAGAAACTTGATAGCCCAGGCTGTTGCTTTCCATTTTTCCTGTGATCATTTAACTTAATGGATTGCTATCTAAAACAGTAAATCAGTGTTCTTAAACATAATTATATCATATGCTGTATTTTGAATTCCTCAATGTACAAGCTCAGACGTTTTTAATGAAATTTTATATATGTAACCTCATAGGTGAGTGTGCATATGGGGGTTCAAGTGTTTATTTAATAAAAAGCAAACTTAAGAGAAATGTCATCATATTGATATCTGCATGCTTTGAATTAACAGCTTACTTGGTGCTACTCTTCTAAGACTGCAATGAATGGCTAAATGTTCCTTTTTGACCTAGAAATAATTGCATTATGAGTTGATTCTCTGGTCAACTCCTTATTCCCCATCATTTAGCCCAGGAAATTTGAAACCCCCTTCCTCTCTTGTTAAAGTTGGGCTAAAAAAGTTAAGGATGGTCTTTGTACATTTGATTCTGCCTCCATGTGCAAGAAAGGTGGGTTAGATTTGTTTCACCCTCTCTCTCAATGACACCCAAGAAACACTTCCATTTGGCCTGGTAATATCAACTTTTTTCTTCAATTTGTCTCCTAAGTATTTGATCAAAGTGCTCCAAGGGTATTTTTTTGCCCCAGACCCTGTACAGAGAGAGCACTGGGGAAAAAGCACTAGAGAACTGGCTGAGATGAGTATGTCAAGCGTGGAGTCTTGCTGCAGAAAAAAATTAACAGAAAGGGAAGACAGTCATAGAGGAAAACAACCAGTGACAGAGGCAAAACTCCCATCTTTCACAGGAGCCTGTCAGAAATCTTGATTTCATTCACAGTTAGCATGCTTCGTTCAGCTCGTGTTCCTGCCAAGCCATTTCACGATACCTCTCTAACTCTTTCATTCTGATTTTCATTTCATTCTGTTCATATCCTTTTTACCTTCCTTCCCTTCAACCAGATTCCAGAGCATCTGTTCTTTGGGGGTTTTTTGTAGTCTTTTTTTGGAGAGAGGAGGTGGGTTTTTTGTCTGTTTTTTGAGTCAGAGAGAGATCCGTCCATGCTGAGTCTGAATCTAAGGAAACGCTAAGTCAGACTCTAAGGGACAAGAGAGTTACCTGGCTCCAAGTTCAAAAGCTTGAATGCAACAAGTGCTTGATGCCTTGGAGGAAATTTCCATACATGAGTGACAGACATGCTCTGTCTGCAATATGTGATGCAAGGGCTTGTAAGAAAACAGAGAACACCACCATCAAAGAATGGAAATTTCAGATAAGCACAGGTAGAATCTCAAATTAGGATGTGAAATCTGTCTTAAGAATGTATATTGATTGGAGAAGAGATTTGTTTGTTTTCATTTGTTAACACCAAATCAAAAAAAATGCATGTTGTTGACTACCATCCTTATTTCACCTCTCCCCCACTTCCTGGAGTCTTTTCATTTTCGCAGCATGCATTTTAATCCTCCGCTTTCAATGTGTGATAGTGGCCTTTCCCCTTCCTCAGCTGGCTGCTCTGTGGGACACCTGGCGTGATAGTGTGGCTCTTGTGGCATCATAATCATTGCTGTTGGCAGCTCTTCCTAATGAAGGGCTGTGAAGTCTGACAGTGGTGAGGATGACTAAGTAGAGACAGATTTATGTGGAAATTTTATTAATACCCATAAAAGAGAGAATGAAGGCATACGAAATTTGGCTCCAAATAAACAACCAAAAAATGCTCTGTTCTTAGAAGCATTTGGCACAGCTCCATCATGCCTTTTGTGGGAACTGGCTCTTTTGTCTGGCCTAGTCTTTTTTTTTCTTTCTTTCTTTTTTAAAGATTACTAAAGACTTCCACTTTTTCCAAACTTTCTCACAATGGAATAAAACTAATCTTCATTTTGGTAATGCCCAAATCAGATAATTATTTCAAACACAGTATGAAACAGATGTCTTGCGTTGCTTCTCAGCGAAGATTTAACGGTAGCCTTGCTGTGAGATCTTTCACTGCCACCAAATGTCCCTAAATGTTATATGGTGCTCATCATCAAAGCCATTTACAAGGAAGGGGAAATATTTTTCAACTGTAGTGGCAGCTGGAAAGAAATTATTATATCAGAAATGGGGAAGATGTAATTCAGGTTTTTGGTATTTGGATCTAAAACTGCCAGGACTTTGTAAGAGTTGAGAGCAGAGTCTGAGCTTCATAGCAGAGGTCCATCTGTGCATAACTTTTTTTTATGACTCTAAATCTTATGGTAGGTGATTCTGGTTTAGTCACTTTTTGATGCAACTTTGTGGAAACAGAAAGTTAGCAATTAATTGAGCGTTAGTGTGTTTGTTTTGTTCTCTGTGTGTATATATGTATATATGTGTGTATACATATATATATATATATATATATATATATATATATATATATAAAATATTTTACCCTGTCCGTGGGTCTGATGATGTAACTGGATCCCTTTGTATTGATGCCAGTGCTCCCAAGAGCAGTGCCCTGCTTAGCACTCCCAGCACACTTATTTCACATTTCCTATTGGCAGCAAGAGTGCCTCTATCATACTGCTGGAAGGAGAACCTCCTTCAGTCTTGGTTCAGTTCAACACAGGAGGTAGTGAACATAGCAATACAAGTGCAACAAGAGGAGAGCAAGCTCGGCGCCCGTCAGGAAAGACTTGCCAGCAATCAGATGAAAGGTTCCTCTAGCAGTTTTGATATTGGCCTGGGGAGAGGTGCCAGTGACACCCGGTGCATGCTAAGAGACGTGCTTATCTCTGCAACTGCAGTTCTGTGCTGCAGTAAGGTTTCTGCATATTTGTTTTTGCTAAAACATGTAGTATATGCAGGCAAAAATCTTTTATAAATGAAATACCTGCATGTGTTCTTTGCATGTGGGTAGGGCTTTTTGTTGTGGAAATGGTTTCTAATATTCTGAGCTCTGCTTCTTCCCTGTTCCTGTTGAATGCATAACTGAAACAACTCCTATTTTCCTTTAATTTGTTACTATAATAATCTAGGCATCTAGTTAGGCAAGACATTGTATTTTAGATCTTTAACCAATCCATGTACCAGTGAACATCTTATACATATGTGGAAAAAGTACTATTTTTCCAGTGAGTAGGAGATGCCAAGTTCACTCCTGATGTGAGCACATACTGATTTGAAATAGGAAGCAATAAAGTGGATTTTAGGCCTGGCTTATGAGCAGGATCTAATTCTTTATTCATTTACTTCTAGTTCTTGAATGTGTGTAGTTTTCAGTCCTGCTGTCAGCACTAGCACAGGGATGCTTTGAAATTGCAGCCTTTTCAGAAGAACAGAACAATAACAAAAACAAGATGAAAATAGGAAAGAATCTTTATCTGGGTGAGGAAATCATTGGCATCGTTTAATGTTTGCTGGGGTTAAAACTTTCACTGTGAACAGCTGCTTATGGACCTGAAGAAGCAATTCCCACAGGGTGATCTTTGACCCCTTTCCCTAACAGGATGAGGTGTTCTGCGTTGTGCGGTTCAAGGTGGGAGTGAAGCTCTGCAAATGGCTTGTTGGCCAGGAAGTGGAGTTACCTCAGATTTGAAGTTCCAGGGCTGCACTCCTGTGATGCTCTTCAAATCTTGCTGTGCTCTTCAAATCCCTAAGATGGCATAGGTCTTTTATTAACTCCTGCTAAGATTTCAGGACTGCTGTCACCATCCATCCTCTACTGCTGTTCTTGCATTTGTGTGTCATTTTGGAGAGCAGGAGCGCTGCAAGAAAACCCATTTCCTCAGGCCAGTAGGTTTTATTAAATTGCTTTGCCAGATGCTTCCAAACAGAGCTGCAAGTATTAAAATGTGTTATCCCTTTGATGTTTGAATATCAAATGGCAAATTGGTGGCCTCTCTACTAATATTACTTGGCATCTGTATTGTTTTCCTTTCCTTTTGAACACCCTACAGACTTCTGGCCTCACATTATGAGATGCCTCGTGCGTTCAACTTCTGTTGAAATCAGTGGGCAATAAGGGCATTCGGCACCTCACAAGACTGAATATGTTGACAGATTAATCCTGTGTTAACTTCCATATTAAAAGTTGCTGTTGCTGAAAAGCTTTAGAAACTGGCATTAGCTCTTGCTGACCTAGGGACATGGGTAGAAGGTGGGTATTAAGATGCTGGCTCTGTTTTAACAGTGAGCTTCTTTGAGCTGCTGTCTTCCAAGTAAAAGGCTTCCAGTGCATCTCTGTAAAGTTACTGGGAAGCTAAGGGTGAGGAAAAGCCTGAGAGCTCTTCCTGCTCAGTTGACTAAATTGTTTGCTTTATGTGAGGCAATCACAGTACTCAATTGAATGAAGTGAAGAACTAGTTTCATATATTTCCTCAGTCTCATCTAACCTTCCGTCCTTCAGCTATATGATTTATCTGAGCCTGGCTAGGTTCAGCTAGTCCAAAATGATGTGCAGAGGTGTTTTGATAAAAATTGGACTGGAAGGAAACATGGTGCTTAATCTCCCATTGTTTGCTTTGGAGGTGAAGTGCCTTGCATCTGGTCTGTGCTGGACGAGGACTGGAAGTCCAGAGTTTCCTCTGAATTCTTCTCGCGCTTCGCAGCTCCTCCCTTCTCTGTGTGTACACACAACAACCTTTGAGAAGGCTAGAGAGGTTGGAAATGGCTATGAACAAAAACTGTAACTTTTCTGGTATATCGGAAGATACTATTAAAGAACGGTGTTCTCAGTGTCTGCTCGTAGCTGATTTCTTTTCATCCCACTTATTTTGTAGCAAAGGAGAATTGTTTGGGATATTAGGAAAGCCTTTCTAGCTATAACAGTAGCAAAGCACTACCACAAGCAATCTAGGAAGATTTCATGTGTGTATCACAGAATCACAGAATCGCTGAGGTTGGAAGGGACCTCTGGAGATCATCTAGTCCAACCCCCCTGCTCAAGCAGGGTCACCTACAGCACATTGCACAGGATTGCATCCAGGCGGCTTTTGAATATCTCCAGAGAAGGAGACTCCACAACCTCTCGGGGCAACCTGTTCCAGTGCTCTGTCACCCTCACAGTGAAAAAGTTTTTCCTCATGTTCAGATGGAATTGTCTGTGTTTCAGTTTGTGCCCGTTGCCTCGCGTCCTGTCACTGGGCACCACTGAAAAGAGTCTGGCCCCATCCTCTCGACACCCTCCCTTCAGATACTTGTACACATTGATAAGATCTCCTCTCAGCCTTCTCTTCTCCAAGCTAAACAGGCCCAGCTCTCTCAGCCTTTCCCCATAAGAGAGATGCTCCAGTCCCCTAATCATCTTTGTAGCCCTTCGCTGGACTTGCTCCAGTAGTGCCACATCCCTCTTGTACTGGGGAGCCCAGAACTGGACGCAGTACTCCAGATGTGGCCTCAGCAGGGCTGAGTAGAGGGGGAGAATCACCTCCCTCGACCTGCTGGTATGTATGAGAGGCTCCTTTAAAATAACCTTTTAGATGTTCTTCCAAGCTGGTCTAGATCCCTGCTTTTTCTTAGGCAAGCGTAGCTGCTGCTGCCAGCATTCCCACCTCCTGCATACATCTGATTGGACCTGCACTTTGCCGGCTGTCTCTCCAGCTGCTGGTGCTGTGTATCCGTACAGTGCCACCTCCTTTCACTGTTGCTGGTGTGGAGACCAGCTAATATGCCCAGTTTGTTCCATTCAGTGCCTAATTTGTACTGTTAGTGCTATTATGCATTTGTGAGCTTGCAGTCTAGATCCCTGCCCCTTATCACTGAAGAACAGATCAGGTTTCTTGAGCTGCTTCTGCTGTTCTCCTCTGATTCTGGAGTGCTACACTGCTTGGTTTACATTATCAAGTTGATTGGTAATTTCCCCCCCCCCCTTCCCTCTTTTAATAGGTTTGAGTCTCAGGTAGTCTCCTAATTGCTTTTCCTTTTGACCGAGTTACAAGTTGATTTATCAAGTCTACTTGCTAGCTTTGTGATTTTTAAGGCTGCCAAAGAGTGTTATATGGTGTAAGTAAGATGAAGTGGCCAGGAGTTAGTATTTGTGTGTAGGGTGGTTTCTTAGCAGCCAGATAAAAGACAGTCCTTTGAAGGACATGATCTGGCCCTTTGGTGCTGTGTCTTTCAATCCTTGTTCACGTGAGTTAGCAGTGTCAGAGTTCGGAGAAAGCTCTCACATGAGGAAGGGCCCCGGGATGTGTTCATATAAAGTACAGCATGTTCTGTGCATTACACCCCTCCACCCAACCCAGCAGTTCTTGTTTGGTTGGTTTTTTAAATGTACTTTTCAGTTGTTGGTGATTTTTTTTTTCTCTCTTTTTTTGAAGTCACTTCAGTCTGAACTAACTGGATGGTTCTTAAATGGCTGTTAAAATCTCAGCATGCCAACTGTAAAATTGCCTAATCAACTCCAGGAGATAATCTTTCCCTGAGGAGACTTTTGAATGCTTTGACTGTCATTAGGAATAGGCTAGATGCCTTCAGGTAACTTTCTGGGAAGTGTGTCTTGTTTTCAAAGCTGTATCTATCTGCTTTGTTAAGAACTGAGTAACTGGTTAGCATGACCTGTAATAAAAGTCCTCTTTTAAAATTGTGTTAAATCCTATTAAAGAAAACGAACAACTCTCTAGCTAATGCAGCTGCTTAGCATAGAAATAGAGCAGTCATTGTGACTGTGCAAAGTTTTAAGAAAAATCTCAAATCAGAAAGAGTTTCCCAGCTTGATCAGTTGATTAAACTCAGTGGGTTTATGCCAGTGTAGTCCAGCATTAATGGACTCAGCTTCTCTTCTGAGTTTGGAAAGCATTTTGAGTTTGGGCTGAGAACTAGCTCAGGGCTGTATTTTTAGGTGAGGAGGTGACACCTTGCGAAATATAAGCTGTAACAAGAATTAAG
This sequence comes from Apteryx rowi, assembly GCF_003343035.1. NCBI lineage: Eukaryota > Metazoa > Chordata > Aves > Apterygiformes > Apterygidae > Apteryx > Apteryx rowi. The sequence goes on from NW_020448863.1 coordinate 1,578,676, forward strand.
TTTTTCATAATTTTTCTATAAATCAAATGAAGAAAGTATGGTGGGTTTTTAGTTTATTAAACTTTAAGTATAAACCACTACCTTTCTATACTGGACCCCAAAATTCAGTAGTGGAAATACTGGAGAATGTCATTTGGAGAGTTATGCTGACCGCATTGGTGGCTTAAAGCACCTGGTTAAAGCTACTTGCAGACAGCTTTTGAGTCTGCAAAATTGAGAAGCTCTGCTCCCTCGTCTCTCCCACCTTCCTCCTCGTGGGCTGGGGAAGAGGAAGAAAAAACCCAGACCGTTAGTATTTCGCTGGCTTATGATGATTCTCTTGTTCTGACACTTTCACTTGTGGCTGACAGTGGTTGCAGAACTATTAATTGAATTCCCTCCTTGGCACCTCTGGTTCCCCTCTACAGAAGGGGCTCTGCTCTGTGCTGTCCAGGGTGTCCCAGGGACCCTGGGCTCACAACGGAGAGAGCAGGGTCGTGCCGGGGCTCAGCAATGCAAGTGCAAATGATGCACTTCAGGGCCAGGACTATGTTACGTATGGGATCTAATTACAAAATGAAAGTGTTTATATATAGAAAAAATAAGTTTTTTTTTTTTTAATTGATGTGTGGGTGCATGCAGATCTATTAATAGATGAAAATAAGGAGAGGGGAGAGAGGAAATAAAGCACCACAGCTGTGATTTATCAAGATTGACATGAAAAAAAATATTATTCTAGTAATCAGAGGAAATTCTTTGTAAAGCTTGTACAAGAAAGGTATTTTAACCCACCTCAACGATTTCCTGCCCAACTATATCCAAAGAAAATCAGACAGACGTTTTCCCCCTCCCTCTGAAAAGGGTCATTTTTAAATTGCCATTTTTCCCCTCCCCCATTTGAGTTGACATTGTTTTGGGGGGGGGATTAGTTGTTTTTCTTTTCTCTAGTGAAATGCTTCTGAACTGATTTTTGACCTGGTGTATAAAACTGTGTCTAGAAAAGTTCAGCTGGGGGGGAAGGGGGAGGGAGGATTTGTTTCGGCATTTAACTGTAAAATGTAATAAAGCTGAAGGAAAGAGACACATGCCGTTTTGGGCTTTTGTATGTCTGGATGGCAGGATGTGTAGTTGCTTTTTCAGTAGGTTCTGCCAGCCTTTTTCCGATATTGCCTCCACTTAAGAACAGAAGACTGTGCAAACTTGGTCTGTTTGTCTGGTATGCTCCATTTAGTGGTGGAGGAGATGGTGCCTGTTAGAGTCTGTTTTGTTAAGTTGCTTCTGATTTTGACTCTGTCGCAGCTGTTCGGATAGAGCCCTGATTTTTGTGCAGTTGATTAAAGGAGGGGGAAGGAGTAACTTTCCTCTACCCTTTATAATCACAGCTGTTTTAAACTCTTAAACCTCTCAACTCATAACACTGGTATGAGGAAAAAAATATCTGGTACCATACATAGCCAGAGAAATGGAAATAAGTGACTTGACCAAAATCACCCAAAAGATGTGTGGTAGAACAAGGGATTGAATCTAGCTCTTAAAATATTCCTGATTCATCTTGTCTTCTGCTAATTAAAAGAGACACTTCACTTAGGACCCTGCTGGTCCTTAACTCTCCCTTGCATTCAATTATTTTTATCTTTGCTATTAGAAAGGATTTTTCTAACTCTCATTAATGACATTCCTGCTTCAATTGTCTGGCAAAAATAAGAAGTATGGAAAAGCCCCCAAAGGCCTTTATAGGTGAAAAAGTAAAACAAAACTGACCAAACAAAAAAACTACCCTGGAAAATACTGCAGAAGGGGATGCTCTAGTTTCTGCTGCTTCCTAGAGAAATTTCCCATTTCTTTCCCAGAGTCTTCAAGAAGACTTTGAAATGCCTGGTCCTAATAAGCCTTCTCTCTTAGTATTTATAGCAAGCCACAAACACACCATTTATCTGCAGGGAATAATATTAATAATTTGAAGAGTGACTGGAAATAAAAACAAATCTGGTTAATATCATCTGTGGCCTGAGGAATAACTTGTGTTTGAGGGAGAGACTTGATTAAAAAATTCTTCCCCTTGAAAAACTGTTCAAATGCTGTTTCTGAATGAAACTGTAGATAATGAGGTGATTGATATACAAGACAGAATAATGTTTGCAGGAAGCATAACCTTGARTTCCTTTCTAGCCTAGAATGAGTATGTGCATTTTAAGAGAATGATAGATTTGGACTAATCAAATGACTGTACTTCAGATCAGGGCTTTTTGTATTTTTTTTTCTCCTTTCATCATCTTAACATTTGATACTGAGATTGATGTTTTCAAAAGTCAATTTATCTTGTAAATACATTGTAGAAGACAGTTATGGGGAGGGGGGAAATAGGGACAACTCTTGTCGCAGTGTTGAAACACAGCTTTGGATTCAGTATGTAAAGGAGTAAGGGATCTTTGAGGGAGTCTGTGGATAGGGGACATTTTCTGCTGCTTCACAGGTAATCTGATCTCACTGGGAGTCCAAGACATTTCTTTGGGCTCTTCCCTGGTAATGAAACCTATGCTGCAAGGGAGTGTGGGAGTATTGCGACCCTAACTCTTTTCCTCCTGGATATGGCACACCCTGTTTATAGCAACACAGCACTTTGCGTAGTTGTTGAGCCATGGGTTTTGCTATGTGGGCAAAGTCGTAGTGAAAATACTGTGAAAGAGGTCTTTTTGGAGCATGTTGTTTACTGAGGTTCTGTGGAAGGAAGATGAGCAGAGAAGAGAACTCAGTTATTTGCCTGTGTAGGAGTGAGATTCAGTGTGAAGGGAAAGCGAATTATTCTTGATGTGGGAACAGGTCAGGAAATTGCAGTCAGAGATGGAATAGCTTCTGGCAAACGCGTCGTAGGGTGCTTTTATCCAGCATCCTGCACGGTCTCGGGGTTGAGCTTTAGTTTGGGACTCAGATTTGGTAACAGCTCTTGTCTCTTCCTCGCTTGCTTTGGGCAGTTTATGTTAACAAATCTGTGCCTTACATTATAAATGGAATTAAAGTGTCATTTTTTGCCGTCCTTTGCTTTGTCAATTTAGATCTAAAATCTACTCTGGTTTAAGAGACTCTTTGTTGGGGGATGGGTATGCATGAAATGATGGTTACCATGGGGGTCTCTGGTCTCACAGGCAGTTTGTAACTCAATCAAACCAAAAAGTACTGATGCTTCTAAAAGAAGTCAAGAAACTTCAGCCAAATGAGGTTTTCTCTGAATGACATTGGTAACCCCTGCCTGTTACTTTCTGTGCTGTAACTGGAGGAGCTGCAGTTAAGGCACAGAAGAGTGTTTTATTGAGTAAGGGACTAGTATGTCCTAGAGTTAAGTGGCTTTTTGTTAGTCCACTGTTTATACAGATAGACAAAAAGAATTATTACCTGCCTTTATAGGCTGCCATCAGTGCTAGAAAAATGTAATCCTGTTACTTCAGTATGGAGAAGGCAGTTCTTCAAGAAACCAGCTACAGGGTTGCGGGGATTTTGGGATGTATTTTTACAGGAAGATCGAAAGAAGTCGTCTTCTTCTGTAATGTCAAGCACTGTTGCAAAGAACAGCCAGAATCCTGGTTCCTCACTGCTCTTGCACTCAAATATTAGTAAACTTAAGAAAATGCAAATTCTGCTGTACAGTGTCAGTGGGGTGAAGCCAACATCTGTCAGCACCCCGAGGGTATCGGCAGCAGAGGCTGGCATGCATACCTAGTGCATCTTCAAGAGGAAGGGAGCTTACCCTACTTCCTGTGTTGCCTGCAGGCAGCATCTTTGCTGAAGATAATATTGGTGTGATGCTGTTCTGCTTTATCTTGCTTTTCTCGCATGGTGGCTAAAATTCTCTTTGCTTATTTTTAAACAACAGCAAAGCCACTGTACAGCTTTCAGTATTCATTATCATAGGTAAGGGTATTAAAATTGCTTGGAGGGGCTGGAGGCCCAGGCAGTAACCTTGCAGCTGACCTTTAAATCTGTTTGTTTGTTTGTTTGTTTGTTTCCTCCACACCCATTTTTTCTCTTTTTTTTTCTACTAGCTTATAGCTCTTAATTATTTTGTTTGAGTAGCGGATGCTCCCTCCTGCCCCCAGAGATGCTACAGCTGAATGCTTTGGTGATGATATGGGGCAATTTTTAAGTCACCTACCAGTTGCTTGATGCTGGTGGCTTTCTTGAGGCTGAAGGAGCAGCCTGTTGAATATTAGTTGTAACTATTAGCTGTAGTTGCTGAGTGTTGTTTATTTGACTGTTGGTACACTGGTATGTGTTCCATGATACTTCATTTTTTGATTTAGACTTAAAACCTTACAATACTGTGTCACTTTTCTTACTGTATCAAACCAGATGCATAATTTCTTTTGTTTTATGATGGTGGAAGCATTATACTGCTGATACTCCTGCAATTTCCTACATGAAGGAAWTGCTTGTGCGGTTTCTTAAGGTGGTGGTGCTGCAGATGTACTCAGGGCTGTTACAGTGCAGCTTATATCACAGTTTCCTAAACTGCGCAACACTAGCGGTATTCACATTGCTCCTGAAGGTATTAGCAGCTTGGCTATCCATGTGGATGCTCTTATCCTCTGGTATGGGTGAAAATAAGGCTTTGCACACTGGTGGTTAACTGTTGATCAGCTGTTCAGAGGTAACACCTAGTTCAGTTACTTCAGTTAACTTAATTTCATGAAGTTGACCTCATGTTTCTGATGGACTTGTACTCAAAACATTGCATACAAAGAAGTATTTTATATTCCAGATGTTTTGAATTGCCTCTGTATTTATAAAAATTACACTTAATCACAGTAACTATGAATAGCTTTTTGACCAAAATTGAAATTTATTTGGAATGCTTGTTTTGGGGGTAAATGCTAGTAAAACTTTATTCTGCTTGATAGAAATGATGTATTTCAAGAATACTTTATAAGCACAGTACTTGATTTTTCAAAGTTGAAATGTAGGATAAAGGAGAGGAGATATCTAGGAGTAGCTCTGGTGGGGGAAAGTAGATTGCATCAGCTAAAATCTTTATTCTCCATGTAGACAAAGAGTTGCTCTCAGCTCAGACGGGAGTTGTGTACCTAACAAGTATTTAAAGGGCCTCATTTGGGAACCTTGGGGCAATGTGGAGATTCCTGGTGACTTTCATTCAAAATAAGAAGCATGTTTCTGAAATCAAGCTACCAAAAATTCCTGTATTACCTGAAGAAAAAGAAATTCTTTGTATGTTTTTCTTTTGACATGAGCAATGAAAATGGGGTGATGAGCTTACTTAGGGAATGGAGATCAGGTTTTTAAGTGCTCTAGGTCTCCCTTTGAATCTGTGACAGGTAAGTGCCAAATATCTCTGAAAAATTTGGACTTGATTGACATCCTTCCCAGTGTGAAACAATTGAGGGAGGTGAGATCAGCTCTTCTGCGTGATAAGAGATGCAGATTTGGGCTTCAGCTGCCTTGCCCAGGAATAGGAAAGAATAAGTAGCAATGTAAGTAGATCAAGGAAAAGTTTAATTATATAAGTTCTCAAGAAGTTCATGTGTACTTCCTGGTTTGGTGTTTGTTTTTGTTTTTTTTCTAGGTATTAATGAATATATTTTTTGTCAGGCTTGTCATTCTGTTGTTGCTTCCTGGTAGAACAGAGGGCACCAGGGAGACTGGCAAAGTTGGTCAGCACTTTACTTACTAAATCTTAGTGACTGAGGAACTGGTCAGTTATGAATGACAGTGCCCCGGTGGCATAGATTTGTATGTGCGAGAAGTCCTTTGCTGTCCATCTGAAGAGCTGAAATGTGAGAAGGTACTACAGAAGACAGTAACAGGGGTCAGACAAGCCAACTTCTGCTTCTACTGATATGACGATAACATTCAAGTATTGATTTTGGTTGAGGGGCTCCCCTGTCCCTGTGGTTTGAGTTTTTTTTTTCTTTAGTGATAAGCACTGTTGGCTTAGCAGGGATGATTTCTTTTGCTATGAAATGTGCTCTGCATCTCATATTAAATGTCAGGGATTGGTTTATTTTTTTCTAAGCTTTCAGACACCAGAAGACTGATGCATTAAATTTTAGAGGAAGTCAGTTTTTACTGGCAGTGCTGAATGTTAGAGACAAAGGTGAAGTTTTCTCATTTCTTCACTATACCATAAATTTTATGCAGCCTCCTGCTTTTTATTTTGTGCAATGGTACAAAATTGAAATGCAGGAAACTAGTGAAATGACTGCAGTAACTTGTGCAATAATACATTCTGAAATCAAGCACACCTACGCTGCCCCTTAAGATTTATTCAGCCTTTTACTTTTTGAACCTTATTTTTTGTAGTCTTTAAGTTTATGCTAGATACCATGCTTCCTTCCCAAATAACAGCAATAGCAGCATTTGTGGCCTTAACAATTTTATATGCACTAAAATTGTTGTGAATACTTTAAGCCCAAGCAACTTGTCCTCCTCTGCCCTGCCCCCCACCGCCCCAAAAAAACCCTAGCTGCTCTTTCTGTTATAAATTTCTAGGCTTTTGTAGCATTTCCCTGATACCATGTTGGTCAAAGAACAAGTGATGTGTAGTGCGTGGGTATAGGAATTTGGACAGTACTTATTTAATTCCATTTCTTTGAGATGCAAAAATCAAGCAGCTGCTTTTCTCTGCTGGGAGATTGCAAGAAACTGCTAACTGCTTCTTTACCTCCCATTAGAGATTCATCATCTTTGGTCTTTCTGTCTTCTACTTAAAAATCAGAGGAAAAAAAAAGACACTTTATCAAGACTAGACATTGCAAGATGGTCATGCAGAGGACAAAAAGTACACTTTTCAACAGGAGTAGACATAGTGACTGCCAGAAAATGACTCAGAAACAACATGTGCATAGTTCTCAGGGCAGCAGGTTGTTTCTGGGAAGTCAAATACACTGAATAGGGTTATCACAAAACTCCAATTATCTCAGACACCCTCTTGTATAATTGTTTGGTCTCTTTGGCACAGTTGAAATAAAGATGCTGATGCATACATTATTTCTTTGAGCAATGTTAATTCTTAACTGTCACTGCTTGGTTTTATAACTTAGATGTTTTGTTTTGGCTGGGGGAAGTGGTGCCTGGGGGGTGTTTCTTTAAAACCAGTGTTTGTAAAAGAATGACATACATTCTCATGGTGGGGAGTGTTACTGTGTAGAGCAGTGATTTATTGTGCAATTAAGGTGTTGTTTACTATCAAGGAAAACAAATTGGCCTTTGACAGATTGACAATTTGGTCAAAATTTTGGTAGGAATAAAGAAATTCCATCTCTGTAGCTGAAAGCTTGTTTTTGTTGTATGTAAGGCTTAAATTCTCTACATTTTAAAGACTGTTACTGTGCCATCATAGTTTGACAGCCCCCACTGAAAAGAGTAGAAGCCAATGAATAATAATTTATGTGATTTAACCCTTCCCCACCCCAAAAACCAAAACAGCAACGTAGGACCCATCTCTACCCAGTTTTCACCAAGTATTGATCCTGCAGCTTTGCATTTCCCTGTACTTCATTTCTCCCAGGTTTGAATACCCGTGCATGGGACGGACTGTGTTTCTCGCACTGCTTTGTGATAAGGAGCAGTAGTAACCACTGCGTAGAGGGCAGTGTGCAAAGGGCCGGCTGTAAATCTGTTCAGTTTGTTTTTGAGCGTGTGGCTCTTGTTGCTTTTTCCTGCCACGGCAGTAAATGCCAGTTTTACCACTGCCTACATTAGGGCAAAAACAGGGACGTGGTTGTTCTCGCCTAACTTGGTGCGGGGGAGGCTGTCACCGCCGCTCACGGTGCGGCAGCTCTGACTTTTAGGATCACGCATTGTGGTGTTTGTAGTTATTCTGTCTTTCGTGTCGTGCAGCCTGGTCTGTATAGTCAGGTCTGAAACTGGTAAGTCCAGCCTGTCCAAAAATGCATAGGTTGTAGGAGAGCCAGACTGAAAGCAGAGGGATGTGTAGGGCTGTATTTCTACAGAGTTTCAGGTGAAGGGGGAGAGCAGAGCATGTTCACTCCAGGGGAAGAAAAAAAAAAAAAGAAAGAAAGAAAGAAGCCTGTGCCTGACATCTTTGACTGAAACCTCATTCTCAGCCCGCGTCAGTTCATCCCGGTTGGGAGTACTGTCTTTTTATTCCTGACACTGGCTTCTCAATCTGCTTGCCCCTCGGGGTTGACCCCGCTCCCCGTGAGGAGGAGAGCACCCCTGTGGCCCTGCCAGCGCCCCTCGGCACCCCGCAGGGCTGCTGCAGTGGCGAGGCTGGCTCTCTTTCAGCTACCCTGTTTTCCAGAAGCTTGTTGTGTAAATAGTGTGACTCAACACCAGCTCTCCTCACTTGTGCCTTTGCGGCACAAAGCAAAAGGTGACTTGGTGGTTCAGGCCAGGACCCTAATGACGCACTGCGCCGGCAGAGGTCATGGTACAGCTCCAGGTGACTGATGCAGGGTCCTAAGAATGTCTTTTTAACACTTTTTTTTTTTAATCCCTGACTTGTAAAAAGCTGTCAGCTTTTTCAGTGGAAATCTGCTAGATTGTCTTGTCTGTCCTTTTTTTTTCTCTCTCTTTCTTTTTTTTTTGTCCTGCACAGGAGAACAGTGATGTTTCTTTGGTTTGCCTGTGCTCTTCCCTTCCTGCTCTCCTTCACCTTTTCCCACCAAGACAGATGCAGAGGCTTTGTGAAACAGAGGGAACTGAAAAAACAGACGGAAAATACTTGTGAAAACAAACACTTTCTGTGAACTTGGACAAGCAGAAACGCTTTTCTGTGGCCCAGGGTGCTTTTTGCTGTTGTGCTGTTTCATCTCTCGTATGGCTGAAGGGTGGTGGTCTGTAGTGGTGCCACGAAAGGGCTCTGTGTGATGGGAGTGGGAGGCACAGTGTCATAGTTACCACTGTCAGAAAGCATTTTTCTTTTTTTAATGTGACTAGTGTTTGTATTTCCTGCGTATTGTATTCATTTTCCTTTTATTGTGGTCTGAAAATACACCCTGCGCTCAAACCGCTTTTTTAATCCTGAAAAAGCTCTCAAGTCAAATCTGGCCGTGGGATTTCAGGCCTTTAGGGTTGCTTCACAGCTGGAAAAAGTTACTTTTTTTCCATGAAAACGTGCACTAACTGGCTTTAAGGGACTCTGATCTTTTTATCTTAAAAAGCCTCACCAGTAATAAGGGCTTGAATTGTGATGGTCTGCTATTCAAAACTAAGGCATCTTGTTTTATGATGTTTTCATAGTGTTGAGTGTAATGAAGTATTATCTATGTTAACAGAAGTGGGATGTGTATCCCTAATGATTCTCAATGGAAAATAAATTAAATTAAATGCATATGTGGAAGCTTTTCAATCCTTTGGTAAGTTTTATTTACTGATTATATGTTTTAAGTTTGATTGCAAGAGCAAATTGCTTGATGGGGTCATGCATGCAGGATTGTTTCTGCCTTTCCTATCCACAGCTTTCTGCAAGCTACACATACGTCAGCATGAAAATAATCCTGTAGCCTTTGGGTTCATTTTTCCTTATGACATTTGTTGTGTGCAACAATCTTATGTGACATTTTGAGTATCTACCCCAAAGTGTTATGTGATTGCAAGCTAATTTTGGTCCTTGCAAGAGCTGCAGTCAAGACAGATAAACTTTATGCATGAAACACAAGTATACCTGTTGCTCTGGCAGCTGGATTCTAGTTGCTCATTTCTTAAACAATTTCTCACCTTCTAAACGTTTTCTGGAAGTCCTGTTTGGGGGGATTTTTTTTTTTTCCTCCTCCTTGGGGCAAGGGGTGTTGTGATACTTTTCTTGTAAGCATAGAAGATTTAGGCGATGTGAAATGTAAAAGCATATGAAGTTGAAATACTTCTAATTTTTAGATGTGTGCCCACATAAGATGGTGCTATATGTGCTGTGTATGCATCTATATTTTATACCTTATGTATAGTAATATTCTTCTACATAGCTCTGCATCCAGGCATAAGATGCTTAGGTACTTGGGTATTTAGATATTTGAGTACCTTCTTTCCCACTTTGCTTGAGCTTGATTTAAAGTTATAGCATTAGTTCTTTGCATGGTGACAGTCCAAGAAGGTCGAGAAACTTGAGGGACAGAACACACTGAAGTTGCTTCATTTGCGCATGCTGTATTGTGATGGGAGGATGGATTTGTCCTCTGAAAAACAAGAAATAGTGACCCCAGAACAACAACCTAGGCATTTCCAGGTAGTCCCATTGGCTTCTTATCCCCAGTGGAAATTTTTGTCTGATGAAACAGGTTTTTGATGAAAGGGCTGAGTGCGAATCAAGTGTGTTTATCTTTGTTACTGCTTTGTGGGACGTTTGTAGGTACTTACATTAATGCACTCAGCAGCATGGATTTTGAGGCAGGCTGGTGGTTTGCCTGTTGTTGTTTTTAACCAGTGGCAAATTTCATTCTGTAACTGGAAGATGCTAGTATGTAAAGATACTTGGATGGGAGCAGGATTCGTGGGTTTGCTTTGTTTTTATGGCTTTAGAAGCTTATCCGTGCAATTAAGAATATGGTATTCTTATATTTATTTTTTAACTACCACTTTGTTCTCTGAAGAAACACTATACAGGTCAGGAGTCAAACATCTCTCAAGTGTTTGTGGTGTTACAGTGATATTTAGAGGCCCCAAGCAGATCAAGATCACCTTGTACCTGGTGGTGTATATACACATACTTAAGAGATGGTACCCTAATCTGGATTTTTTTATAGTATAAATAAACAGTGACATAATGAGCAAAGTCAAACTTGCCGATGCTGCTATTGCCATTAGTCTCTAACCTAGAGATAAGCATGCTTGTAATATAGGCAGCTGGGGATGGGGGGGTCGGGCATGTTGTATATTGTGAAAAGAAATGTATCCCCCTCTTCTTGTGCTGCTTCTGCCCCGGTGCTGTTGTATGTCTGTGGATGACTGAAGTCAGCAGCACTGTACTGGGAGTGACAGCAGTGCCTGCTAATGGCAGTCTCTGTCACCGGTGTCCTTTCTGGTGTGCTTCCTTTCCTGCTTCCCTTGCTGAGAGAAATGGCACAGGCTTTCCTTTTTGACAGTAGTTGTAGACTGTTAAAGTGATTCAGCTTTAACTTGCTGCCATGTATTCAATCGCCATCTTATCTGAGGTCATATGCATTTTTTTTCATATTATTTTTTCTTATAAACCTTCTCTGTTTGTGATATTATTTACCTATGTCTTCTCCTTTCCATTCCTGCCAACGCAGATTGGGAACGGACGTTGGTATACTCYGCAGGGGCCGCATCCCTGGTTGCTGTGCTCACGCACTTCTGAAGCCACAGCCGTTTGAACCAAGAAATGATGTGGCCTGTTGTGTTTTGCCTTGTGCTGCAGAAGGATGTTTCCATGCATCAGTACAATGGTTAACCTATTGTAAGCATTTCTTTTTGTTGAAGTATTAGTTTTTTATCTTGCTATCCACCTGCATATCGGTGCAGACTTGAGATTTTATTTTTGTGAACATTTTAACCTTCCTACCTGCATGGTTTCTGAGCCCTGTTTGTTTTCAGTGAAAAGAAAAATTCTCTTGAGAAACACAGTAAATCAATTTAATTATGCTGTGCTTCTGAATCTTTCTTTCTATAATGATAGTTGGATACCTTATTTCCTCATTGTCCTATCAAAAGACCTTAAATACCATAAGATGAGAACTGAACATCTCCTAAAAATCTAGGATCATTTTAATATGTAAAAATTGGGATGGGCAGGGGGACTCAAGCACAGGGCACCACATGTTCCTTTCTTCTGTTCTTCCTACTGATATTTTGATATATGTGATATAGGATGGGATTTAAGTAACAAGCACTAACTTCCTATAACTTCCTATTTCTGGTCCCAACATTATAATGTAGGGTTCTACACCTGCAGGGTATTTCTTGAGACAGAGGAAAAATGCTGGTGAAAATAGGATTTTTTTTTATTATTATTATTTTTTGGTCCTGAGAACTAGGTTGGTTGCAGCTGCGAGACTTAAACGTGCTGAACCAGTGCGTTAGTCCCTCAAGAGATTCAGAGGTCCTGTAAATGTGAATGGTGTTTACATCCCTGTCAAACATACATTTGCAGGAGGTTGTGTTTAGTTTTGCAGTCCAGTAGGACTTGTGCTCACTGATACTTTTTTCAGGTTGCTTTTAATGTATCTTGGTGATAAAGGTTTGGGTTTCTGGAAGTTAGTGTTGCTGTTGGCACTGTGATGTTCCCTTTTAAGATACAAATTGTTGCTTGCTTGCTTTCTCCTGGAGGAGGTGGGAAGGGAAGGCTCATAAGTGAGACAAAACTTTACTGAGGACATAGGAGAACCAAGGTCATACCTACAACTTTGGCTTCTCTGTCACAATCAGCATTTCAACTGGAACAAAACTTAGGTTTATTGCTATTGTGAGTCTGAAACAAAGCACTGAGATATTTGCACGCACACTGGGAAGAATAGTTGGATAGTTTTAGGAACTCTCCCAAAGGAAGTCTGTAAGCAGAAGGGGAAGAGCATATGCACTAGCACTTGAGGAAGTCTTCAGAGATCCCTTTTCGCACATCCATATCATAGGGCACCTGTGGCTGTGTCATCGGTGGGCACTCAGAGATAGAGTTCCCAAGCGGTTGGTCAAGGAAACAATGATGAAAGGTTTTGGTACCTGCTTTTTCAGGTTTCTGTGTGGGTCCCTTTCTCTTTCTCTCTCATTTGTGCTGCTACAGGTTGTCCTATGTGAGGAAAAACTCGTGGTCACAGTCAAGCCTGCTGTAGTGGTCTTATTCCCTTGATGTCAACAGTGTTGCAGGTCCTTGCATCAATTACAAATTTCAGCTGTTGGTTAGTACACTTTAAATACACTAAAGCCTATTGTTTATCTACTGGCTTAGCTCTGTGAAAGGCCCTGCTCTTTCTGCCTGTCCAAATATGAATTGTTGAATGTATTTTGAAACTTTTGGCCAACAGGAAAAATAAGCAATAGAGTAACTTTCTGCTGCTTAGAGAGATTTGCCTTCATTTCTGCCTCTCCGCTGTAAAGGAAAGGTACGCCGTGAATTCCTAGGTGGAAGAGACAATGTGGTATTGATTAGCTACATTGCTTACTGCAGTTTTATGCTGCTGCTTCTGCTATTTAGAAAATTGCCCACATTGGCTTTTTGTTAACCCCCCTTGCAGAACTTTACACATATTTCTGTTCAGCAAATGTACTGGCTGCGCATTTTTATTGCCTGTGCCAAATTACTGTTTTTAGAGCACTTTCCCACACACATATGGTAGCTGATCAAATGTGAAATGAGGAATAAATGAGTTCATCATAAAATTCAAAGTAGTAAATAAATGTCTTTTTGTTTGTTTTTACCCTTTATTTTACTGTCTGACCTGTGAACTCTGACTTGCCACGTGCTTGAGAAACAAGAAGGCCACTGAGGTGTTAAAACCATAGTGGTAGAAAAAGTATAATGGCAAAGAAGACAAACAGGTTTCCAGTTATATTCCTGCTAAGATGTTGACACATAAAGCAGTCCATATTATGTATTTGTCTACATGACACCAATTTTATGTGCATTTAAATGCAGTGAACAGTTTAATTAGCTCTCATAGTTCTTACTAGTTTAAAACAATACTTTTCTCATCTCCTGTTACCAATGAAAAGAGAAGACTTGGATACTAGTTCAAAGTTCAGTGGCAGAAGAATATAATGTGTGCATTTACATTTTAGCCAATCATGAGGTCTTTGTGTAGCTCTAATTTCTAACACTGCTGACTCCATTTGTAATCCTGTGTTATGGATTCCACTTATGAACTATAACTAGGGGTTGATTTTTTTTTTTTTTTTTTTTGAGTCAGTCTCAGTCTAATGCGAGGCAAGACTTAAAGTAATTGCAATTTTACTATCCAGAAAAAAGAACCATTGCTGACAGAAAAAGATTTGGTTTACAAATGAGGGGATTTTTTTTTCCTGAAAAAATTTGCAAATGCATTAGACAAGAAATTCAATACATCTACAAAATTAACGAGCTGAATTTATTGTAAAAGGCACATGATACTTTAATAAACAAAATGTGTGTGACAGCTTTATTTCTGTTAAATTTTAAACTACTTAAAAACCATGGCTACAAATGAAGTAGACCTCCTAAATACATGAGTATAGCCACGAAATTAGCCATAGTAACATTAGTGCCAAATGATCAAAGGAAGGAGTTTTATAACATTTAATAGGCAGGAATTTAGACAAATTGACTCACAGGAATACCATAGAGTTCATAATATTGGATGTTACTAAGCATTAAGTTTTAGATGACACATGCGTGGCTAACATTTGATTTGGAGAAGATTTACTAAGTCAAACAGCAGAAAATCAAATGCAAAGTCACATCTTTAAATGAGACTGCAAGTGAACGACAGATAATATGAATAATATTGCAAGGAGAATTAGTAACTGTTTGTGACTTTAGATACATATTTTCAATAAAAGTCTGTATAATCATGGAATAGAAAAACAATGCATCCTGTCAGCTTTAGGAGCTTGCATGTTGAATAACTAGTGGGTCAGGTTGAAAACCAGATGTTGTGCTAGACTGAATGATGAAGCCCTTTTCCTTTGCCCAAAATGAAGATTGATTTAAAATACGGAGCTTTAGATGTCTGTGAAGTGTTCCTGAGTATAATCTATCCATATGTAGAAGGTGAGTGTATGAGATTTAATGCGTCTCGTTCCCATGTCCCGCTCAAGGCACGTCTTGATGCTAAGCCAGAGTCATGCCTGCGGCTTGGGGGTGCTGTAAGCCAGCTGCTCGTGTGCTCGGCCCAGCTGTGGAGACTGCAAAACCAGGGTGCTCCTTTGGCTTCCCTGCATCTTTGGGATGCTCTGGAGATCTGGCTGCCAGCAGCCTTGCTGCCTGCAAAGTGAAGAAACGATGGCAGAGGAGAAAGCTTTGGCCATTAGTATCTTAAAGCATGGAAGATCTTCTTTTACAACTTTGTTTGCTTGCTGCATGTCCTGCGGACTGCAAAAGTTGGTGGGAATCTTCTAGAGACTTAGCTTGTCCTTTTTATTTAGGCCTTACATTTTCCTCATTCATTTCCTCTTGAGAACTATCCTCACTAACCAGACTTGTTCCAGGACCTGCCGTTGAAGAAGTGAAGTTTTAAGTGAGCTTGAGGAAAAGGAAGGACCAACGAGTGCTCCTCTAGGAACACTCCAGATTTGCAGTTTGACTTCACACCTAGCTCTCCATGCAGCAATGCACACAGGCTGACTTCCAACTAAACTGCACTTTTTTGTTTTCTTTATTCTGGTTTAGGAGCTCCAGCCATCGAGGAAAAGCTACGTGACTGAAGTGAAAATAAAAAGCGCTCAGATTTCCCACACTTCAGTATCTGGTTTCCTTGCCAGTGGCTGTCGTGTGAGATGTTGATACCGCTACACCCAGTCCTGCACAGTTGTGCTAGTGCTGGATGTACTCCAGCTTGTTGAAGGAAATATTATTCTTTTTATCCCTTCCCTGAGGGCAGAAGTCCTTCCATGGTCCATTTAATTACTGCAGGTTATTGTGATTGAAATTTCCACTATAACAACCAGTGCCAGGAATTGTGGTGTGCTTTCTTCTAAAGCCTGACCCTTTGCTTACCAATTTTTCTGGCATGCTTAAGTTGTTCAGGAAGCGATTTTCCTCCCCTCCACTGTTACCAGTGTGCTTCTGCCAGCAGAAGCCTAGGTGTAGCAGCAGTTACTCCAAGCATGGAAGTCCTTTTGGCGCTGTAGCTAATCCTTCTGCAGGCTCTTTTGCCAATGTAAGCTGTGTCTTGGCTAGGCAATGGTGTTTACCAGTGTGGCAAGAGTATGCCATTGAATCCTTTCCAACACCCTAGAGCAGGCACCAAGCACTTCCCTGGTGTGCAGATGAGCTGGTACCAGAGTAAGTGCTAGTCTAGACTGGGATAGTTTGTTAGCTGGAGCCATAACTTGACCAACCCTTCCCCACTGCACCTGGGCAAAAGAAAGTCATAAAGGGGTGCAAAATCCCCATAACTGCTCTAGGAAAGCTTGTGGAAGCTGTCACAAGTTCCAAACTCCATTCTGCCTATCCCTCATCCAGAGTGGGTCAGGGATAGGAGACCAGTCTGCTGAGGTGCTTGAATGTAAGAGCAGTTTTGTCCCAGAGAGGTATGTTGACTCTGCAGTGTTGGCAGGATATTTTAGCTTCTGTTGAGCTTGTATGGTCATGGGTTTGCTGTTATTGGTTCCTGAGCTAGCTAGTCATGTCTAGACCATGGTGTAACAGTGTACCATAAATCATGCCTGGGATCATTCCAGCCTTGCACAGGAAACCTCTCCCCTGGTGCTCTGCACAACGCAAATGTCCATAGGCATAATAGGAACAAGGCTGCAATCCGGTGTGCCGTGATGGGTAGTGTGTTTGGTGCCTGAAGCATCTCAGCTTGTCATTGCTTGGAAGCAAGTTGGATATTTATATTTTTGCATCAATAAACTAATTTCTCTTTGAATGTTGGAACTTTGCATTTTACAGATGTGGATTTATAGGGGAGAGGAATGGAGGGGACTTCAGCACCTTCTTCCTTCACTTTCAGTGCTGCACCTCTCCCCAGTCTTAAATCCAAGCCCAAGCTATTTAGTATTGACAAGAGGTTTGAAAATATTTCTGAGAACAGAACTCAACTTGTTAATGCCCATGTGTAACTTACTGCTTCTTTAGCATCAGATAAGAAATAGCCTGAAGTGCTGTGAACTGTAATTTATCTTTTTAAAAAAAAATTTTTTTTTAATTTCAAAAACTTCCTCAATTTGAAACCTCATTAGTGCAGGCCCTGGAAATACATTGTCACTTGGAAAAGGAGAAGACTTTGCCCAAGTGATTTTCTAGTTAATAGAAGAATCGGTGGTTTGGATAGTATGCAAAGTAATTTCATAATTAGCAAAAAACTCCAATGCTTCTTTTCATTTGTTTTAGTTGAAAATGCAATTGGATAATACTCAGTTACAGGAAAAATAACATAAAACTGAGGTTTTCTAGTTTGGTTCATCCTTCTTTCACACATATCTAAAAGGTTTTGAAATCTGAAAAGGGTTCAGGCCCTGTTTGGTAGCAACAAACAGTTGCAAAGAATACAGCCATGCATATGTGTGTGTTGACTTCTTGTTTACTCTTCCAATCTCTCTTTGATCATATTGCGGCTTCTGGCAAAAAAAGCAATCAGCACGTACTAGAACGCTGCAGTTTTTGATGACCTGCTCCATGCCTGCTTTGGTGGAAGGATTTGCAATGTGCTTGTTGTCCTGGTGCAGGGAGCCCCTGCTGATACCTGCAGAAATCTGGAGACATGAAATGGCAGCAGCTGAGTAGGCTGTCCTGCCCATTTCTCTTCCTTACGGTTTCCTGATTGGTTTATTTTGCCTGCTTTTTTGCCAGTCTCTTCTGCCCCTTCTTTTCTATGCCAAGTGTATCTTGGCTTTACCCAGAGACCTGATTAAAAATGTTAAAACACACTTAGCAGTGTGCAATAGCTGCATTTATAGCATCTGACTTGAATGTTTGTTTCATAGTCTGGGTTGTAACAATCTGATTCTTGGATTGCCATTGACGTCAGTTTAATAGGAAAATTCAAATAGAATCTGTATTAGATTTTCACTATTAAGTTAACAATAAAAACTTTCTACAGATGCCTTACGTAGACAAGGCTGTTAACAGAAATATTACATTAATGAAAATCAGGCCTGCAGACACACAGAGATTAGCTTATTTTTTTAAATAAATAATTTTGTTTTTCCATGTTCTAGCTCACAAAAATATTTCCTTTTTAATAATGCTAGTGGTTTAGATGTCAGGTATTGGAAGGAGGCAGTTCCTGGCCATTTGCAGTCATGTTGCAAATCTCCTAGCTTTTCTGGAGCAAGCGAGCCCTTACAGAAGTCTTCATTTGACTAATATCATTGCTGTCAAGCTCGGATTTCCCTCCTGGATTCTGTGGTGTGGAGCATTTATCAGATCTTTCCTAACCTACTCATAGTGCTGCACTTTGTTAGATGACAAGATACTGACACAATCACAAAAACAGTATCTGGAGGTACCAGCTCAGGTCAAGACCGTATGTGTCAGGATTTGCACTACCTGTACTGATAGGTAGTCCCTGCCTTGAGGACTGTTCCAGGTTACTACAAACTGATGGTGGGAGAGAAGACATAATGTCCTTTTAGAGACAGATATATTCTGGTATAGAGCAAATAGGTGACTTGCTCATAATTAAATCAGGAAATTCAGGCATTTGTTTACCAAAGGAGGCGCAGAGCATTTTGCCTGCCTTGTTAGCATGAATTAGTGCTTCTGTGTCACATGACAGATTTCCAGCTCTGCAGCCCTTCCTTTCCCCCATCCCAGGTCAGATTTGGAGTTCTTCCAACCCCTAATTTTGGAAGTCTTTAGCAAAATCTGCCWCTCTAAGCAGTGTTCAAAGTCTGTAACCAAATAAGATTGAGTAATATCTTTTAGTTCCTGTTATTTTGGTGTTTATGAATTTTTAGTCCATGCTTACTATGCTTTACCACATTGTGCYGTAGTACCTGATGGAGTGATTCTTCTCAATGTATAAAGCCTTATCTTGCAGTTTTTAGTAAAACAGAATATTCTCCTCATCATAGAAAATAGGTCTGGAAGGGACTTCTAAAAGTTTGCTTAGTTTATTCTCTTTCCTGTAATAGGATCAACTGTATCTGAAATGTCCCTAAGCAATGATTGTCTAAGTCACACTTGGGAAGCTCCAGTGATGGGCATTGCCGGGGGAAGCTGTGGAGTCTGCTCCAAGGCCTCCTGTACAAAGGCGTCCCTCATGTTCGACCAAAATCTCCCTACTTGAAAATTTCCAGTGGACCGGCAGGGTTGTTTATTCCCTCCTTTTAACCTATAGGAAGTTTGTTGACATGTCTCTCCTTGGGCCTGTCTTTCCTTAACGTATTCTTCCAGCTTTTGCACGCTTTTACGGACTTGTGCAGTCAGCTCTTTGAATCCGCAAAGCCTTGTGAAAGTTGCTTGCAAGGATAGTGTGCTATTTAAGTGTAGGTTGTTTCACTGTTTTTTGGCGCAGCATTAGATGGTGGTGTGTTCTTGACTATGTGTCACAGCAGCAAAAGATGATAAGCAAGAAGGGTTTATGTGCTGTAGTACTGTGGATAGTGTGTGCCATTTTGTATTGAACTTTTGGTGTGGGGAAGACCAATTTTTCCATTATTTATGTGGTCTCCAATAGGGTGGTGAATCCGATTCAAAGTTAGATCCTCATAAAAGGCCTGGAGGGTTTGACTTAGATTTAAAGAACTGAAATGACTGCAAGAATATTCAAGTCAAAGTTTATTAGCTTCACAGTTTTACCATTGCTGCCCAAACAAAATTAGATGTACTATCTTATTAAGTTATAAATTTTTGCAGGAGAGCATCTAGCTAAAATCAGACAACTTTATTTTGGCAATTCAAGGCCAATGCAAGAAGGGCCAATACTTAACATTCCTGTGTGTTACATGTTCCAGGTAGGTGGTGCTTACCTGGGCACCTGTCCTCTGAGAAAATGCATCTCCTGGTTGTCAGGGTTTCCCCGCCCTGACTTTTTGTGTTGGACACAACATGTGAATGAAAGCGGTACAATGACCATGCCTGGGCACATTGCGTAAAGCAGGAAGGGAAGGTATTTCTGTCTTTTCTCTAAAACATTTTAAATAAAAAGTTGTTCTTTGGGTGAGGTAGAGGCAAATGAAAAAAGGAGGAAAGAAAACAGAGAACGTGGAGGATGCAAGGAAAAAGAGAAGGGACTTAGCTAATGACTATGCACACATGTTGTATCACTTTAGTTTTCCCTGTATAGATAAATAATGACATCTCCCCTCTTACAAACACCTTTACCCACTATGAGTACAATATCAGTGCTAGTAAAGCTGTTCTTGTTGTGCAATGTAACTAAAGTGTATTTGTGGTAAGCATCTTTTACACCAGGGGAATGCATCTGTATGAGGTTTGTCATGATTTAACTCTTTCAAGAGGAAAATTTTACCTCTGGGGAAATATTTAAAGCCCACATGCGTTTTTTTTCTCTAAGGATACACAGTCTCCATCCTACAGCCAAAGCTACCACCAAAGTTGGTGTTGGGAGGTGCTGGAAATCCATGTGCTGGGCTGCTGTGGCTGGTTGTAGCAAGGTGAAATTTGAGCCCTTGCTTTCTCTACCTACCAGGGGAAGAGCTCACTGGTCTGGTCTTTCTGTGGGCGGCAGCATGCATTCACCAGCTCCTGTTGAGCCTGGTGGATCCTCAGAGTTAAGTTACCTGCAGCCTTGGGTAGAGTTAATGGCATCCTCCAGTCCACGCTCCTCTCCTCGGTGAGGTGGCAAGGGGAGTGTCATGAAAGGACGGCTCACGTTCCTCAGCAGCCGTAACAGATCCTCGAGCTAGCATCAAGCACGCAGGTGCATCGATGTGATTGCTCTTGGGGATAATACCAGCCGACATCCCCAGGGTACAGACCCGTTTGGGTGTCCAAGCTGGTATCTGTCCAAGCCGCAAAGTAGCATTGCGCTGACACCAGCTCCATTTCCGCGGTAGGCTTTAAACTGTCTCCTTCCCATGACTTGAAACATGGACCCAGCCTGGGCTGCTCGTGGTGTTGAGACCTTGGATGCACCAGTATTTGTCTGTGTTTCGGTTGGTCTTTGCCAGCTGAAATAGCAAGGCTGTTAAGACACGGCCATGTTACATTACAGTGGCTTAGAGATTTGTATTAATTTAGCAGCGTTAGGCAGGTATTAGGTAGATGGGTCTAAAAGGTAGCATTAAGGGCTTTGTCATGAACTTTCAGCATGTGGTAAGGGCACGTGAAGTGTGCTTTCCATCTGTCCTCCTCCACCCCCTCTCAAGAGCCTGGGATTTCACAAGGTGCCTTTTGGATGAATGTAGACGTGGATAAACACAGTTATTTTGCTTGTCTGGTGCTAAGATGACAATGTTCCAGTGAAATGTTTGACAGCTTCAAGTAACTGACAGTTATTTCACATGTGCAGTGTTTATCTCTGTGGTATGCGGCATGACAGCTGAGAAGTGACACCGATATTCAGTGTGAATCTTCCCGCTCCTCTGATTAGCTATCGTGGTAGCCTGCAACATTTTAAAAACACTCCCTAGTTTTTAAATCCTAACAGAGGTTCTCCATTTTAAGTCACGTTAGGTAATTTTGTGTTTTACTACCCTTTTTAATCTCCTGGGAGGACAGTATGTAAAAATACCTCAAGAAAAACTGGACTAGGGTTTTATATACTTGTAAAAATTGAAGCTAGTACTCTTAAATCTGACTTCATCAATTTACTGAAATTTTGAGGAAGCTAATACATATTTGTTTTCTGAAAAGTTAAAAGGACTAACAGAGTTTGTTAATGTGACTTGTGAGTAAATGCAGCATAAGTCTTTCTACATAGCTCTGCCAGTGCAGCCCAGTCCTGCCTTGTTATTCATTTTTATTCCACTTGCAGATTCCTGTATGGCTGGCCTGACCTAAAATACCAAGGAGCTTGAAGTTGCATGTGTTGCCCAGGCACTTCAAATATAAACTAGATACAGAATTACTGGGGAGGCACTGAATGCTCATCATGAAAGTGATTAACAGTAAATTTGCCATAAAGGACTTAAATATCAAAAGGCATAGAGTCAGTTTGATGGCAGGTGGGAAAAATTTACTCGTTCATTATAACATACTTAAATATATACATGCACATACATATACACACTATATTTATAATATAGATGTGTGCATATATATACACATATATACATGTATATATACACACACACACACACACACACATACACATATATATGACTTTCTCCTATTTATCGTCTACCGTAAAATCTAGGCTGATCTGTTTTCAGGTCAGATTGCTTTTCTGATTTTCAGGATTAAGCATAGTGCTCTGTATTATAAACTCAGAGACAAGCTGTAATACTGTTTCCTTTTGCAAAGTTAATTCTTCGAATTTTTGGCACATTGACTGTTCATTTGTTAGCGTCACCTTAATCTACAAAACAGATAGCGAGCAGCTCCTTCATCTACTTTTTCTCTTCTTTATTTAGAGAAATAGAAGAAAAAGTAGGAACAGTTTGTTGACATCGTTTATGACTTTACCTATATTATTGGTCATATTATAAACATTGTTTTCTATGTCTGTAGGGTGGTACTAAGTTTCTGCTATCCAAGGAACTTGTTAAAGCTGTAGGCATTGCCATAGTGAGATATTACTCTATACAGACATCTAGGTAGACTGCAAAATGCACAGTCTTTTATTAGTAAGTCAGACACCTAAATTGACTGTGGATTTAACTTTTGTGCTTGGCATAAGAAAAAATTTTTAGGTCTGAATTGGTTTAACCTTAACCCAGAAACTATTTAGACTGAAAATTCATTTCTCTGCTATTAGCAGCTGAGATTTATTTTGCTGTTTAACTAGCTGGATCTTTTGTTCGTGAGAATTGGCATCCCGCTGTGGTGTGGTACGCGTCCAGTAAGTGAACGCGAACCTACATTGTAATGTCACGGCAGAGACAGCAGCGTGATTTATTACCGGCCCGGGCAACTGCTGCGCTTTGTGAAGTTTAGGCAGCCCGCAGAGGTTCAGGGATGGGTGACCTTGGATTTCCCTCTCCTCCTGCAGAAGCGAAACTTGGGGCACAGCCATGCTGCGTGGGGTTGTGTAATGGTCTGGTGCCGCTCCGGGCCGCCCCTGTGGGCTTGCACAGCACCGTGCTCTCCTGGCACAGCACGGCCAGGGATGTAAACGGGTGACTCCAGTTAACCACAGTTTGCACTGTAGGTGCTTTATCTACAGTTCTGTTAATAATGGCATTTTTTTCTTTTGCGACATGGGGAAACAGAGCGGCTGTGTGCTTCCTAACATTATCTGCAGCAAGGATATTGAAAGYGTTACTTCTAGTCTTTGTTTTCTTTTTGCTCGTTCCACTGATTGACTAAAGCACTGTTGTAGTTCATTGCAGAAGTCCGGACTGAGGACGGGATAATTTGAGAGGGCTGAGGTGCCCCAGCTGCTGATCACGGGTGGTGCGTGAGCCCCCTCACAGCGCTCGGCAGAGTGGCCTGGGCCGCAGTGATTTGCGCGGGGGGAGCGTGCCTCGGCACAAGGGAGCTCCCTCTGCCCACCGCAGCTGCTCCAAGTCCCCAGCAGTGCCAGGACCCATCTTGTCTGCTGAGGACACGGGAGCAAGGCCAAGCGCACACTCAGCGGTAGTAAGTCCCACTAGGTGTGAGCTGATACTCCATGGAAACTGTTGAGTAACAAAATCCCTTGGGCTCGCAATATTTGGGATAACCAAAGGCTCTATTACCCTGGATAATCACAGCTGGATGGTAAAACAACACCTACCATCAACAAGGTCTCTCTGCTCTATTCCCTATTTGAAGCGTTGTAACTTACTGCAGTGATTCGTAGGTGGTCTGTATGCATGTGTTGATGTCAGTAGCTTGAAGAGAGTTAGCTTTGCTCAAGTTTACAACTGCAGACTCATCTGTTTAGAGAAGAAGATTTTTAATTTTCAATGGGTAATAATTTTTATCCCCTCATACAGCAGTCAAGGAGAAAGAGATGGTTATGAGGTTTAGCAGGGGCTACCACAGCACTGGGTTTCCTTGCAGTTGTTTAACATACTGCATATTTTAGTGGCTGCAATATACAGAAAGCCTCAGTTTCGTGGTTCTCCTTGGAACCTGTCCAGCTTTGCTGTGAAAGTACAATTCAGCAGAAGCCCTTTTAGAATATTTATTTATTTTTAGTATCCAAGAGTTCTGCATGTGGTATCCTGCATCCTCACGAGAAGAGTCTTAGCAGTGGTGCCTTGGCACTAATGAATGCTTTATATCTCTGTGGGGGGGGAGGTTCTGTTTTTTTTTTTTTTTTTTATTGGGTAACAGAAAGCAAAAGCACCCTCTGCTTTCCGCTTTTAAACTCCAGTTTTGCTCTTCTTCTCTCCCTCCTTTCAACACACCTTTGGGAACGAGAAGGAATGGTGTCTGTGGCAAAGAAACAGGTAGGGTTTGGTTGGTAAGTGGAACTGATTTAATTAAATCTCTTTTTCAGCCTCATAATGGATTCATTCAAGAATGTGGCTTCTGATTCTTTTTTTCCTTTCTCCCTCCCCCGTCAATGGGAGTAGAA
This sequence comes from Apteryx rowi, assembly GCF_003343035.1. Lineage (NCBI taxonomy): Eukaryota > Metazoa > Chordata > Aves > Apterygiformes > Apterygidae > Apteryx > Apteryx rowi. The sequence continues at coordinate 1,602,849 of NW_020448863.1, forward strand.
TTGCCCTCTGAACAGAATGCTTTTTGAAGTGATTTTCTTTCAACAGTTAAAAAAAAATACAATATTAAAATTTATTTTGTCTAATTCTGATTTACTTGTTTGCCCCCCCCYGCAAATATCAGAGTAACTTTATTGATCCATCGTAATGACTCTAGATGTATGCCAGTGTAACAGCCAAGAATATGTCTATTCAATGCCATCTGAAACCTCACAAGCATTGAGTAACATGAACTTAATACCTTACTTTATTAGATTTCTGCTTAATTGAACCAACCAGAAGGCTTTGTTTTTCTTGTTTATTTGTTTGTTTGTTTTTAATTCATATGGTAACTACAGAATTCTATTTCCCATCCTAATTAACTCATGAACTTGTGTTATTAGTATTACTCTGCCAGTGCACTTCGGTTTTATCTTGGCAATTGTCAATGATGCTAGCGTTACACAGAAACTTGGATTTGAAATTTTGTTGAAATGTTTTTCTTTTTTGGAGCCAAAGTGTTTTGCAAGATTCATCAATTTTGATAATTTTTTTGGGGGGAATATGTTTGGAAGAGAGAGTTCTGAAGAAATGTAGAGAGAATGTGTGTGCACATGAGCGTGCAGATGTGCAAAGTGTGGTAGGCAGTGAGGGGGCTGGCTTGAGGTGTGGAAGACTTGGTTCAGCTTCCTAGTCTGTGTGGTATGGAGTAATGTGGGATGGAAAACTACTCTCTGACCTTCAAATTGGGTGGAGTAAGAACCCAATCAGCTGTTTCTCGCCGCCAGGAGATTGCTCTAATGGTTTGCTTTCTTGAATAGGAAAGGATGGATTTCTCATTTTCAAAATGAAATCATCACCCCTTGATCAGCTGTGAATGTTAGGCAGAAAACCTGATCTTGCAACAGACGGAATGATTCACATGAATAAATCTGAAGGAACTAAACACAGTAGTAAGAACTACCCATGTCTTGGTGTGTGTGTGTATAGTTTTTATATATATATATATGTATGTATGTATATATATTTATATGTGTGTGTGTATATATATATACACACACATACATATACACACATTTCTTTAGCAMTATATAAATGCTATAAACAACTACCTGAGTTGGTTTCTGTATTGGAAGCAATGTGACTTCTCTCTGACTGAGCAAAAAAGCCCTGGCTCACAAGTCCAGCTTTATTGTTTCAGGGATTTGAACTAGCTCTGTACTGCACTGCATCAAGCTGAGGGGAGGCAATCGGGTATTGCAAGATTGTGTCTTTAGCTGCGTGTGAGTGTATGCTCATTTTCAAAGGTAGAAAATGGATGCTAAAAATCTCTTCATGCTTGCCAGAAAAGATGACTTCCCAACTTAGTTTGCTGCTGTTTTGGTTGGTTGTTGTTGCCCTGAGAAAAGAGAAGGCTGCACTGCATATGGATTGTACCAAGTTCAATGGAAAATTATGCTCTGTGACTTAATGTAGTTTAAACTGAACAACCATATGGCCATGTTATGCCTTTGCTCCATCTGTATGCTATACCTCGTGCATTTCCTACATATTTGCTTCATTGAGCATCTTTTAATGACAGTGCAACTGTTGTTTAACTTTCTGTCTTCATATCTCTGTTCAGGAATGGATAGGTCAACAGATTGCACATATGTGAAGTCAATGTACAGACTGCAAATGGATGAGAAGTCCAGAGCAAAGTGGAAGAGCTTGTTCTCTATTTTAGAATTGAGCAAAGGCAATGGTTTACTCGCTGTCTGCAGGCTGCAATAGTTTGTTCTCTTATCCACATATCTGTTTCAGAGAGGTAAAAATCGTTGTGCACAGGCAGGTGTCTGACGCAGTAAGGTGAACTCTGGCATTGTGGGAATCCTGACTCCAGTGCAATCATCTCAGCGCAAACCCTGCGGCAGTGTCAGGTTGGTTGTTAGAATCATTGTAGATTGCCTTTTTTTTTTTTTTTTTTTTTC